>NC_046666.1:105169311-105172599 GCF_010883055.1 Belonocnema kinseyi | reverse complement strand
AATACTTATCCAGTTTGGCCTTGGTCTCGGATATCGTTTTCTTGCGAAGATAGTAGTGTTTGATCAAAACTCGAAACTCAGATTTTTCCATATTAAAAAAAAAACTCTGAGGTTAGTCACTTCTCAGTGCTGTAACTTGTAAATGCGTAAACATAAATGGCTGAAGTTTTGACAGGCGTCATTTGAAGGGTCAAGCTCGACGAAAATGGTTCACATTAGTGAATACTAATGCCATCTCTTAGAATTTTCAGGTACTTATCAGACTGCCTAGTATAATAAAACAAATATTAATGTCAAATTTGAGTAGATTCAATATATTTGAAATATGCGTATCGTTGTTTCAAAACCAGTGAACGATATACTTATTTCTCAGGGAAGCACACCCAACAGAATGAAGTTTTTAGGGAATTCTACGCATTTTTTGTTGGTGTCCATTTTGGTATGTCGACTATTTGCTTTATTTATTCCTAGGACATCGCCTTCTAAGAATCTTTAATGTTCAATATCTTTTAATTGATTTTGGATTTCCGAACCTCAGAAATCAATCATCAGCACCCCAGAATGAATTTGGCAAATTCGTCAACTGATGAAAGGAACATAATCACACAACATTGAAGGTATTCCTTATTGTCTAAAGCAATTAAATTGCATAATATTTCATAAAATAACTTTCTAATTCCTTCTTAAATTCAAAATCAATACCGGTGTTGTTCACTAAATGTAGGGTGTCGTTCAGTGAATTTGAATACATTATTTTTAAATAAATATAACAATAGTTTGGAAAAGAATAATTATATTACTGTGTACTGCCTGAAAACGGAAAAAATCTGCCCTTTCAGTTGAATTCATCTTTGTTATCAAACAATAAGTATATAAATTAATATTCTCCTTTTTCTAAAAGCTCTTTCTTAAGTTGTCGGCAATGCCCCCGTTTACCATATCTACTAAAATCAACGATCAAATCAACATGAAACGATTTAAAATAGAGCAATATTTGTTTTGTTTACTTTAATTGAACTAATTTTAATTAAGTGTTTAAAATAAAACCATTTGAAATTGAAGTGTTTTAAATGTTAGCATTTAAAATTGTCGAAAATTAAACTTTTTTCAATTTGGAGACTCAAATAGCTGAAGTTTTATTTTGAGACATTGCCTAATTTTATTTGTCCAGGAAATACCTGAGAATTTTTAAAAATTTTATATGGTCATCCTGATTACATGTTATCGATACTGAAACGACTTTAAAAGGAAAAACTTATTTGTCTTTAATTGATACAAGCTAAAAATTGTATACACCCAAAAATAGTAATATATGTTCAATATTTTAAAGTTTGTATGTGCATACAAATTTGTCTTTTTAAATTGAAAATTCATTACTTTCGTTGAAAATTTATGAATTTAAAAAAAAAGTTGAAAAATCATCTTCTAGATTATAAATAAATTTACTTTGTTGAAAAAAACTTCTTTGTTGAAAATTTATTTTTATTAAATTTTTTATTAAATTTTTTATTTTAATTTTGATTAAATGAAACTATTCCATTTTGGATTGAAATTCTATCTTTTTTGGACAATTCAAGTATTTAGTTGATAATTGATATTTTTTATTTTAAAAGTAAACTATTTTTTCAAAAATTGGTTGAAAATTCATGATTTTGGTAGGTATAAAATTCAACTATTCCAGTTGAAAATTCATCATTTTAGTTCAAAATTTATCAGTTTGGTTGAAAATTAATTTTGTCCACTGAAAATTTAACCTTTCCGCTTTTAGTTGAAAATGGACCTTTTTTAATTGAAAAGTCATTTATTTCGTTGATAATTCTCGTATTTTTTAAACTACTTCTTATGTAGAATATCGACTTTTTTGTTAGAAATAATTTTTTTTTTAATTCAATCTCATTGTTTAAAAATTCTTCTTTTTTGTTGAAAATTCAAGTATTCCAATTATATAATCATCAAATTAGTTGAAAATTCAATTTTTAGGTTATAAATAATTGTACATGATTGAAAAATAAACTCTTTTATTGAAAATTATTATATTTTTTTTTGAAAATTCTTCATTTTAATTAAAAATTCGTTTCTTTGACTGAAAAAGGACCTGTTTGGTTGAAAACTTGTTCTTTCTTTGGATGAAAATGAACTTTCCTTACCGAAAACTTAACTACAGTGAAACTCTTCTATTGTGCCGGTGTTGGTGCTGGCGGTGTTGGGGAAATAACTCAATAGACTGCCGCTTCGGCTGAAAACGCTTTTGTTTGTTCACGCCTGGCTGACCTTCACACAACCCGCGCAGCTTCTCTTACACCTACCTACGGTGTGGCGTCAATTATCGGAAAGGCTATAGAAGGGAGAGCTATTAAATGGTCTCACTGTATTTTATTGAAAACTTGCTTCGTTTTTGGTTACAAATAACTTTTGTTAACTGAAAATGAAAATACTATTCCAGTTGAATATTCCATAACTTTAGTTAAAATTGTTTTGTTTTGAACGTTGAATTTTGACTGGAAATTTAATTATTGAATTTTTGATTGAAGAATGATCTTTTTTAGTTGAATTTTCTTCTTATATTACATTATGTTTTGAAGTGTTAAATGAATTTCTTTTTTATAAAACCTAATAAAATATCATTTAGAAATGTAATTTAATAAACTAGTTTATATCAATTAAAATTAACAATTTAAATGCTTATAATTTGTACGATCTGTTTATAACTGAATTTATTTAAAATTACATTGAATACAATATTTCTTATGAGTTATTCTTGGTAAAGGCATCGTCAGAATTCCTTCAACGGTGATATATTCTTAGTTATAACTGCACCCCGAACTAATATTATTTCTTAATTTTGTATACATGCGTATAACTAGCACTTTCGATGTTCTAAATCAGGACTCTTCGTTGAGGAGAAATTCAGCCGCAAATATTCATTTGCCACATGTCTCGTTTCCACTACCACGAACCTCTACTCAGCTGTAAGAGTGAGACGGAATTTTTCCGTGCCGAGTGAGGCGGCGCGGCGTCGCACAGTGGGGTGAAATCGGAAAACGATGTTCAAAATGACATTTAGAACGCAATTATGCACCGATTTTAGAATTTTTTTTTTTGAAAAATTCAGAACTAAATTTTTCAGAAAATGGTGAGAGTAGTTTTTTTATTTTTTTGTTTATTTAATTTTTATTTTAATGCAATCATCGAAAAAAATGTCGATTTTTCTAATTTCATTTTTTATCTTCTAGACAAAATTTTTCTTATACTTCTCGTCCCTTGAATTTAGTGCACAGGGGTATAAGA
>NC_046666.1:105165532-105169211 GCF_010883055.1 Belonocnema kinseyi | reverse complement strand
CGACCTAAAAGGAGAGTATGTTGAAAAATAAAACCGACTTTGGCCAAAAAAACGTCTCCGTGTTTCATTTTTCAGGGACTTATCAGACTGCCTAGTATTTCAAAACATAATCATCTAACCTCTGAAAGTACTACAAAATAAAAAATACCTTTTCTTTTAACCTTCAGAGGACTTTCAAATTAACGACATCATAGTGTCAACATGTCCTTATGTAGGTGACAACAAAAATGTTATTTAATTGATATTAATTCAGTCATTTTCAAGTGAATGAATATTAAAATACAAATTACGTGGATAATAGTATATTTATTCATGTACAAGTATATATTGTATATCTTCGGAATGTTAATAAAAGCATTTTCATTGCAGTGTCGTTCACTATAAGGGTGTCGGCAATACCCCTGTTTACCCTACTAAAAGTGCCCGTTTATAAAAATTTGCATTTTACAAAAATCCGGTTACCAAACATTTGATTTTCGAGTGAAAAAAGTTTTTTTCTTTATTCCAAGTCTTGAATCCCGTTAATGAGATTAAATACTGAGAATGAATAGCTTGATGAGTTCAGTTCCATCCATCAGTTTATGGAGCATCGTAATCAAAAGTATTGGGTCCTCCAAGTACCACCACAGTTGTCTGTGGTGGAGGGGGGGGGGGGGGGGGGGGGGGGTGATACCCCTACTTAGCGCGTCCCCGGGTGGCGGATAGGGGAATGCTCGCTGGAAACAGAGGGTAGGGCCAAATAAAATACGCCCCGCGGATCAAACACACAAAGAACCCCAAGTCAAGGCGTCAGCAACCGTGCCGAGGACTGAGTGGCACCAGGGAGTGGTGCCTCGAACGGAGCCTCTAGGATACCAGGTCGCCTCCTAGAGTATATAGACCTTACCTCCGCATGCGGGGCTCTGCGGAGGTGGACCTCTACTTCCCTAGCTACTCGTGGGACTAGATATGGAGACATATAAACAAAAACAAGATCGAGGAGCTAGTGAGGAGGTGTTTGAAGAAGACGTGCCTTTAACTAAGGAACATTTTATGCTGGTTGATACCATGGGGAGCTATGAAGAAAACGGTGACTGTCTCCAAGAAGTGTTTGATCACTTCAAAGAGTTAAGTGGCGTGTCAAAAGGCATGCAAATTTTCTGCGACAGAACGAGCAATATGTTTAAAAAAATAAGTCGGGGTGTAGAGGAAGCGCAGAATTTGACGACGAAGGGTCTCCATAAATTGAACAGCATGGTTGAGAAGTTCAATATTATTAGTGGTGACCTCTACAAAGTAGACAAGATAATGAAGAATTCCCGCATGGAGAAAAGCTCAAGACGGAACACCAGCCACAACGCGACGCAAACCGAAGAAGCCGTGATAGCTCCCGCTACCCACTACTGTAAAAGAGAGAGGGAGCTCACACTGAGTCCCGTTGAGGCTGGCTGCTCCAAGCCGCAAAATAAGAAGCTAAGGGTGCAAAACGCTGGTGTCGCAACTACGTCGACCCCGAATAAAGCAGAAAAGGTGGAAGAAACTGCCTTCAATATGGTAAAGAAAAAGAAGAGTAGGCAGATACGAGGTAGACCTAACGCGGTTTTAATCAAGCCGGCCGAAGGTCTAAACTACGCGGGGGTCCTCAAGAGCCTCAGGCAGAAGGTAAATCCTGACGCCCTTGGTGTTAAAATCAAGGGGGTTAGGGAGACCCGAAACGGAGAAGTCCTTGTCGAGTTAGGACCCACAGGAAAGGGCAGAGCCGAACTGTCGGCAGCAATTAGGGAAGCGGTCGGCGAAGGGGGTACAGTGTGCGAGCTCGTCCCTCGTGTGGAAGTCGAGGTCTTAGACCTCGACACTACCACAGATGTAGAGGAGGTAGAGGCGGCTGTGAGAGGCCACTTCAGGATAATGAAGTTGGAGCGATTAAAGTCAGCCTCACGAAAAGACCCTTCAGAGGTAATCTGAGGGCTTTCGTGGAGCTGAAAGAATAGTTGGCGGTGAAATTGGTGCGCGCAGGGCACCTGAAGGTGGGGTGGGTGTCCTGTCGAGTGAAAAACAAAACGGAGAGGATGCGCTGCTATCGCTGCCTTGGCTTCGGCCACATGGCAGCCGGTTGTGAAGGCTACGACCGCACGAAGGCATGTTGGAAGTGCGGCAAAGAAGGTTATAGGGCTGTGGCGTGTGAAAACACACCGCAGTGCTACCTCTGCGCCGTAAAAGATGAGAAACCCCGGACAGATCATCTTCCGGGGTCGATAAGGTGCTTGGCCTTTAGGGAAGCAGCTTCTTCGAGGAAGCCTCCCGGACGTCAACGCTATTAAAGTTCACCTAGGTGGGAGGCTCGCATCGTCCGTGGCTGTGCCGTGCACCTGCACAGCGGGGGCGGTGTGGGCGTCTCATGACTGGGTGCAGAAGGAATATGCCAAGCAGGCAATAAAAGGTGAAAGTTGAAGCACGGTGCATTGGCCTTATCCCCATGTCCTTGAAGTAATGCGAAAAGCGGTTCCGAGGACATGGGTTGGCGGGAGAAGGGGTTTTAGTCAGTAAGAATCTTATACTACCCATACTAAGAATTGCCCACACGTTTGTGGACAATTGATAGTATGAGTGTCTTATGCAAGATTTCCCCTGCTGTAAAAAAAAAAGTATTTGGTCCTATAAGGCCCAACCTGACGGGTTAAGAGTTTCTTAAATCAGGGCCCGGCCCTTATCGTGTCAAATCAAATGATTTGACACGATAATTCATCCGATTCTATTACGCGACTAGCCTTTTAAACTGTTTAACTTTAAGACTGATGAGTTTTCAAATAGAATTATTAACAAAATATCTTTTTTAATGTATTTTAAATAATAAACTAAATATTGACTTATTTAATATAGCATATATTATACAGGGTGTCCCGCGAGAACTGTACAGAGGGTACAAGCTGTATGTGCGTATGAGCATGTGTGTGATATTGCACTTGTCGTTAAAATTTACTAATCTTGTATTTTGATTCAAAAATGTTTTATAACAATAAGAAATCATTATTACATCCTCTTAAGTTAAGGCGCGTTCCTTGGGTGAATTTTTTTTGTTGAAAAGCGATGTGAATATGAAGTTTAATTCTTTAAAATAGCAGATTTTTCGTAGTTGTAATTTTTGTATTTTTTTGCAATTTTTTTGTTTTCAATTTGATCAATCTCGAGCACTATCGGACGGTGTGATGGCCATCGCTTCAGCTAGCGCTTCGGTGGGGGAACTGCTTGTTTGAGACTGCGCACAGTGATAAATATGGGAAAAAATTCGAGCCACGTGACGATTTTAATCAAAATATAAAATTTTTTTCTATTCTTCTCTAAAAATGTTATATATAATATTACCAGTGAGAGAATCATTATAGCAACCAATATATATATTTTTAATTAACCATGAAATGACTTGTCTCTACATCTGTGGAAATTGGTCGAAAATAACGCAGGACTACAAAATATTTTCGGGAGTCTACATAGAGTTGACTAGGTGTAATATATGTTCTTTGGGTCGCTGAATACGAATCAATCCTCAGAATGACTCTAGAATGTCAGGATTTCGATTAAATTTTAAAAAAACAACAAAAATTTCTAAATATACATATATGGGTAGTTGTAACAATTCTCTCACTGGAGATATTAAATATAACACTTTTAGTGAAGAATAAAAAAAAGTTTATTATTTTAT
>NC_046666.1:105161858-105165432 GCF_010883055.1 Belonocnema kinseyi | reverse complement strand
TCTAGAATCAAACCGAAGGGCCTATGACAAAGCCGCCGAACGCGTCCTTGGTTTGCGGATAGAGGGTCCCTGTACCAAGGGTTTCTGCTGTACATGGTTACAAAAATAAATAGGCAGACGCGGACAATTGTCCAGGGGTGGTCCCGAAGGAATTACCTCCCAAGGGGAGGTGTGAAAACCGTGCCGAAAGCTGAATAGCACCTGGGTGAGGTGTCTAGAACGGTGACTCTAGGATACCGGGAGACCTCTCAGAGTACGCAGCCTTATCCTTGCATGTGAGGCTCTACAAGCATGGACGAACCCCTTTCCCTAGCTTCTCGTGGGAACAACAATGACAACACCAAACATAGTTGTAGTAAGTACGGTTGAAAACAACAGAACGCGCAGGGCTCCCGACAATGGGTCGGCCAACAATGCCGACCACTTTAGAACTGGGAGAGCCAATAAAAATGAATTCAATGCGATGGATCGGCGGAGTCTCGGGACCTTTAGGTGGATGGAGCGACTAAATAACGACTTGCTAGAGTGCTACGATGCAAGTGTGGCCCCTTAACGGGGTTACATGGCACGGCTGCATGCTTTGTGGTGCGAGAAACACCCGGAGCTATCGCACTTTTCGCAGCAACGTCTGCGAAACCATGCCGAACTACTCCGAAAAAGGGGCTATGTAAGCGGTACGCCTATTCTACTAAAGCTAGAACAAGCCGGCAACAGAGAAAGAAAGGCGACACTAAGACCAACCGCGGGTAGGCATCCAATAGAGAAAGAGCGATGCTTTATGACCCGGAGAAACATCAACACCAAGTTTTCTCTCAAGCTTAAAGATCTGGCTGAAATGGATGACGAGCTTCGTGGTCATTTTTCCGAAGAATCTGACCTCTGGGCTATCAATTATTGTGTTTATAAGCCCAAAAGACGAATGCATCAACTTGCCATATAGATAGACTGGATAGACGCTAAGAGAAGTCTAGAGCGGAGGGAGAGGTGGGTCAGAGAAAATCAATAGTTTCTCTCTAACCCATCTCGTCTCTTCCAAGACCCTCCAGTTACTGTCGACCACCCACCACTATCGAGGAGGTGAAAAAAGTATTAAGAGTGCAAGAAGTTTCCTTCAACCCATCAGCATTTGGCCCGTATTTTCACCTCATATTTAAAGTCGGAAGAGACGATTCCGGGATTATTCTGGGTACAGGACATAGCGTCGCAAATGGAAGAGACCCTCTTCTTAAAATGGTTAAGAATCACGAAGAAGTGGACAAGGAGCGTTTCTGTACAAAACAGCGGAGGAGGCTGCTGAAACACTTGGACTTAACTTCAGTAGTAGGGGTGAGCAAAATGCATCAAATCTTATTTATCTCGAGTACTCACTTCTTAAAGCCCGGATTAAGAAAACACAAGAGAAAAAGTTTCGTGAACAGCTCCTCGATAAGAGGATGCACGGTATCTTCAACAGAACTGTGGAGGATCAGTCAATGTCGTGTGAGCTAACGTTTGCTTTCCTTAAATCGCCCGGATTGAAGTCTGGTATGGAGGGTTTCATTTTGGCAAGCCAAGACGGTGTCATTTTCACCTTAACAAACCTTCGCCACATTTTGAGCCAAGACATTCCTGATGATAGCTGCAGGGTGTGCCATGCACACCCCGAGCATTTAGCTCACATACTATCTAGTTATCCAACTCATGCAGGAACGATCTACATCCAAAGACACAATGCGACACTACGAGTGCTTTATTACCATCTCTGTCACTCTTACAGCATTAACCTTAATATCACTCCTCTAAACGCTCCTAGGGAAATCAAGTCAATTGTCGAGAATAGGAAGTGCCGCCTATACTGGAACTTTATATTCTCGACAATTGTTTCTGTTGCACACTCGAGGCCGGAATTGGTTCTTCTTGGCTTTGAGAAGCAAACCATGTTCGTTATTGAATTTTCGGCCCTAGCAAAAAAAACATCATAGTCAAGGAGAATGAAAAGAAAGAGAGGTATAGAGACCTTATAAGGGAGTAGTTGCAACGATTGTACCCGGAATATTCTATTAAAATAATCGTCCTTATCATCGCCGCTCTTGGAGGTGCCAATCTTTCACTCGTTAATAGCCTGAAAAGCATGCCTGCGTGTCAACAATATGCTAAAACACTTGCGGGGAAAATGCAGAAGGCGGTAGTTCTTGGATGGCTCCGTCTTCTGAGTGTGCACGAAACTTTTGCTTACTTAAACTTTTGCTTAACTTTAAATATTATAATTCTATTTCTACAATCTTTCTATTATTTATGTTTAGAATTAGCCAACTTAATACAATATTGTGTATAGAGAGAAGAAAGCTGGTCTTTAATAAAATGTGTGAAGTTTGCTACACGAGTTAGTATAGACCAATTCCTTCCGTGTTGCTCAACATATTTTATTTCACGTATGTATGGAAATGTTACTTCTTTGTCTGTAGAGTAAGGATAAAGTTGACATTTGCGACCCTCGCGCTCGCGGATGGCAAAGCGATCTTAGCGCATACGCATCAATCTGCATTAAGAACAGTACATCACTCGTTAAATATTTTTTCAATCCAATAGTCCTGATACTCTTGGAATAGCTGACTCCTTAACAGGGTGAAAGTATTATTAACCCGGTCTCTAGGAAAAAAGAAATAGAATTTTCGATGTGCGCATGTGTGATGTTTGCTCTGACGCTCTTGAGATGTAATTTATAAACGGTAACTTCCTTTCCCCTGTACAGGCATAGAAAAGTGGAATTTTCATGCATATGTGGAATGAAAAAATTTTTTTTTAATATTTAAAAAAACAAATAACAAAGGACTTTAGAATTACGCTTTGTAAATTGAATGATTTTATACTCGACAATGTTAAAAATTAAGATTTGCGACCTAAAGGAATTTCAAATAAACCTTATTAAAAATTGTATAATTTTATGTGATATTTGAACTGATTGGAAAGGTTTTTATACACCATTTTTTTTAAATTCCCGATCCAAAAATAAATTCTTATTCAGCTTACGATCTAGCGACCGCTCTGAATGGTATAAGATAATTCGTTGCCATAACATTGTAGTGTTCTACTCCCACATCCTGACACGAAGTAGGTATAAATTTAAAGTTGAGATACGAAATTATCAAAAGGATAGGTAATGATTACAGACTACCGCGTCATTTGAGTACTCACTTGAAACCCATTGTTGCGAGCTGTGAATTTAGGTAAAAAGTGAGATTTTCGTAGTTTCTTTTTTATATACATTATATTTTTATAGAAATATCCTATAGATGAAAATTTTAGTTAATGAAAAGGGCAAAACTTTCATTCGGTCGCTGATTAAAATGTCAGTCAAATTTGGCACTATTCAGGAGCTGCCAGCCAAATTCTTTTTTAGTTCTTTGCACCAAAACAATCATCCTCAATGGGTTTGAAGAGTACTGAAATGACGTTTTTCAATCGAATTTTTGACATGTTTGACAGTTTCCCTGTTAACTTTGATACCACTCAGGAGCTGCCAGTCAAATTCTTTGTTAGTTGTTTACACGAAAGCAATCATCCTCAATAGGTTTGAAGAGTACGAAAATGACGT
>NC_046666.1:105152874-105161758 GCF_010883055.1 Belonocnema kinseyi | reverse complement strand
TTCTTTGTTAGTTGTTTACACGAAAGCAATCATCCTCAATGGGTTTGAAGAGTACGAAAATGACGTTTTTCACTCGAATTTTTGACATGTTTGACAGTTTCCTAGTTAACTTTGGCATCACTCAGGAGCTGCAAGTCAAATTCTTTGTTAGTTGTTTGCACCGAAACAACCATCCTCAATGGGTTGGAATAGTACTAAAATGACGTTTTTAACTCGAATTTTTGACATGTTTGACAGTTTCCCAGTTAACTTTGGCATCACTCAGGAGGTGCCAATCAAATTCTTTGTTAGTTGTTTACACGAAAGCAATCATCCTCAATAGGTTTGAAGAGTACGAAAATGACGTTTTTCACTCGAATTTCTGAGATGTTTGAAAGTTTCCCAGTTAACTTTGGCATCACTCAGGAGGTGCCAGTCAAATTCTTTGTTAGTTGTTTACACGAAAGCAATCATCCTCAATGGGTTTGAAGAGTACGAAAATGACGTTTTTCACTCGAATTTTTGAGATGTTTGAAAGTTTCCCAGTTAACTTTGGAACCACTCAGGAGCTGCAAGTCAAATTCTTTGTTAGTTGTTTACACGAAAGCAATCATCCTCAATGGGTTTGAAGAGTACGAAAATGACGTTTTTCACTCGAATTTTTGACATGTTTGACAGTTTCCCAGTTAACTTTGGCATCACTCAGGAGCTGCAAGTCAAATTCTTTGTTAGTTGTTTGCACCGAAACAACCATCCTCAATGGGTTGGAAGAGTACTAAAATGACGTTTTTCACTAGAATTTTTGAGATGTTTGAAAGTTTCCCAGTTAACTTTGGCACCACTCAGGAGCTGCCAGTCAAATTCTTTATTACTTGTTTGCACCAAAACAATCATCTTCAATGGGTTTGAAGAGTACTAAAATGATTGTTTTTCATTCGAATGTTTGACATGTTGGACCGTTTCCCAGTTAACTTTGGCACCACACAGGAGCTGCCAGTCAAATTCTTTATTACTTGTTTGCACCAAAACAATCATCCTCAATTGGTTTGAAGAGTACTAGAATGACGTTTTTTCACTCGAATTTTTAATAGGTTTGACAGTCTGCCGGTTAACTTTGGCACCACTCAGGAGCTGTCAGTCAAACTTATTGTTAGTTTTCAGCATCTAAACAATCATTCCCCGTGGGTTTTAAGAGTAGTAAAATGACGTTTTTTCACTCGAATTTTTGAGGAGTTTAACGATAAATTGTTGCAAAATACACCAACAGCTGTTAGTCTGTCACCGAATTTCGAACTGTTGACTATGAAAACAAAAGAATCTGAAATGTTAGTGAGTACTAAAATTACGTCCATATAATTGTCGCGTGCTCCCGGACTATGAGAAGTCCAAAAGGAGCGATGAATTTGCTGAAAAAATTCGAATTAGCTTAGGAACGTGAGCTTAAACATGATTTGAATTTGAAAGAAAAAGTCGTGACAAAAATAAAAATAAAAATTATATTGTGCGTGAGCACAATATAAAAATTGGAGTGCACCTAAAGTATACCTTGTCTCATTTTAGTATATTTTCCACAGATTTAGGGAAATGTGTGTCCACGTGGATTCTAGCTCGATCCCCCGGTCCCCCTCGTGGACAAGTGTGGAATTTTGCCATAACCCCTCCCCCCTAAATTGTCCACGTGGTATATGGATGGTCCCTAATATGTATTTTTCAGAGTACTACTAATCCTAAATACAATTGAAAATTTTGATTCCATAACCCTGCATACATTTTCTTGGGCCTTTAGTCTATTCCCGTTGGCCCATGATGGTTTGAGAATAATTTTTTGAAAACTCAACTATTTTTAGAAAAAAATTTAAGGACTTATCCTTCGAAGTTCAAACTAAACATTATTTTCTTTATGGACTGAAAAATCTTTCTTGGTTAAAAATTTTAATATTTTGTTCAAGATTCCTTTTTTTGGTTTGAACATTATTCTGTTTTGGTTGAGGCTTAAGTTACTAAAAGGAAAACAGAAGTGCCAGTAGTAAAACGTGTTGAGCCGGTAATATCAAACATATTATTTCTGAAGGGAAAAATACTTATCTTCAAAATTTGCCGAGTCAAGTTTAAACATTTGTTTCTGCACTGAAGAAAATGTAACTTTTTGTTTTGGCCCCATTTCAAAATTTCTAAAGTTTATATTTGAAAAACTACACTTTTGAGTTTGACTCAATGAAATCCTTTATATTGTGCTTTTGAGAAATGTAATGTTTTGCGAAATAAACCAAATTTATGATGTTAGTTAATAAGTTTTCAAATGTAGCCAAATTTTAGCTTTCAGAATTTCACAGGTTAAATAAAATATTGCACCAATACATCAAAACTACTCCAGTGGATTTAAGTAAAATACACTAGAAAGTTTTCCATCAAATTTCACATAAACTTGAACATTAATTTTTTGATTCTCAACTTTTTAGGTCAAATAAAATACTATTGGTATGATTATTATTCACAGATTTGAAATATACTATCATAAAAAAGAGGTTGCGATATAATCTCGAAGTCTGAAGCCAAATTATCTCTTCATCTATTGGTTGGATTTAAACACGCCGCCTATTCTTTAGAATCGAGATCAGAATCGAGATCAAGGGAATTTTTTATGAAGCCAACGCATGCTCACCGAAATGAGATTTAGAATCATTTTTAGGTTAAGAACAGAGGCATGAAAGCACCCTTATGAAGCCAAGGCATTTCCACCGAAGTGCACTTCCCGAGTGATCCATTTGGCAGCGGTAAATGCTAGAGATACAAGTTTAGTCTGGAGTTAGAATTGTACAATTTTGACTTGCATTTCATTCAAGTGGAGCTCATATTTGTTTCTTTTTTAAACATTTATTTAATCTTCAAAAATTGTAATTATTTAAGCAATTTTCGTAAACGGCTCTTTTTTAAAGAATACGTTTGGTTTATTATATTGCTTTGTAAATTTACAAGAAATATTAATTATTTAAACAATTTCAATTTAAAAATTAAGACCAAGAATGTCTATCCAATGACTATTTTCTATTTTGCTATGCAGATTTACATAAACTCTTAATTATTTAAACAATTTTAATTAAAAAACTAAAATTGACATTTTTTCGAAGAGCCAGTTCTTTTGCGGAGTCCCACTAAGAGTGTTTATCCGATGACTCTTTTCTATATTACTTTGTAAATTTACAAGAACTGTTAATTATTTAACCAATTTTAATTTTAAAAATTAGGAGTTTCCCCTTTTTTCTACAATTTAATTTTTTTACGGATTCAAATAAGAATCTCTATACGATAAATTTTTTGTATGCTGCTTCGAGATTTTAAAAGATGTGTTAATTGTTTAAAAAATTTTTATTAAAAAATTAAAAGTGCCCTTTCTTAGGAATCAATGTATTTGCGGAGTCAACCAAGAATGTCTATCCGATTACTGCTTTCTATTTTGCTTTTCAAATTTTCAAGAACTATTCATTATTTAAACAATTTTAATCGAAAAATTAAAAGTTTGGCCTTTATCCTACGAGTCAATTTGTTTTCAAAATCAACTAAGAATGTCCATTCGATGACTCTTTTCAATGTTGCTTTGTAAATTTACAAGAACTATTAATTATTGAAACAATTTCAATTAAGAAATTAAGAGTTTGGTTTTTTTCTACGAGTAGGCTCTATTTTTTAACATAATTAACAAAGAATATCTTTTCAATTATTTTATTTCTGACGCTTTGAAAATTTACAATTATTAATTATTTAAAAAATGTTTATCAACAAATTTATAGTTTGTCTATTTTTGAAGTGAGGCGCATAATTTGTTTACGGAATGATCTAAGAATTTCTTTCGATGATCATTTCCCACTATACCTGGTAAATTTATAATAATTATCATTCATTTAAACAATATTCATAAACATATTGAGAGCAAGGGTATTTTTCAATTTATAAACACAATTTGTTTACGAAGTTAACTAAGATTATTTTTGCAATGAATCTTTGCTAAGTTATTTGTTAAATTCCCAAGAATGATTAATTATTTAAAGAACTTTCATTCAAAATTCAGAATTTGGATATTTAAAAAAAGGAAAGGGTCAGTTTTGTTTACAAATTCAACTAAGACCATCTTTCCGATTAATTATAATAATCAAATTTTCATGGTTTATTATTTAAACTACTTTCATGAGCGAATTAAGAGTTTGGGAAGTTTTTGAAGAATAGGTTTAATTTGTTTACAGAATCAACAAAGAATGTATTTCCAATCACTTTTTACTACGACACTTTGCAAATTTACACTGATTATTTAATAGTAAAATAAATTTCATAAACAAATTCAAAACTTGACTGTCTTTTAGATTTTGAACTATCTGAACATTTTAAACAAATTATTTTTTACAAGAAAATGTATGCACTACAGATTTGTATGAATTTTAGTACAATTTGATGACAATTTGGCTACAAACAAAATTATTCGAATTAGTCTCAGTTGCCTAAGCATTTGGCTTGACATTTGGACTCTTCTTCAGTCGAGATTATTTACCATGTATTTCTATGAAAATTTGTATGCACCAACATTTAAGATGTTTTTTCCAAACTTGCACAAAAATTTTTAGTGTTGCGCATTTTATTTATTTTTCATCTTGAGAGGGTAGCCGTGCGGAGCCGTGCACAAATAAAAGTGATTACAACAAAAATGAATATCGCGGTATCATATTAAACTTTATTTACAAATAAAATAATTGCAAGTTAAGCAGTGGGTCTTGCGCGAAGCACGCGTATGAACTTCTAGTTATATTTATAAATTACCAAGTGCTAAATTTATAAAATGCTATATTCCGTATTTTAGCCTCATTATGTATAAAGGACTCCCGCTGACTAGAATCGAAGGCAGCAGTTCTGGATGAATGAGGGAAAGTCGCGTAGTGGGCGAACCGTTTGCTGGTATCTGGGGGGGGGGGGGGGGGGGGGGGGTCGTCTTTTCCTCCACGGCTACCTGCGTAATCTTCCTTTTCCACTGCGCAACGACACTACCCCTCACTTGATTCGAAGTTCCTTCAGGCCATCGATGTTAGGTCCCGCATAAAGATAGTCCTTTTGTCTTTCAACGTATCCTTTTCTCGATATTTCCACTTCTATTCCTCGATTAAAAATGCTCATACCATAGGTCTACAAAATCCTTGACATTTTGACGAGTTTGAGAATATAATCGTAAATATAGGTAGATGCTCAGCAATTTCGATTAAAATATTAAATTTTCATAAGCTCCCCATTGCGTTAATAAAGTGATTTAAAATAAATTTTCTATTGTTTTTTCGTTGGTAAAGCAGTTGACAATTAAAAAAAAAACAGCATTTTTCACAGGTAGCCGTGGAGGTAATGACGACTGCTCGGTGTCTATACTCTATATAATCCCTCGTTCTCATCAGTATTTATGGCAAATAACAGAGCTGTCAGAGCATAGACGCAAGCTGTTGTAAATAGAATGCAATTTTCCAGTTACTTTATTTAAGAGTCATTCAGAGATAAAAAAAACCATATTGTTGCAATGAACTATTTTGCGCAGTATACTACAAAGTAAGTTCAAAGAGAGAATTCAGTCACTGCCTTGAAAATTTCGACTTGCTGTTATTAACATCTCACGGATGCTTTTTTGTACAGAATTGATACTTGCTCTTAATGCAATTGACTTTCGTCATATAGAAAAATAAATTTTACATTCTACATTTCATATATTACGTATCACTTTTTATATGCATCTACATAGCTCTCTCAGTTTTTCAAAAATAATGTTTCCTTTTCTCTAAAATTTATGTTTTATTTAATGCGGAAAATTTATTATTGGATTGAAAGATTACAAACGATATTACTCTATATTTAATATAAAATTAATAATTACGTACTGGTTTCTGGGGTACATCTTACAAAAATAACGTTGTTTACTTAAAGTCTTACCTCCAAATGTATATAATGCAATTAGTTTAAAGTGATGCAATGAGTCAAACTGAAAAAAATTACGAAACAAAAAATAGGAGGTACTACTTTTTTTAAAGAACAAATATGATGGAGTAAAAGTTTCAAAAAATTAAAAAAATGGCAGATTTAAAGTACCAAAGTTATTTAAGTTTTTAAAATTTACAGTCTTACCACCTAAAATTTTTAACTACATGAAGAAATAGCCCGCATATTTTATTATTTATAGTATTTTATAAAATGCTCATAAACAAAAGAATTTACAGCAGAAAATTTGATTCTTTTTAATTTTTCGCTAAAACGATAAACATTAAAAACTATATTATTGGAGAAAAAGATTTTAGTTTCTTGCAGCCGACATTTTTGATTTTTCCATTTCCAAGGTAGCAACAACATTCAAATTTCAAACTTATCTGACATTTCCTTGGCCAATTTGTCATGTTCCCTGATCGTAATACGTTTTTCTTTCAGGTATTAAAAGAACCTTGAGCTTGGAATATCAACGATGTTAATGCAAAAAAAAGTTGTTTTTTTTAAATACTTTTAGTGACAGTAGTCGTACATAATTCTATAAACCTGATATTCAGTTATTTGAAATTTCCTTACATTGCTATATGTCTGTATATTTTGTGTCCGTTTGTGAGCAAGATTTAAAGGAAATTAGTTTTAAAAGTCATTGTTATCATTTGAAAGAGGACAATTTACTCAAAGGCTGAACGTGGAAGACATTGTATTGTCTCTTTTATACGTTTCAAGCTGTATCGGCATTTTATTGCAAATATTAGACGTAAAATTAGATAAATTATTCTTAACTTGCTGCCAATCAGCCCAAATTATGAGAAAAATTATGAACTTTCATGGGTTTAATTTAGATAAAAAAAGTTTTAAACTGTTCGCTTGCAAACAAAGCTCACTTTTTTAGACAAATTGCATTTTTGATGAAAAATTCTTAAATAATATGTCACGTACGCCGACGAAAGGGGGCTTACTCTTAAAAAATCGAAATTGAGGTTTTTACACATTTCGGTAGTTTTTGAGTTGCTCTTTTTAATGAAACCACCGAAAAAAATTCCAAGCATTAATATTGTTAATAATTGAGTTGTTAGGTACCCGAGAAATCGAACTTTCGCTCGAGAACAACTACATCTCCGCGTCACACTTATGTAACGTCCATAAGCCGTGTCTATGACTCAGCTATATGCGCGAGAATGCGGTGGTAAGTGGAGAGGGAAGATTTCGTGAGTCTTCCCTCTCTGCTAAAAGTCGCGTCTATCGGGTCAGCTTCGACCGCTCCCCTTGGGAAATCTCATTTTTCAGACCAAGCCCCCTTTCTTCGACGCACATCATATAAGTAGCTGATGCGCATACTTAAGTTTCGCCATAATAATTGCTTTCTCCGGAAAATTCTGTTTCGAATGAGCTAGTCATGAAGATATTTTCTGCCTTTTTCATGCAGATTATTATAGAAGTTGTAGGCGTTAGAAGTTACGATCATGGTTCCTTAAAGCAACCAATCCCGGCGGAACCTGAACGCGAACTTCGTCCCTTTGTACAATATTAAGACGAGCAGTATTGATAGAACAGATAAACTGATCCCAGCAGAATAGCCATTTGCATCTGGCTCGCGATGTACTGAGCCTGATGTTGGAATTATGATAACCACAGTATGAACTTCCCCATTATATTACCATCGGCTAATATTACACTTTTAGAGTCGCTTTTTGAGCTACAGGGTAAGGAACCCCCCCCCCCCCCCCCCCCCCCCCCCAATTTCCATTTAAGGAGAAAGAAAATCCGTAATTTTTCTTTTCTCGAGATTCGGATATTCACACGTGCCACGGGGACTTCCAAATCCCATCTAATTGATATCGGCAAATTTTGAATTTTCGATAAATTGAACTCATTTTCCAAGGTTTCAACGAAACCTGCCAAGTTTTTTAGGGATTTAAGAGAAGTCTCTACGAAATAAAACCATACCAACGACTTTCACCCCCCCCCCCCATCGTTACTTTTAGAAATTTCCGTCGTCTTTTTCATATAAATAATTACTAATGGATAATTTGAATATTTACCATGATTTTTAAACAATTTTCAATTGTTCAAAGAAATGTAAATTATTTAAAAAATTATTTATTCACCAAAAATTTTTTAAATAATCGTATTTTCTGATTAAAATGCAAAATTTTGTCATTGTTTGTAGTAAATTTTTCTAAAAACATTATGTAATTAGTTAAATAATTAATTATTGTTTATTTTCACCATTTCTAAAAATTGATCCAGAGATGTACTTTTTTGAAATTGGAATCCTATGATACATTTTGTTTATTAATTACATAATTTTGATACATTTATTTTAATGTTAAAAAGTTTCAATTTGTTTAAACAATAATTATTAACTCAAGCAGTTTTTTGAGATAACTAAAGAAATGAAAAAAGTAGAATACATACAATTATGTTTCTGACTGTATAATGTATAAAAAGAATAAATTTATCACTTTTTTATTCTTTAAAAACATGTAATTTGTTTAAATTATTACTTTTCCAAAAATACTTTTAGTATCGCAGTTAATTTTACGTCTTCTATTTTATTTCATTCTTTTAGTTATCGAAAGATAACTGCTAGAGCAAATAAAAATTGTTGAAACAAATAGAAATTTGTTAAATATTATAATAAATGTATCGAAATGATGTAATTATTCAACAAAAAGTAGCATAGGATACAAATTTGAAAAAAGTGAACATCTCTGGCTCAATTTTTAGAAATTTTGAAACTAACAATAATTAATTGTTTAAGTAATTACATAATGTTTTTAGAAAATTTACTATTCCAAACAATAAGAAAATATTGCATTTCCGTCAAAAAATACGATTATGTTAAAAAAATTGGAGAATAAATAATTATTTAAATAATTTACATTTGTTTAAACAATTGAAA
>NC_046666.1:105150039-105152774 GCF_010883055.1 Belonocnema kinseyi | reverse complement strand
GTCCATTAGTAATTATTTGTATGAAAAAGACGACGGAAATTTCTAAAAAGTAGCAATAATAAGTAAACATGTAGTTTTTTTAATTTTGGATGATACCCCATGTTCATTAAATGGAATTTTGAAGTCCCCGGTGGCACGTGTTAATATTCGAATTTCGAAAAAAGAGAAATTACGAATTTTCTTTATCTGGAAATGGAAACTTTTCGGGGGTGTCTAGCCCTATAGAGTGAAAAAAATGTTTGTAATACATTTTTGGACCACCCTATTGAGCATCAACTGAGAACATGTCCAAGTGTTTCTGGCTCTTGCTTGCATGCTCGGCAGTTGGTATCGCCTGCAGCTTAACTTGTTAACTTGCGGTAAACTAAGATGCCTATAACATCGTCTCGACAGGCAATAGGAAATCCATCAGACTTAGATCTCAATCCAGCAGATTTGAGATACATGTTAGACAGACCCATCGATAGATATCTCTTTTCTATGCATTATGCCGCAGAATGTACCATGAAGTGGCTGGACAGCATGTTCTCTTAGTAGAAGCGAATATTCAGCTTCCTGTACACGAATTGTTAGCACCAAAGGTGTTAGTGATGCTACGTTATGTGTCGTGTCGCTGGAATCAAATTGAAGACAAAGATTCTCTGCGGCCCTTTCTGCGGCATGGTATTGAAACGCTTACAAGTCGCATTAGAGAATCTATGATTTTTAGAACTGAGCAGGCATTAGCTAGAACCGTTCTTCGATGGAGACACTCTCAGCTCAGCAAACATCTACCCCGTTTTTCGAGCGGGAGGTATTAACGAGGTACGGAAAATCTAGGATGACGACTTCAATGGATTTTCATCATCTTACATGTGCTTGAGTCAAGTTGCTTCAAATAATCGACATTCCATTTTAATACACCAAACGTATAGCTCAGTATAGGAACGGCCAGAATATTAATCGCTGGATCTTATTCTTCCTAGATAATTCGGAAGTCCAAATTTTTCTGAGAATTTTGAGATACCTTTTTTCAAGGGCCGTATTTAACATACGCAAATCTTGGGTTTTCGCTTGCGGTGTTCGAAAATATTCATATGTTTCTACATTACCAAGATGTTCAGTGGTATTTCCACCTATGAATTGAAGATCCTGATCGTCACGCGATGATGTATTTTCTAGTCTTCGGTGGTGTAAACGACGCAGGCATACTTGCCCAGTCCAAAGCTACTGCCAATTGCTTTAATGTACCTATTTACCGCCGCCACAAGGCCTTTAAGGTCCTCTTTTGAAGAGGCAAAAGGTTTAAGGTCCCCCATTTATATAAGGTGGTTTACTTTAAGTTCTGTTATATTCGTCGGACCACATAGGTATCCAGAGGTTTTGCCTCGGAGCACAATAATAGAGGCAAGAGGGAGATTGCAGAAAAGTATCGGACTTAAAGAGTCTTCTTGGAAGACCCCCCTCTTATATGTGACATAAGTTATAGACACTTGTCTTTTGTCGGATGTTATGACAAATCTTGTCCGCCATAAGAGCGTAAGCTCTTTCATACATCTCACTATTTTTGGATGTACCTCCAGGCACTCAAAAAGCTTGTTAAGCACCTCATGGTTCGTGTTATCGAATGCCTTTCGGTAGTCAATCCAAGCCATGGACAAATTGCATAGATACCTGCTGGAAATCTATTAACAGGTTCTCTCTGCAACCCGTTAGTTCTCTCTTGCATCTTCATTATTAAAATTTTGTACTCCATACCGGCTCGATAGACATTAATATCCTCTCTTTGAGGATGCTAGTGAATAGCTTGTAGTTGGTGTTTAAACAAGCTATAGGCCGGTAGTTCTTTGGACATGACAAATCTCCGGTCTTAGGGAACAGTACAGTGCGGCCTTCCACTAACTACTGCGGGATGGGTTGTTCTCCGTTAAAGAAAGTACTAAATATACGAACTAATATCGCCGCAAAAAATTAAGACCCCCACTTTAGAAGACAATAACTTTGCAGAAAAAAGGTGAGGAGGTTCGAATAAGAACCACAAGAATCCGCTAAGGTTTCTGAATAAAATGATGTTTCTGTAAGTTGGAAAAAATTTGAAAAAAATCTGGAGTGTGCTACAACATCTTTAGAATCCAGTAGAGCCCTTAAAATTTAAAAATATTTAAAAATGTCAGTTTTGCAAGAATTTTTGTTAAATGTGTTTATTTAGGGATTGAATGCAACTATCGCGCTGTTTAATGGCGTAAAATGTGTAGTAATATACCCTGATTCCTATTTCGACCACAAAACTGAATAAAAATTATAATTTCGCGATTAAAGTCGCTCAGAACATTCGCAATTTAATGAGGCGAGGCGCGTGGCACAGTAGTAGAAAAAAGTGTAGAAGAAAAAGGTCTGTCATATTTCCCAGCAGCAGGCAGCCGTTTTCTTCAGATTTTCGCGCAGATGCTTCTCGCTCAGCAGGGCCGTCTCTTTGAGGTGGGCTTCGCCCTTCTCTCCTGATATAAAATTTTGATATTATAATACAGTATCAAGCTTGCACACGAATTATCTTGTATTTTGTTCAATTAATATAGTACACCTATATCTGTATTATAATATAATTTTGTAATTATTAGGCTGTCAATTCGCTACTGAAATGCGTGAAAGATTTGCTTATACGAGGGTGGATTGATAAGTTTCCGGCCTGACCAAGAAAAACAACGTTTTTAAGAATTTTTTTTTTTTATTTCTCAACATAATCTCCTCCAAGGCTG
>NC_046666.1:105100034-105149939 GCF_010883055.1 Belonocnema kinseyi | reverse complement strand
AGCTATCTAAGGATGGTACTATAGAACGCCACCTCAAGGTAGGCCTAGTGGCGCCATCTCTTGGTCAGGCCGGAAACTTATCAATCCACCCTCGTATGAGCAATTCCATGTGCATATTTTTTTTTACATTATTCGTAATAAGATAATGTTGCACCATATGTAGTGTTATACAAATATTTTTCCATTTAGCCGAAAAGAAAGCGTGGACTTTCTTGGAAACTGAAAATAGAGGACTTCACACTATCAACCCTATCCCCTTGCTTTACTATTTTTTAAATATTTCCTCTTTGTCTCGCCATTTTTAAGAAATTTGTACTCTTTTCCTTATTTTTTCGCCTAAATGCAAATTGAATTAATATAGAAACCAGTACGAAAATAGAATTATTTTTATTTTGTTTATTTGAAAAGTCTACTATTATACTTTTTCTTAACATTTATATCCTATGGTTAAAAATGGTACTATTTAATAAAAAATTTAATAATATTTTTAAAAACTTAACCGCTTTGTTTATTTCTTTTTTCGTCGAAAACGAACTGCTGTGGATAGAAAATTGGTCCTTTTGGAATCATGTGAAGAACTTAAGCCATTGTTAGTAATTTTTATGAAAATTGTAGTATTTGTTCTTGTAGGTGTTAAAGAAAAACCCTAACATTATTTTTGAATAATTCCCAGAAATTACTGGATACACGAAATTGAAAAATTTGGTCTTTTTTCTTTAAACTCTCATAACTTTTGTGATTTTAATACTATAAAAGCGTATTTTTTTAAATATTCGTAATATGGTACAGTTTTTAAGAAAGTTTCTTGAAACAAAAAATCTCAAAACCTTCTTGAATTTTTCAAAAACGAATGTTTATACTGAATTTATGAAAAACATGCCCAATTAGAGAAATGCATAGATAGCTTACACTGTCCTATAAATAATTCAATTTACAAATTAATTTTTGAAAAATCCAAGTTTTTGAAATTTTTCGTTAAAAAAATATTTCTTGACAACTGTATCTTATTACCAATAATTTAAAAAAATACACCTTTACAGCAATAAAGTCATTAGAGTTATAAGAGTCGAACTAAAATGCAAAAAGCTCAATTTTCAATATATTTTAAGTTTTTGGAATTTTTCAAAAATCATTTTATAGTTCTTTCTTTCAACACCTAAGAGAACAAATACTGCAATTTTCATTAAAATTTCGAACAAGCTTACATTTTACATATGACGACATGGAATTGCTCATATAAACAAATCTTTCATGCATTTCAGTAGCGAATTAACAGCCTAATAATTACAAAATTATATTATAATACCGAAATAAGTGTACAGTATTAAATAAACAAAATACAAGATAATTCGTGTGCAAGCTTGATACTGTATTATGATATCGAAATTTTATGTCAGGAGAGAAGGGCGCAGCCGACCTCAAAGCTTTGAGACGGCCCTACTGAGCGAGCAGCAGCTGTGGGAAAATCTGGAGAAAACGGCTGCCTGCTGCTGGGAAATATGACAGACCTTTTTTTTCTACACTTTTTTCTACTACTGTGCCACGCGCCTCGCCTCATTAAACTCCGAATTATTATGAGCGACTTTAATCGCGAAATTATAATTTTTATTCAGTTTTGTGGTCGAAATAGGAATCAGGGTATATTACTACACATTTTACGCCATTACACAGCGCGATAGTTCTATTAAATCCCTAAATAAAAACATTTAACAAAAATCCTTGCAAAACTGATATTTTTCAATATTTTTAAATTTTAAGGTCTCTACTGGATTCTAAACATATTGTAGCACACTCCAGATTTTTTTCAAATTTTTTCCAACATACTCTTAGCTCTGGGATCATGTGAAAGTTAACGTGACTCAACAATGGGACTCGCGACAGCATTTTTACATGTATTTTCCAAAGTAGCTCAAAACGAAATTTTTTTTACGCAAATTACAGAAACACCATTTTATTCAGAAACCTTAGCGGATTCTTGTGGTTCTTATTCGAACCTCCTCACCTTTTTTTCTGCAAAGTTATTGGCTTCTAAAGTGGGGGGTCTTGATTTTTTACGGCGATATTAGACTTTGGTAAGTAGGAAGTGAACTTCTTCCACCAAAAGTTGTTGATTTTATCTGGCCCTGGCGCTCAAAAGTTCTTAGTTCTAGCGATAACTTACTTTTCTTCTTTAGCAGTAATTAGTGAACACTCCTCTGCTAGACGTTGTAGTAGTGTATTATTTATTTTTTTATTCAAGACTTTTACTCGGGTGAACCCGGTTATACATCATAGCCACAGACTAAGTCAAGTGACCGATGAGATTAGGATGTTATAAGTAAATCCAATACGATGCTTGAAACCACCTGCGCTGATGTATTAGGTATACAATTACGAGCGGCCGCGAGCGTTGGAGGTGACAACAATCACCTCTGGATGCTTTCTCAGAGCTATCATCTGCCACTCCACAAGTTTTTAGTCGCTTGCTTCCTGATGTTCTAGAAAGTTTCTTACAATGTGACAGGTGTTTGATAAACCCGCCTTCTGAGCTGATACCAATACGCTACTGACTCCTAAATGTTCAAGATGTTCAGAGCATCTTGCGTGCACATTTCCTGTAGCCGAAATCACAATTGGATGAATAGATGCATGATTCACATTCCTCCATATGGTCTTTACCTCATGCCTTAACTCCCTATACTTGTGGATCTTGGTCGTATAGGTTGACTGCAAATTTCGGTTAAGTGGACAAGCAATGTCGATGATATAAACTCTTGCACATTTTCTTCTCGCATCACGATGTCAGGTCGAGTGGCACGGATATAATATCCCAATATAAGATGTAATCTTCGCTTTCGAAAACGGGCATTGGAATGTTTCTATAGAAAGGCATCCATTCTTTTAAGAGCCCTAGGTTTAGGGCAAGTTGTTGATGTATAATGCCCGCTACATCATTATGACTGTGCGTACATTCCCTCTGAATCATTACGCGATAGCCATCAATAATGTGCTCGATGGATTCGTTAGTATCTCCACATAATCGGCACCGATCAACCACGTCTTGATGTGACACGTGTTTGTGATAATTCCTGGTGCTGAAAAACTTGTCCTGTATCGCAATGATGAATCCTTCCCTCTGTGGGTATAGAGCACCATTTCTTATGCAAATAGTGGATGCCTCACTATCCACTTTATGTTCACCTAATGTTTTGGGGCGCTCACCGTGGATAGCTTTCTGTCTCCATTACGTTTCTAATTCCATTATGGTTTTTGCCCTGATATTCAAAGCCTCATCTGAGGACAAATTTAAAGGCGTGTAGTCAAGATCCGCTTTACAGATGGTGCTGTAAAGCGTAACATTTCGTTTGCTAATAAGATAGTCTCGCAACTGCATACTTTTACTCGGGTGAATCCGGCTATACATCATAGCCACGGGCTAAGTTAAGTCACTGATGAGATTAGGATGTTATAAGTCAATCCAATACGATGCTTGAAACCTCCTGCTCTGATGTTGTAGGTATAAAATTACGAGGGGCCGCGAGCGCCGGAGGTGACAACAGTTAACAACATTAACACGGAGCTGTGGAAATTTCATTTGCCAGCTGTACTGCGCGAGCTGCTACGACTCCACTTTGCACCAGGTACTTTATTAGGTGCTTTCATTTACATGCACTTATTAGAAATGCCCGCATTTGCTTGGGCGTTTGGCCAGAAGAGAGAAAAAGTGCAGAATACCACCTCCTGAGTTCAACCGGTTTTTCGACAGTTGAGTTTTTTCGATTTTTTCTTTCGTTTTTCAACCCTACCCATCGAATACACACAATCACCCTCGGCGTCAAACCTCCTGCTCGACAATAGTTTAAACGCTGCAAATTCACACCTGTTCGTACGGCGCAGATGGTAACCCATCCGAGTGTTATCTGTGCTCGAAGTGGCTTGAGATCTGGAATCTTCCCGAGTTGAGATTCACCGTGCCCGTTTTCAGAACGTGACTTGGTCCTCAATTTCGCTTCTTACTTTTCTTAGCTTCTAAATTAAACTTCTTTAGAAGAGCTTAATGCTAAAAATTAATATAACAAACATTGCAGAACTCTCAACACGTTCCGCCTAGGGGTTAATTCTCCTATTTTTAATGATAAAAATGATTTATTCCTTGTCTGCAGTTTTTATTGACCTTTACCGTACCCTTTCTTCTGGAATAGACTACGCATTGACAAGGAAAATGTTGAAACTGGATTACAAGATTCCTAAAGTTTCCACACTTTAAGCAAGTCCTAAAATACTTTAACAAAATAAAATATACAACTTTAAGCGTCTTGCGAAAATTCAACACAAATTGAAAAAAAAGAATAAAAAGCGTTTAATTTTCGTGTGATAATGTATGAATTTGGGGGGGGGGGGCATTCAGGAGAAAATTACTTTTTAAATTGGCGCCCTAGCTGTTATTTTACAAAAACTAGAATCTTAACTGCATATAGAACCCTACCATTTGAGTTTAACATAGAAAATTTATAAATACGTTAATCGCATTCGGACAATTATTTAAACTATTATTATGGTATAAAGGACTGTGGAGGCATGAATTCTAACGCAGACACAGGCAATGTATGAAGAGCGTCTCAATTCTGTTAGAAGGCAGCCAAAGTAGCATTATCATCATCCATTGTCTGTAAAACACGTGAAACGTATCTCTTTCTGTTACTCAAAAGAGCGTGCGTCACTACAAACACTGACGTTTCATGCTTTAACTAAAGATTGCGTAAAAACATTACAACAAGTACCCAGTTCTCAAGATTTATGTACCATATTCAAACATTTTGTTAAATGCCACTATAGATCAATATTATAAAAATATTTCTGATCATCTTAGCATAGCCTGGACTAACATTGTACCTAATTACGGAGATCTTTGTAGCGTCTAGTAAACACAAAGTACAATAAAATCCCAAGATAAAGGCATAAACTATTGTATTGTCTTGGAAAACACAAATATTGAGAAGCATTTATCAGTAATGATTGCACATGTTTTGACATTAAAATAAATATACTGCTTAGTTTTTAGGGTTCGAGATAATTTTAGAATTTGAAACATATACTATGATTTGAGTAGTTTCATGCTAAAATATAAGTAGATGAAGTGATTGCAACACAGAAAAACCCTAGGCTCATTTTTATTCAGAAGTTAGTATAACAAACCATTCCAACTATTAGAGTAGTAAAAATATGACATTAAAGTTTTTGAATATTTTTTTTCGAACGTAAAATTCAAAAAGATTCAGTTCCTTCCAGGATTGAATTTTTGTTTAATTATTATAACATTAAGCCAAATCCATTTCGAAGTAAGCATAACTCGCTTTATTCTAGCGTCGTTATACTACTGGGGGTCGATAAATTCATACCGTAAGAGTGAGTAAGGGATATGTAGGCGAAGGGATAAATTTTATATCAATCTAGAATTCCCGTGTTTCTTATTTAAACAGCACGTTCGTTGTGCAAAACCGTCATCGTATATCACATTACACAAAAAATATTTTAGAATGTTTAGCCATTTCATGTAGTGTGCAAGCACCTTTACTATCGGCGAGAAAAATGTAGGCATCTAGGTTTGAAGCTTAATAACTCAGCCAAAAAGAATGCTAGGGTAATAAATTAATAGTATTTTGAAAGCTCAAACTGTTCTACGTGAATAAGCTTAAAGACGTTAATGTAAGAAACTTTTTCGTGCTTTGTAGACTGAAAACTTTTAAAATAAGTAGGGATTAGTGTGCACATTTAGGAAGAGTCAACGTTAGAGCATTTTTTATACAAGAGACAATGGAAACATGAATGTTAAAAAATTTCTGATTAAATTATTTAAGAAATTTAAGAAACAATAAAAATTGTTGCTCAAAATTTTTTAAATGTTCAACTGTACTATCTTCAGTTTCAATGAAGATATTTAAGTGATTCGAACTCCAAACTGCAACGCAAAGGCGCTGTATTTATATTTTTTGTGGGAAAGTGCTAGAAATCAGCAGGGATGCCTTTTTTTGCTACTTTTCGGAAAAGCCGTCAATGTCTGGGCTAGAGTTCAGAATCCCACATATCAAAGAAAGGTATCAGCGTTCCGCAGCAGAAGAAAGGCGCCCCCTGCTTTCTAACACTTGCTTTCCTACGAAAAAAAATTGTTTAAGAATATCACCGTTTTCACGAAAGCAAAAACCGTCACGTGCTTTCTGGTGGTTGTGAATAATTATAGGGCGTATCTGCTACAGTTTGGAATTTAAATCGCTTTAATATTTTCATCAGAACTGAAAATAGTACAGTTGAACATTTTTTTAATTTCAAGTAACAATTTTTATCGTTTATTAAATTTGTTAAAAGCAATTTGCTCAGAAATGTTTTCTTTATATTCATGTTTCCACTGCCTCTTGCATAAAAAGAATGCTCCAACTTTGACCCTTCTTAAATGTGCCCGAAAAATTGTTAGTTTTTTAAAAACATTTCTCAGAAAGTAAAGTACAAAAATTCGTTTACATTAACGTCTTTAAGATTATTTAAGTAGAACACTTTAATCTTTCACATGAATATTAACTTATTAATCTAGCTTATTTTTGCTGAGTTGTTAGGCTTTAAACCCAGATGCCTAGGAATTTTCTCGCCGATAGTAGAGCAGTACATAGATTAAACAAATTTAATGAATTTACTTTTAAGTAAATATCACTTAAGGAGGAACGACTTCATATTTCATATGAACTGACTTTGTTCAAATTTTGAAAATTGGAAGTTATTGAGAATCAAAACGTTCTCGCGAAATCCTGCTACGCCTTTTTTAAAGGTGTTCGCACAAGAAAATACGTGTGCAGTATGCTGGAAACAGCTCACGCACGAGCCGGCCGTATACGCTCACAGAGTACCAACCAATCATGCGCGATCTGTCGCACGGCTGCGGTGCGGGCTGGCTACGTACCGTTTACAGATCGGACCGCCACTCGAGACGCAAAAGTTTTTGACGTTGCGAATTTGTTTCGAGTGCCGGACCGATAGGTGAACGGTATATAGCCAGCTCGCACTTCAGCAGCGCGACAGATCGCACGCGATTGGTTGGCGATCTGTGTGTGTGTGTACGGAGAGATCGTGCGTGAGGCGTATCCAGCATATTGTACAAGTATTTTCTTGTGCGAATACCTTTAAGCCGCGTTGTTCGTACATCTCTTACCACGCAGTCCGATGATCCGAACAATCATATCATATAGGATAACTGTAAAGATCTCATACAGTGTTCAGACAATTTATTAGCCTGTACTTCTTAGGGTCAGTCAAGTTGCTCATCTTCGGGAGTACTGTGCGTCCTTCCACAAGCAGGTCTTGATTTATTTGACTTTCCAATTTTTCATTGTGTTGCAGGACATAATTTTGACTAACAGAAAGTAATTTTGTCATTTTTTATTAACATCCGACCGCTTTTTCATCATTTAGTGTGTCAAATTGTTATTAAATATTAATGAAAAATAATGACCGAGGGTCATACGATAGCCAAGTCTTTTCCAAACATTAAAAAAAAAGTTGAATCAAATCGGCCCAGTAGATTGTCTGGAAGCGTGGCGACCACCCCAAAAAAGTGCGTTTCCAGAAAAAAGCGTTTAAAGTTTAAAGTACGAAAAATGTTGCGTCTCGACCGCTCGAGGTCTTTCGAAGTAATTCGTTTTTCGCACACTTTCGATACGCCCTGAGGTAAAAGAATGTTTCTACCTTATTTCTGAGGGTATATGGTGACTGGAATTAAAAAAAATAGATTTTTTCAAAATTTGAACATGTACTACCCCCTTAATACTTTTTTCACTTGTTCGGTAGTATTAGGTGGGCACTACTCCTTAGATGTTACGAGGGCTAAAAACGACGATGGGTAAAAAGGCCAAAAGACACTTTCATCAAAACCGAATGAGAAGACCAGAAAAAATGAAAAAAGAAAGGCAAGAAAAAATTCCTGTGTTCAGTGTGTAATTGACTGAATCTTATCATCACTGAAGATCTATCATCGTACACTTTTTAAGGATTTGAATTTATCTCTGATGAAACGATATAAAAATCTGAGGAGAACGAACATTTTGAGCGAAGGCGTGCTATAAGTGCGTTATACGTGCGATCTACTCGCGTTCCAGTCGATTACGAATTCTTTAAAGTCGTATCTATTGTTTTCTTATTGAAATTAATTCGTATCATTTTAACTGATACAAATAAACCATACTTTCATATTATTATAATGTGAACGGTTCTTATTGCTAATAGATAAATCATCCAATCCCATACATTTTAATTATCAAAAATTTACTTTATTACACTGTACAACTCAAAGCTACTGGCAATCAAGCAGCATATTTGTTGACAAAATACAGTTGTTATCTGACGTAAGGAGGAGAATCCAGAAGGGGGAGAGGTGGGTCAAGGAGACTCAACAATTTTTCGTCGACCTCTCGTTGAATCATTGCCTGAAAAGTAAAAAAAGCACTTAGGGGAACACAGAAGTTTTCCGCTGCGGGACCCGATGGTATCGTGAACTCTTGGAGAAAGAATTTTACTTCTACTCATCAATATCTTGGCCGCATCTTCAACTTATTTAAAGTAGGAGACACCCATTCGGCAGTGACAGCTGTTAGGGCGCACTAGTCTTCAAGCGAAGAAAGGCGACTGATCCATCCCAGGGAACAACAGGCCAACAACTTGCCTGAACAAGCTATATATGACCTTTACAGGTATCCTGAACGATAGGATTGATAAGAGAATTGGGCATGTATAGGGAGATATGTTCCAATAACGGATATCACACTTCTACCATTATCTTTCGCACTATGCAATTCCCCTAGGTACATCTGGGGCGACAATAATCATAGAGAGCATAAGGTCACTTATGTGTTTTATATGGATGACCTGAAGATCTATGCTTCTGATGCAAGGCAGCTTTAGAGTGTTTTAAGTGACATCGTTACTGTAATTTTCGAGGACCCAGAGATTTTGGAAATCTTCACATTAGAAGAAAGGAAAGTGCATTACTCCTTGTAGAAGCGTCATTTCTGAAAGCTCAAGTAAAGAAAACATAGTCTAAAAACTTCCTCCAACAGCTTCTCGACAAGAAAATGCAAGGAAACTTTTACATAAATGTAGATCAGTTCTTGTCGACGAAGCTAACGATTGCTCTCATCAAATCATCCAGACGTAATTCAGGCGTAGAGGTTTTCACTTTCTCGTGCTAGGACAGTTTAATTTCCACTTCTGTATACCACAGCCGCATTTTACGTGAAGAAGTTATCTGTGATAGATGCAGAGTCTCATGGGTATCCTCAAAACCGAGGACACCTGCTATCAGGGTGTCATACTCACGGAGGAACGACGTATCTCCACATACAAACTAGGAACCTAAGAATGCTTTGCTATCATCTTTGTCGCTCATATGTCATTGGCCGGGACCCTGTCTTGCCGAATGCTCTGAAGGAGATTAGGTCAACTGTACAAAACGAGATATGCCGACATTACTGGAACTACGAGATTGGGAGAGAAGTCTCCATTGTACACTCAAGGCTTGACATCATTCTTCTTGCCTACGAGAAACGCACTATATTCGTGATCGAATTCTCTGTTCCGCCACACCACATGGTCATAGCCACGGAGAAGAAAAAGGAGAAGTATCGAGACCTTACGAGAGAGCTGCCACAATTGAAACCACGATATTCAGTTGAAATTATTGTCCTTGTGACTAGTGCTCTGGGATTTGCACATCTATCACTGGATTGTAACCTGGAAGCTATACCCGCGTGCCGAAAACATGCCAAGGGACTTTCGAGGTGGACGCATAGAGCTGTCATTCTTGTATGCTCTGTGTCCTGAAGATACATGAGGGTTTCACTGGACTGTCATTATGATTTTATCGTACCCTGTACCCACCCCATGATTCTACTGGAATCCAGTCATTTCGATAGAGGGCAGTTACTTGTATAAGTGTCCGGACTTATATAGCTGTATCAAAATAAAAGAATTAAAAACATATCTTTTCCAAAAATCAGTAAAAATTTTTTTTTGGAGTTATAAAATATTTAAGCTGGATCAATCAGTAGCCCGGTATAAACTGCCATATGTCAGGAAACTCGAGTCTAGAACACAGATGGTATCAGCTTCGGAACCAGATGGTATCAAGAGCTACTGGTAGAAGAAGTTTCCTTTAACCCACCAGCATGTGGCCCGCATTTTCACCTTATATCTAAAGTCTGTAAAGCCTATTCTGGAGTGGTTGATAGAAAGAAGCAAAGTGCTCCTCCCGAAGATGGGCAACTGGTATAATCCAAAGATTTAGAGGTCAATAACTTGTCTAATTACGCTGTATATGATCTTCACAGCTATGCTAAATTATAATATTGTTCGGACACTCAGACATATGTCCCCAGAAATGTACAAACAATGCGGTTTAAAGAAAGGTGTATCAGGATGTCGAAAGAATCTGCTCATCGACTAATGTATCAACAAAGACGCAGCATCTTATCAGCACTACCTATCGTTGGCCTCAATCGACTACCGGAAAGCTTTTGATTCAATCTCTTACAGACTTATCATCTGTCCGTTGAAAATCTTAAAGGTTCATCCACACATCGCGAGGCGAATATAGATATTGATGCCCTTTGGAAAACTGGATTTACCATCTCATCTGGAAAACATCATGTGACAACTATTAACGTCACCTTTCAGAGAGGTGACTTTGAGGGCGACACCATAAGCCCTCTCCTCTTTTGCCTCACGTTATTGCCACTATCTTTCTAACTTCGCCATTCCTAAGGATACTTCTGTAACAAAGTTTGAAATTGAAAGAATTAGGTCACTCATGTATTTTACATGGATGGTGTCAAGATCCATACTAAAAATAAAGATCAAATAAATCTAGGCCTAGAAATTGTCGAATAGTAAAATAAAGAGATTGGAATAGAGTTTCGGTCAGAAAAATGCGCTAAGGTTAACTTGTAGCTAGGCAAATTTACTGACATCCACGAAGACTCTAATCACGTCAATAGAAGCATTATGTGACACCTTGGAGCTGGAGAGGCCTATACATACTTGGGCGTACCACAAAGTCGCATTTAGGATGCAACATAGATTAAGAATGATCTCCGATATAAATACAAACGTTTTATTCGACAGATTTGGTCGTCCGAACTGTCGGCGAGAAACGAAGTATCTGCAACGAACATTCTCGCCGTCCCGGTACTACTCCATTCATATGGAGTTGTTCCATGGATTGTTCTGGAAAAGAAACATATAGTCGCAAATGGACTAGACCCTCTTCTTAAAATGGTCAGAGAACATGAAGAAGTAGACAAAGGAGTGTTTCTGTACAAAACAGCACAGAAGGCTGCTGAAACAGATGGCCTTGACTTTAATATCAGGGGTGAATTAAAACCGTCAAACATTATATACCATCCTTTGCGAGCACCCCAAAACGTTAGATCAACATACAGCGAATCGTAAGACATCCAATATTTTGCTGAAAAATGGCGTTTTGTTTCCAAAAACAGAAGGATCTATTCACCCTATTGTGATTTTGGACTACATGTAATGTGAACGCAAGATTCACTAAATATCTTGAACATTTAGGATTCAGTAGGCTACTGGCAGCAACGCAGGAAAGGGCTTTATTAAACACCTGTCACATTGTAAGAAACATGCTAGACCATCAAGAAGTAGGTGACTGGAAACCCTGTGGAGTGGCAGATAGTAGTTCTAAGAAACCCTCCAGAGGCAAATAATGTTAACCTTAACGCTCGCGGCCGCTGTGTAAGGACAACGTCGGTGAAAGATGAACACCAAACTACACCATGCTTCTAATTTTTTACCCACTACAGCATAGTCGCAAAAGTTTTTAAACATCGCATTAAATTGGTTCATGATATCCTGATCTCATGAGGTACTTGACTTACTATACGCTCATGTTACGAAGGCCCCTCCAAAATAGTTGCTTATTTTGGTAATTTACTCATTGTAAAAAATCGCATTGAAACACAGCTTTTACCATTATAAGACTTACTCTATTGCACTTAAGAAGGTTCCCATTTGTTTATGTAGAAAAATTGTTTCGAAATATATCCTCCACGGAAAAAAGAAAACCGTGGTTTTTTCGCGTCACTCTGCTCTTGCTTGACTTTCGATGACGAAATCTTTAAACTGTACAATGTAAAAAATGTCTAAGAAATCATATAGATACTTAAATATTTTGCCTATACATATGTGACAAGAAAATAATATATTAATAACAATCAACGTTAATTGCATTTGACCATGACTATGATATCTCTCGTAATATACGTAGACTTATATTTTGGCATAAACTGTTTGGAAAATTTCAACAAATGCAATTGAATAATAATTGGGAATGCCAATATTCAATCCAATTAATTAATAACAAATAATCCTGAAACACTGATGAATGGTATTGTGGATGTGAGGACACACATACCATAGCTGAAGCGTCTACTCTTTTTAGAACTTGAGGAATGAGAAAACCCCTCGAGATCACCTTTATCTATGGTATCCCATAGTATAGCCCATAATGTCCTCACACCTGCACTACCATTTATGGGTCTTTAGAGTATTTATTATTAATTAATAGGTTTTATGATTGCCATTCCTAATTGTTATTCGATTGTATTTTTTTTAAATTTACCAAAAAATTTTAGCCAAAATGTAACTCTACTACGTATATTACGAGGTTATGTATCATCATGTATCTTCATGTATCGGTTGTATAGCAATAACCTAGCGTCAGTCAGTCAGTTTTACTGAAAATTAGTTTGTAGATATTACGCGTCAGCAGCGCGCTAATGTGATCAACAAATTTTCGTTAGTGAAAGTATTTTATAAAATCTAAAATTTTTCATATATTTAATTAATATCAGCTAAAATAAGAAAAACATAGTCAGAATTTTTAAGTAACAAGCGCCGTAAGTAGCTAATAGAAGAACGCGCCGCGCGCTTGTTTGACAGTGCATAGACAGGGTGGACACGCTGGGGCTTACCAAAAAGTATGCAACTTTACCTGCGTAATATCTACAAACTAATTTTCAGTAAAACTGACCCACGAACACAAAATAGTTGGCAGGAATCAGAAGGACGATGCGAATTGGACTGGTTTGAAGTGCAGCAACTTCCTACATGCGTTAGAAATGGTAATTTAACCAAATGATAAATCAGGTAATAAATAACTGCAATCAAATTTTTCAGCCTTTTCCATTAATAAACTAATCAAATACATTATACGTTTACTAATTTGAAGATGCTGAGTCCGAGCTAACCGACATTGAAGAAAATCACAATCAGTCTGATAAAGCATATGATTGAAGCAGCGATTCTATTAGGAAAATTAGGTGCATTTTTAAATATAAATTTAAGTGCGATATAAAAATATAAAATATATTTTTTTTAAATTATGGCGTTTGTTAAATAAAAACTTAGGGTTGTTTTTTTCTTATCTTCAATCCCACAAACTACTTGCGTATTATATTATCATTTTTACAAACCATATTTTTTATGACTTAAACGCGCTTCTGAGCCGTCCCGTATCATTCCGTTCATTTATTTCAATATTTTTCATGTTAAAGAAATTATAAATAATGTTTTGAATTAAAAGCAGTTTTTATTATGAAATATAATCAGCCTGTGCTCACGAGCGCGCTATGCACATGAAGCGCGCGGCGTGCCCTTCTATTAGCTGCTGACGGCGTTTGTTACATGGATAACTTAAGCGCACTGCTGATGCGTACCGTTGCAATATTTTACTGTCTTGACAATACCCAGATAGTTTGTTAGTTGACTTACTATCTATAAACTAATTTTCAGGCTTTATAAAACAGTTACCACATAAAAGTTTTTTTACAAGTTTAGAGCCGCCCCCACACCAAATGTTAGCAAAACTGGCTGGCTAACGCTAGGCTATTGATATACAAATGTTACATAACCTAATGTTAAAATATCAACCTTTCAAAAACTGTTGCATTTTTGGTCTCTCAGCTCCCCGACTATATGGACTTCTTCAAATTTCTTATATTGTTCAGTTCAAAAATGTCATCATCGAATGTAAAGCAAAACAGAGTGACAGGAAACAACCACGGTTTTTATCTTTTCGCGAAGAATATTTTCCAAACCAATTTTTTCATATAAACAAATGGAAACTTGTTTTAAGCGCAATAAAGTAAGCTTTATTGTAGTATTATCTCTGTTTCTAGGAGATTTAAAAAAAGTAAATTACCAAATGTGCAGCTGCTTCGGGTTTCATGTACGGCAAACTGTACGTGTTTTTCACATTTAAAACTAATTTTTAACCAAATTAAATTACTTATTCAGTCACAACAAAAATGAGCCCTAGCTTTTTCTCAATTGTAATAAAATACAGCTGTTTAATGATTCTACCATTATGCCTTGAAGTTCTAAGGTGGAAAATAATCTATCAGTGCGTAAAAACTAAAAGAAACCATGTACACCGAATTGAACAATTTCCATGCAAATTTATTTTTAAGTCAATAAGCTATTTTTATCGATGATTTATAATGGTTACTGAACAACCCAAAATGCTAAAATGAACTGCGAAAAATTAGAAAGGAAAAAAGTTTTTTACTAAAAAGAAAATGTTGACATTCCCCTTTAACGTTCTGTTTGATAATCATTTAAATAAGACAATTATTTTATATAATTTTTAAGTAATGCCTAAAAGCTCAATTCTTACAGTTACAAAATAGTATTCAGAAACTACATTTTAAGAATAATGTTTTTATTTTGATGATGCAGTCTTTATTAACTTTTCTAATTAGGAAAGAAATTGAGAAATAATTTGGTAATTATTTTTATAGACATAAATGTTATTAAAATGCCCTTCTAAATCGCTAAATTTACGGGTAATTTGGTTTTCTTAGCAAAATAATATGAAGGACGCAGGGGGAAGTCCCCAACATCGGAAAAAAGCTGATTTCCAGAAAATAAATGCATAAATGTGGTATAAAGTCTTTTTCTCCGGCATAGAGTAACTTCAACCTGCTTTTAGACGACCATGCTGGTTTTTTTCACCGGAAAGGACTGCATATTCGAAATCTACAACTGAAAATCGTATAGACGACGCTGCTAACTCATTTTCGATCAGAATGGCGATGATGGGTGTTTCCCCTGTACCCATCATATGTATTTGAAAAATGCTCGATGAGTGAAAATTGGTGAACTATGAGGAAAATCTCATTTTCTTCTTTTGTATTTAAACTTACGTAAGATAGTTGTCGTGTCAAAAGCCATATCTGAAAAAATTGTAATTTCAAATAAAAAAAAATTATTTTTGTATGAAAAATGTGCAAATTTACACATAAAAAACATTAATTTTAACCATGTTTTTTGCAATTGAATTTTTTCTGACCGTCGCTCCTTACCAAATTTTGAAAAATGAGTGCATTTTAATAAATGACGGCTGATTTTTGAAGGAAAAACTTTATCTACAACAGTGGTGTCAGAACACGAATTTTTAGCATGCGCAGTAGTGATTTTTAGAGTTGTGGAGAATGTTTTTCTGAAAAAATAAGCAGTCATTTATATTTTTGGCACGACAACTAACCTAATAGAATTTTCAATGGAAAGTCCGCACTTGATTGACATATGCATTAAAAAAACGTCATTTTTAATTCAGTGTTTGAGAACAATTTTTGCATTTCGTTTCGGAAATTGAAAAATAAACTATTACATTTCAGCTATGAAAAAATATATACACATTAAAGCATCTGAAATTAAATGAATTGCTTCAAGTTTACTTGCAAATCACTTCATACATAGGTAATATAAAAAACTGATATTTTTTATCAGCCATGATGCTTACGAAAATATATATTATAAATATTATAAATATTTTTAATAGCTGAGAAGTAATATGATTTATTCATATGACAGAAAAAATCAATGATTATAACGTTTCTTACTCTTTTTGTGAGAAATAACCTAATTGATATCCAGTTCAATTCCTTAGTACGTTATTTTGTTTCGGAACATGAAACTAGACTCTTTTTAAACTTGTTTCGAATATTTCAACAACATTACACTTATGAATATAATTCGATTTGTATTTATTAGGATAGTTCCATAATGTAAACAAAACTATAGGTAACAACATATTACATACAATAAACATTAAAAATTAAGCAAGGAATAGTAAGCAGAGTCAATCAATTTAATAATCCAGGGCACAAACGGTATTTTGACATATTTCGCAGTTCGTTTGTCTAGCAATACAATAATTTTGTCGAAAGTAAGAGAATACAGTATGGAAATTGAGCATGCAAGAAAACGTGCAGCAGAGTTCACACATGATTAAATATATAAAAAATAGTTTCGTACTTACAGATGGATTTTGAGGTGCCAGTGTATGTTTACTCATCACAATTGTGGTAGTTTTCAGATCTTTTGTTCCTCCAGGCGATTTTGGTGGGGCAGGTACGTCAACCGGACTGTTTGGCTTATTTACTAACGATTCTGCTGCCCTCACAACGTCTAGCACCTAATAAAAGATCAATTAGATTTGACACAGTGATACGAACTGCTACAGGGAAAAGTACATGGGAGCGTTATTTAAATAATAAAAGATAGTTTCACCTTTTCTGGAGTAGACTTTTCTCTTTGGTTAATAAGAGCACGTTCTCGTTCTTCCTGTTCCCACGCTACGAGGTCTGCTTTCATTTCCTGTTCTTGTCGAAGCGTAGCGGCTTCAACATCATCTCTATCAAGACTTGATACACTGTGAGATAAGAATTTCATATCTTCAGCAGTTCCATCTTTATGTTCCCGAGATGATCTTGATTCCTTTGATTCTCTACCACTGGATGTCGTTAATAGGTGCTCAACTTCGTTTCTGTCGTAGCCTTTACAGACTACCAAAGTTATTGTGTTGCCCGAACATCGCAGAATATTCACAGCTTCCTGATGTGTCACTCCAAGCAACGAAGTTCCGTTAACTTCCAGCAGTCTCATTCCAACCTACGGAACAAATCAAGCAACTTATTTCCTTCCATCTTATATCACCCAATCATGTGATATAAGTTGATGGCAGTAAAAAGATACTGTTGCTTTTTTTGTTTAAAGTCTAGTTGAGATGAAGGTGGGCAATCTTTTTTAAAGTTTCGAAGTTTTTATAATTATGAATTTAAACAGTACACAGTAAGAAAGGTTTAATTGCTCACCTTTAATCTCCCATCTCTCTTAGCAGCACCACCAGAATTAATTTTGGATATGAATACACCTTCATCTGATTGATCCAGAGGGTTTCCTCGCTGTCCGCGGAGCCCTCCTTTGATATGCATTCCCAGTTTCTCTCCTAGTTGTTTTACTATTACAAGTTCCTAAAATTTTATAATAAACATAATTTTCTGTAATCATAGGTATAATCGATAGAGTTGTATTTTTTAAGTTTACTGTATCTATATGGAAATGGTACAAATAATATATTTATGTGTACCTCCATTTTGGAATAGCTCATAATATCTATTATTTAAAAAAAATGAACCCTTTAGGTAGAAAATATCTTAAGCGCAGAGAAAAATGTATGTACGCTACTTAGTTGTTTCAAGTTTTAAATACCTTTATGACACGATGTATGGGGTATTAGTTTGACATATGAATGTGTGGTGTAACATTTATTTACAATAATAATATTCTTTCAATTAATATTACTTTATTAAGTATAGGGTACAATATTTATCGATGCAATTTTCTATGAAAATTGGTTAAGATTAGGCATGATACGATTTTTAAAGTAAACATCATTCACGTAAACATGAATATTTCGGAAACCAGAAACAACAAATTGGGCCCTTTCAATACAAAGTATGGTCGAACCTATATGTTCTTTCTGCCATATTAAAATTCTTAAAGTTTACCTGAATGTTTGAAGATATTAATGAATTTATTTGCTTTATTTGACATTAACAATGTTTATTTTCAAAAATTGGAGTTAACGTTCACGAAATCTCTTCGCAATCCAATAGATTCTATTATTATCAATAACTTAACATTTTCAGTTGCTCTATAAAGTGCTAATATGTGATGCAGAAACTCTATAAATAATTCCCCGCGAAGAATACAAATGATTAATTTGGCTTCTGTGGAAAAAAAATTAAAGGGTAATAGGATCAACAATAAATAGTAATTCTTTTTTTTCGAAAGACAACAATTTTATATCTGAATAGGCCTAGAATTTAATACAGGGTTGGCCATATTCGACGAAAAGATTTGGCAACACTGTAACTTTTGACAGAGATGACAGATCGAGTAATGACGTAGCGCGTTTCAAGCATCAGTCTAAGGAGATTTTTGCCATGGAGCAGTACACTCCACGCGAACGCTCTCAGATTGTTGAAATTTACATTCAACAAAACAAGTCAATTGTGAAAACTCAACGTGCATGGTCTTGCCAAATCTTTTCGTCGAATATGGCCAACCTTGTAAATTAAAGTTTTATCATGATTAGAAAAAGTATTTCTCTGAAAATTATGAAAAAATGTTTATCTCGTGCATAATACCTATGCTCCCATGAAAGTATTTATGGGTCATTCCAGATCAGATTTATAACTAAGAATCGATTGTAGCAAAAAAAATATTTCGCACTCTTTAGAGTGAAATAGTCGACACTATTTTTTTTTTGTTTCAATTTGATATTTTTATTTTCATGCTATGATTTAAAAAATTTGTTAAGTGCATAGAATACAACCTTTTTAAATCAATAATAACTCGAAAACTATTAATTTTGAGAAAAATCTTCGTCGCCATTAAAGTTCGTATTTCGTATAATCTTAATGAAAAAATGTAATCAATACATTGTTTTTTTATACCACCTATTTCTTTCGCACTTGTTATGAACAAATTACATTTTGATGATGGCGCAAAACCAGAAAAACAAAAAAAATGCACTGGCATGATGACTTGTAGAACGCGGGAAAACAGAGCTCAAATCCTGGAGAGCATTGCGGAGGGAGGTAACTGAGTAAGCGTCCTGATGAGTTTCTAATAATTTAAATACAATATAATACAATTACAAATAATTGCAGCCTGAAAAAAGCTATAAAAAAGTCCGACTTTAAACAAATTTATTTTTTGATAAAAATTGCGAGAAAACAGGGCGATATAACAAAAACAATGTATTATTTACATTTTTTTATTAAGCTTACATAATTCTATGCTTCAAAAAACGTGGCGGTCCCAGTAATCATACAACTTTATTATAACTTGAGTGGGTGATTGATTAACCTTCGATGACCTTTCATAATCTACAAATAGCGACTCATAACTTTTTGTTAAATTTTCACTTCGTTTAAATTTAAAACAAGATACATTGATTGACCTTTTGATTATCTCTTTAATTTTCTGTATATAAGATTTTTAGTGTCAGATAGAAACATCAACTTGATGAAATAAATGCAGTTCTATTTATGAAAATAAGTGTCTCTCTACGAGAACGCAGAATACATTGCACAACTAGGAAGTCTGGCAAGTATATTTGCGAGTCTTTTTCAGTGAAAATAACTGCCTTAAAAACAGCCTAACGATACAATATCATGTAACCCCCCCCCCCCAACAAATTTACAGTTTTGGACGACTTTAGCGCCATCTTGAATCCAGACAAAACGTATAATAAGTGTATTTAAAATTTTTTTAGTGAAAATAACTAGTTCTCAATCAGCCAGATGATAGAAAATCATATCAAAACGCCAAAAATACCTATTTTTGGGCCACTCTAACGCCATGTTGAAATCCGACAGAGCGTCCGGAAAGTGTATTTCGAGTATTTTTAAGTAAAAATAAGCACTCGAAAAACATTTCAAAGAAAAAATTATACAGAAGTCATGCACTCTTTAACAATTTCAATTAAATGAACTGTTGTAAAGTTACAAAAGGTAGAAAATGATGCATGAATAATGTCATCATCTCTCGTGTTATGCGCATTTTAGAGAATGTCTTTATAATATTCAGAGGTACTATATATGATTAATAATTTGACATCTGTATTATTTTGGTTTAATTTTAATATTATGTTTTTACTTATAATAATTACTGTTTTTTAGGTAAACCTAAGAAAATATAAATATAACCTTTGCGGAATATCTTTCCTATATTATGTGAAGAAAGAGTCTGCGCAGAAAGAGAGCTAACTCCCAGAAAATTGTTTTTTATTTTTGGTTGTCCATACCTAAATAATACAACACGTGTTTACATGTTTATCTGTTTAATAAACATAGTTAATACTAACAGGTTATGGGCCTTGAATGCTCACACTGAGCTTGTGTTGCCGCGAATAGCGAAATTCACTTGATCTGAGACAAAAGGCGAAACGAAGGTCGCATCGGGTAACGCCTTTGTCAAGTGAAGTGCGAAAAACGCAATAATATAGCATGGCAACAGGATGCTCGATACAAATGTATAAACTAGGGAAACAGAAGTACGACACATGGAGACTTCAGATGGAAGCCGTCTTAATTAACAATAATCATTGGGATTATGTTAGTGGAACAAAGCTTAGACCCGAAGAAGGAGAAGCCAATGCAGCCGCAGTAGCAGCCTGGGGTCAAAGCGGTACATCTAACGAGGTATAGCAAAAATTAAAATTAGTGTACCTATCAAATGGCCCGGCTAGAAAAGCAGCATTGTTGAAAATGTTATTTACAAAAATGGAACAGAATTCCAGTATGTCAGACCTGAACACTTTTTTTTAACAGTAGATAAACTCGGAGAAATTGATATTTAAATGTCAGAAGATCTTTGAACGATTTTAATTTTTTACAGTGTTCCAAATAGCTACGATAATTTTCCTTGCGCCATAGAAGCTCGAGATGAGCTACCAACACCTGAAACTTTAAACATTAAATTACTCGAAGACTGTAGTGCTCGAAAAGGTTAAGAAGTCGACCAGGGTTCGCAAGGTGCTTTCCACACAAAGCTTCAAAAGTTCGAAGAAATCCGCACAAAGAAGGAAGCAACGAAAATCAAAACAACGCTAGGCCAAGGCAAGAAAATGATTAAAAATCTCGCGACTTGCATGTAGGTGGCGGTAGTGAGAAAGTGTGCAGTGACAAGCGCTGAGAAGTTTTTACAAAGTTTGTGTGGAAGGTGTGAGTGGAGTGTGAGGGTGGAAGTCTAGCAGGTGAGTACGGTTGTGAGGGGTACATTGGGAAGATAGAAATTAATGTACATTGTTGGGGGGGGGGGGGGGGGGGGGGGGGGGGGGGGTCTGTCTAAATAGGGAAAGTGAGGTTAGGTTTGCAAGGGAGCGGGGTAGTTTTGCGTTTAGGTTTTTGGGCCTTCATGACGGGTAGGGGTGGTTCTTGTAGTGATGGGGGATGTTAGGTGTTAGAAAAGGGTGGCTAAAGGGGATGTGAGAGGTGAAATAGGGCAAATAAACTGAAATTTTAGGGCGGTGCGTGGCAGCAGCCTTAAGAGACATCTGTGAGCGGCAGTGAGTACCTTTGTGTATGGATAGGTTACAGTTACCGACCGACGAGCGGGAGGTGGGCAGCGAGAGTACTGGCAGTGCTGGTGGTGAAGTAGACGGGGAGGAAATTTCCAGAGGGACACGACGGCCAGTTGTGCGTGGCCCGGTGTCTAGTGGCGCATCAGGGAGGAGGAAGAATCGGAGTGGAAGAAGCGATCAGGCGAGGGAGAGAGCGTCCAGTGCAAGTGAGGGGGATTGATGGGGTTGAGAACGAAGCGTGGTTGTTTGACACACAAGAAGTAAAGCAGAGGCTGAAGGGGACAGTGAAAAAAGTATGGAGGGAGGAGGGATTCCCATGAGGGTGTAGGAAGGGGTTGATCGTACCACTGTATAAGAAAGGGGATAGGAAGAAGCAGAAAAATTACAGAGGACTTACGCTAATGAATACTGTGTACAAAATATACGCGATGCTGTTAGCAGATAGGCTGCGCAAGGATTTTGAGGGGAAAGGAATATTGCCGGAGACGCAGGCGGGCTTTAGAGAGAGAAGGAGTCTATTGACAATATTTACCTCTTGCAACACGTGGTGGATAGAGAACTAACCAAAAAGGGATCTAAAGTGTACGCGTTTTTTGTAGATCTAAAGAGCGTGTTCCCTTCGGTAGATAGGGGGAGGTTATGGGAGGCAATGGAAGAGAGGGGAGTGAAGAGGGGCCTGATCGAGAGGATTAGGGAGGTATATAAGGAGACGAAGGATAGGGTGAGAGCAGGAGAGGAAATCTCTGAGGGATTCTGGATGGATAGGGGGTTGAGGCAAGGGTGCCCGCTTAGTCCAACGGTTTCTGCAATTTTAATCGCGGATATGGAAAGTAAGCTAGCGGCCGGAGTGGTAGGAGGAGTTAGGGTAGGAGGAGCCAGGATATGGAGACTCTAATATACAGATGACATAGTGCTGTTGGAAAAGAGCGAAGAGGCTTTAAAGGAGATGATGAAGAGGTTTAGACGATACTTGGACAAGAATAGATTAGAGTTAAATGCGGACAAGTCGAAGGTTATGGAAAAGCGGTACAGGAGGTGAAAGAGATTGTGTACCTGGGCTTCCTGTTTCGATGAAATGGGGGAGTGGATGGCCATATAAAAGATAGAGTGAGAAGGGAAAATGTGGTGATGAGGTAGGTGTGGTGGCTGAGGAAGAGATTGTTCGCAGATGATTTTGAAAGGAGAATGAAATTGTTTGATTAGCTAGTGATGAATGTCTTATTTTACGGAGTGGAGGTGTGGGGTTGGAAGGTAAGTGAGGAGGTAAATAGGGTACAGGAAAGGTATGTAAAGTGGATACTGGGGTTGGCAAGGAATACGCCGAACTATATTGTCAGGAGGGAGACAGTAAGAACGAGTTTAGGGATTATAACAGGGAGTCGACCGTTTAAATATGTGGATAAATCTTTGGAAGAGGGGGGAAGTAAATTAGTTAGGGAGTGTTGGTGGGAGAAGGAGGACAGACGTAGTGGTGCAAAGATGGAGGTGGAAAGGGAAAGGTATTTTAGAACGAATGGATTGCAGATGTATGAAGTTAACAGAATGCACGAGGAAGGAAGGTAGATGAGTTGGTGCAAAAGAATGACATGGAGAGAGAGAAAGCAGAAGGAGAGGAGAGAATAAGAGAGTCAAAGCATAACGGAAACTATGCGTGGATTAAGCCAAGGAAGAGAGCGCAATATTTGTGTAAGAAAGGCGCAGCTAGGAAGGTTAGGCTATAAGAGCGAGCGGATTAGTTATAAGGTGTGGATGGATAGTACTTTGTAAGATGTAGTTGTAAGAAAATTCTGTAAAAAAATGGAAGTGTAAGCAAGTCAATTTTTTAAGGCCAGCAGACCGAAAAATAAACGTTTATCTATCTGATTAAGAATCTCAGACGAAAGGTTTCAAATGCAATTTTTGTAAGATGCCTGGACACAGTCCTTCGGAATGCAGAAAGAAAGTAACAGAAAACAAAGAAAGCAGAAAGCAGCAAGCCAAGTACATCAAAATTTGAGGAAGTTTTCATGACTGTTATCAAAGAAACTAAAATAGAAGAAAAAGCTTCGTTGGTAAGTGCACTCATTGCTGAATTTTCTCAAAGTGAATTATGGTGCATTGATGGTAGCGCAACTTCGCATATGTGTTGCGACGACACTTATTTTGCAGACTTGACACCAGTTAAAAATTAGAAAGTGAGACTAGCAGTTGATAAAACTACTAACATTGTGGAAAAAGGCACTGTTCATCTTAAGTTGTCTGGCGGATATCAGAGCATAAAAATAAGGTTATAAAACATACTTCTTGAACCCGAACTTAAAATGAATTCATTTACAGTTTTGAAAGCTGCTACAAATTATCGCAGTATTCTATTTACAGAAGTCAAGGCTGAGCAAATGAATCGCACGGTCGTTGAGATGGCTAGGTTATGCTGTTGGTGTATAATCTAACAGAAACCTTTTGGGCAGAAGCAGTAACTAATGTTACTGCTGTGTAATGATCTATGTAGATGATTTCATAGTTGCAGCTGATTCCGTCGAAACTTTTACAAAGCTAAAGGAAGCTGTAGCTAAAAAGTTTCAGATGAAGGATTTGGGAAAACTACACTATTGTCTCTCAATAGAATTCCAACGAGATCCAATCTCGAAATCAGTCTTCATGTGCCAGAAGAAATACATAGATTATATCCTCAATAAATTTAGAATGCAACATTCAAAGCCAATGGTAACACTGACGGATGGCAATTTTAAGTTGATCTAACATTGCATATGTAGTAAGTGCATTGAGTCAGTAAAACCGTAATCCTGGAAAAGCTTATTGGTCTGTTGCGAATCGTGTTCTCAAGTATTTTAAGGTAACACGCAACGAAGGATTAATGTAACGCAAAACTGGAAAAGATTTGGCTGGCTACGTTGATGCCGAATAGAGTTCCAAAGCCGATGACAGAAAATCATACACTGAATTTTTTTTCAAGGCCGCTGGTACTGCTGTAACATGAGAAGCAAAAAAACTGTCGCTTTATCTAGCACAGAGACAGATGCAGCTATATATGGTTTTTATACGTACATGAACTGTTCGATGTATGAGTCAGTGTATCCTCTCGAATGTCGTATAGCAAGTGTCGCGTTTACTACTCTCTGTATTTTTTCAATTTTATTTTATCTTACATGTGCATCTGTGTGATAAATATAGTTAAAACTAACCAATTTTTTAAATCAATCGATCCTTTTTGAGTTGCTTTTTTACAATAAAAAAATTATTCTTTTATTTACAGAATTCAAATTGTTATTAAACTACAAAGTAAAGACCTTTATTAGAGTTCCTGTATTAGATCGCCTCTTCAATCGCTTCTCCCGTGAAACGTACCTTCCAGGAGTTAGGTCCCTATCTTCGCGGGCGGTGAAATGTATATAAATATTGATCCTATACAGATACAGTGCTGAACATTCACAGACAGTCTTCGTGTTAGAAGAGAGCATAAGTAAAAAGGGAAAAAAATACCAGGTCACGAGTACTTACTGTCACAGGAATGTATTCTATTTCGACCAGCTTGTGGAATAAATTATAAGTAGTTGCATTAGGTGAGAAGACACCAATTCGCAAATAATTTCAGTACATAGGGAGCATGCGAAAAGAATGAAAAAAGTGATATTGAGTGCTTCAAATATTAGTGAGTTTGATTTTTTAAAATAATAATTTAAATTAAACATAAACGTTAAAAGTTACTTATAGACAGGGACCGGTCCGTAACTTTCATTTCGTTACATTACGTTATCCAGAAAGGACCTAATCTTTTGTTTCCTTTTCTTTACGTTATGACAGATGGCAAAAATTAAAGAAGAAATTGAGGCTTTGGATGGAAGAATGGCACATAGGCCCATATGCCCTTTTCCTGTAAATTACGTTGAACGACGGGAGCATGCCTTTTACATATATCATACAAAGGATATTTTAAAATTCGCATGTTCAGTGAAATTAACCAACTAATACGCCCCACTTCATTATAACGTGTTCGTGAAAAATACTAGTACAGCTAATGAAGACGAAACCATGTCATCTGAGGAAAAAGCAGAAGAGTGAAAAACTGTTAAATGAGCAATATTGTGAAAAAGGCCATAAAATGTTGGAAAAAATGTTGTAGAAGCTTTAAATGTGAGTAACAGTATTAGCGAGATCTTTCTAGAAATTGAAAAACACGAGAACTCATTCTGAATTTTCTTATTTCAATAAAAAAACCCGATATATAAACTTTTTTAAAGATATTATTCCATTTATGAAAAAAGGGCATATAACCAAATTTTTTTAAACTGTATATTAAAAAGTTAAAATGAATAAGTAATTATTTTGCGTAGGAATTCTTTAAAGGATAAGATACTATGCCTATTGCAAAATACAGTTTATATATTGTACAAGTTTTCACGTACTTATATTAAAACAAAAACTTTCTCCTTAATTTTCTCGAAACGCTACTTGGGCTTATGTGCCCTTCTTCCATCCAAGGCCTGAATTGTTACAACATCATATTTTAATCGCCTGCTTTTTAATATTTACATAAGTTCGCTGCTTAAACATCATGCAGAACTAATAATACTTTGCTTCACTCGCCAGAATTCTAATTTGAACTAATTCATTGCATTAATAAGATTTCATTCCGGTGGGAGTAAGGAATTGTGCTCGGTTTTGTGATTCTGTTCCGATTCTGGATTTGTATACGGGGTTAGTGGAGGGGGAGGAGGGACCGACAGACATTCATGTAGCATGCCAAACGCTTCATTCAGGATTTGTCGACCTCTATTGGGACTGACTTTTCGAAAAATGTTGCTTGAAAGTTATAGTAATAATTTTCGTTTAAAAAATTAACACTTGATGAAACTTGATAAGAAACCAGACAAAAAATAAAACTTCATAGAGCAAACACGAGGTGCAAAATATCGTGCAAACCAAGTGATAAAATCGAAAACATTAAACGAAATGGCACTACGCAATGACAACCTGGAATCAAAAATGTTGTCTGTGACAATGACTTTAACTAAGTATTTTACGAAATAAAATCTTACTTGATAGCCCTCCGGGAGTGGATCATGTTGAACGGTAAGAATGATTGAATCGCCTGGTCGTAAAAGTTCCATCACAGCCTCTTGATGAGTAGCTTTAGTAACATCGGTTCCGTTTACTTTTAGTATTCGATCACCCATTCTTAATCTGCCAGATTCAGCTGCTATTCCACCAAGTACAACCTAAAAAAGATAATGAGAATTGTAAAAAATAGAATATTGCATAGTAAGGAGAAGAGCACCGTCTTTTCATGGTGAGGGCAATGTTACCGGAATTAGTTATCTGTAGACGGATTGAACGTGATTTCTCTTTTCGAGTCAGCGCAACCCAGTATATAATGTTGAACCTCATACCCTAACACTTCTATTCTACTAGGAGGTCCAATATTATGTATGCGTCTGCTTACGGCGCTCGAAAAGAGAGATGTTCGGTAAATCTGCAAACAATAGAATACGCTCATTTTGTTCAGCTACTAACGCAAGGAACTTTTAAAATATATTAGAGGTGACTGTGGTGAGATTTCATACTGAATAGTTCACAAATGTTTTAGAGAGAAAAATAAACTTACCACATTTTGCCTGGTCTCCCCTATTCTTGTAGTTATAAATTTGTGTAATATACTGATTGAAGTTTAACTTACATGAGATATGAATATTCCAGGTTCTCTTGCACCAAATGGCGTACAAGAATGATCCGTGCCACCGATTATACTAAAGCCCAAAGACCCTTCCTTCATGAGTACAACATCCTGTAAGTACAGCAGTGAATATTTTTATAAGGTTAATGTATGATGAAAAATTGTAAAATAAATATGTAACAAATATATTGGGAACATAGTATGAATTTCTGTACTGTGGTCCAGCATTCCCGTACTGAAAAAAAGGAGGATAGAGTGAACTTTCGGCACATACTACTCGTCTGATTGCCGCACTTGCCATCAGCTCTTTGCACCCATGCTTCGAGCCTCTGGCTCATGCTGTAAGTTTCACGCTCGTAGTGAATTACCTAATTGTCGCACTTGTATTATAAATAGCTATAAAGTTTTTAAAATGTTGTGAAAAGTTTCCTTATTACCTTATTTCGATCTTACGGTCCAATTTAAAAGAAACAAAAAAATGATTGTAGTTGTTCAAAAAATCGTTCTGTCTTTAACGTATCGACTCTCACTGCGGGCCTTCATCAGGAAAAAATTCCTTCTCTAAAATACAAAGCGACTTTTTTTTATATACAATCAATTAAGCTTGCATGTTGGTGTCGGTAGTGAGAAAGTGTGCAGTGACAGATGGTGATAAGTTTTTACAGAGTTTGTGTGGAAGGTATCAGTGGAGTGTGAGGGTGGAAGTCTAGGAGGTGAGTAGGTTTGTGAGGGATGAATTAGGGAGTTAAAAATTAATTTTCATGGTATTTGTGGGGTGGGGTTCGCCTAAATAGGGAAAGTGATGTTAGGGGTGAGAAAGGAGTGTCTTAAGTGGCTGTGAGGGGTGAAATAGTGCGGAAAGTGGTCAGGGAGAGTACTGGCAGTACTGGTAGTAAATTAGACGGAGAGGAAATTTCCAGGACACGACGGCCAGCTGTGCTTGGCCCGGTGTTAAGTGGCGTGTCAGGGAGAGGGAAGAATAAGAGCCAAGGAAGCGACAAGGCAAGGGAGAGAGCGTCCAGTGCAAGCGAGGGGGAGGATCTCTTGAAGAGGAAAAGAGACAGCAAAGAGAGTCTGGCGAGAAGCGCCCTAAGGAGTCCCTTGAAAAAAAATCGTATGAACACGTAGGTCATCCCTCCCCCTAAAAATGGAGGGGCAGACGGAGAAGGAGGCTCTCGCGGTGCTGATAGGCGAGGTCAGAGGGTTCAGGGAGGACGTAAGTGAGGCTATGGAGCAAATGGAAAGTATGAGGGAGAAACTGAGGGTCAGAGATGAGAGATGGGAAAAGCAGGTTAAAGAGCTGAGGCGAAAAGTGAAAGGATTACAGAGGAAAGTGGTGTCGGTAAAGAAGACAAAAGAGGATAAAATTAAGGAGATGGAAGAAGATATCAGGGTGTGGAAGGAAAGGGCGGAAAAAAGGCTTGAGAAGGTGAAGGGCAGGTAGAGAATGGAAGCAGTTAGCAGGGGGGAAGGCGAGAAGCAAGGTATTTGGGAGAGGGTGGAGAATATGATAAAGAGTAAGCGGGAGAGCGTAGGAATGAAATTTAGGAGAGAGCGGATAGGGAAAGAATAAGGGGAATGGAGTTGAGGATGGCGACAAGAGAGAAGGCAGATAGAAGAAATAATATAGTAGTAAGAGGATTGCAGCTAAAGAGCGGGGAATAAAGGGAGGGGGTGGAAGCGCTGCTACAGAGCATAGGGTGGGTTAAAGGCAAGGTAAGGAAAGTTAGGATGGAGGGAAGAAAGGAGAATGAAGTGGCGGTGGCGGAATTGGAGAACTGGGAAGAAAAATTGGGGGTAATGCGTAACAAAAATAGGATGAAAAACGAGAAGTTTTTCATCTATCAAGATTTAACGAGGAGGGAAAGGGATCTGCAGAGAATGCTAAACGACAGGGCTAGGAAGAAGAGGAGTGAAGGGGTAGCAGTGAATGTGTACTGGAAAGATGAGGATTTCTGGAGGCATATTCAGAAATTTGATGTGATTGGACTGGTAGAGACGTGGGTGGAGAGAAAAGAATGGGATCGAGTAGAACCAAAGTTTCCAAGGGGGTATAGGTGGAGGCTACAGGAGACGTTCAGAGTAAAAAGGAAAGGAAGGGCTAACGGGGGAATTATAACAGGGGTTAGGCATACATTAGAGGAAGAAGTTCAGGGAGATGGAAAGGGAGAAAGCGTGCAAATGAGGGCAGTAAAGATAGGCAGGATAACGTATAACTTTGTGACTGTATACAATAAGGATGGGATGGAAAGAGTTAAAGAAAGGGGGCAGAGTTACTAGAGGAGAGTGATAAGGTATGGCGGTACTGGGAGGGGCTTTAATGGTATGATAACAGGGAACGAAGAGAGAGAATACACGTATGTGTGTAAGATGCGGGTATGGGTGATAGACTATGTGATCATGAATAGACAAGGGTGGGCGGGGATAGAGAAATTCGCAGTGGAATGGAGGGTGGAATCAGACCATCAGCCATTAAGTTTGTAGATAAATGGGGAGGGTGGCTAAAGGCAGGGTAGGGAAGAAGGGTTGTTGGGGTAGAGTGGCATAAACGAGAGAGGCGATAGAGAAGTATCAGGAGCAGTAGGGCAGCGTTAGCTTTAAGTGGTACTTAGTTAGAAGAAAGAAATGGTGAAGCTGTGGTGGGCTAGAGAATGCCAAATGACCAAGAGAAAGGTGAAAAAAAACAGGATGTGGAAGGAAGGAACCACAAAAAGGGAGGAATACGTAGAAATGAGGAAGGAGTTTAAGGTGCTGTGTAAAAACAAAGAGCAGTAAAAGGAAAAAGAGCTGGAAGAGGAGTTTAGAAGTGTTAAGACAGAAGGGGACATGTGGAAGGTAATTAATTGGTTTAGGAAACGTAGGGTGGGGATAAGTGAGAAGATAGAGAGATAAGGGGAATAGAAGAACGAGGATGGTAAATGGGGATGAGCTAAATGACGAGACAGGGAAACTGCGGTACAGTAGGTGAAAGAGTTTGTATACCTGGGCTTCCTGTTTTGAAGAAATGAGGGAGTGGATGGTCATATAAAAGAGAGAGTGAGAAGGGCAAATGTGGTGATGAGGCAGGTGTGGGGTCTGGGGAAGAGGTTGTTCGCAGATGATTTTGTAAGGAGAATGAAATTGTTTGATTCGCTAGTGATGAGTGTCTTATTTTACGGAGTGGAGGTGTGGGGGGTGGAAGGTAAGTGAGGAGGTAAATAAGATACAGGAGAGGTAAGTAAAGTGGACACTGGGGTTTACAAGAAATACGCCAAACATATTGTCAGAAGGAAGATAGGAAGAACGAGTATAGGGATTATAACAAGGAGACGAGCGTGTAAATATGAGAAGAAATTTTTGGAAGAGGGGGGAAATAAGCTGGTTAGAGAGTGTTGGTGGGAGAAAAACAGACGCAGGGGTGAAAAGATGGAGGTGGGTAGGCAAAGGTATTTTAGAACGAATGGATTGCAGATGGATGAAGTGAGAAGAATGCACGAGCAAGGAAAAAAGGTATATGAGTTGTTTAAAAGAAGGGTATGGAGAAAGAGAAGGCAGAAGGAGAGGCGAGAATAAGAGATTCAAGGTTTAACGGGAACTATGTGTGGATTATGCCAAGAGAAAGGGCGCAATATTTGTTGAGCACTGGTTGGAGCAGTGTGAAGAGGTGGAAAGGAACGGGATAATCATGGAGGTATTGTTGCATGAAAGGGGGGACAAAAGGCAGTGTCATGGGTGAAGAAGGTTTTGGGTAAGGTGGAGAAGAAGAGAAGGAATATTTTTGTTGTTAAAAGTTACATTTAATTGTCAAAAAACTTTCGAACACTGAATGTTCAATGATTTTAAACGTGTTCAGAAACACATGAGTCATTTTCGAAATTTCAAACCTCTATAAGAGAGCCTCCAAAATAAAAAAAAAAATTACATTTCTCGATATTTAGTTAAGATAGTGTATAAATATGACGAAACAAGATAAGCCACTGAACCGGACATTGACATCAATACTAAGAGGTAATACTAAATGGCCGATAATGAACAGGTCGAATTTTCAAATAACCACAGATGAAAAATAGCGTGCCAAAGCTCAAAGGATGTAAAATTGTCAATTGAATTTAGTTTATTACCATTTTTTATATGTTGAAATATTAAATTTAATGCAAAATGTATTCATAGACCTGGTTTATATTTAATATTTCAGTCTGAAGATTATTTGAAATTTTATCAAATTTTTTGATAAAAATATATTCAATTATACGACGTTTATTAGTGTTTTGTTCCAATGGTAAAATTCTAATGTTATTAAAATTAAAATAAAAAAAGTGATCAAAATTCAATGAGTAAAGTAAACTAAATTAAATTCACAATTTTAAATCCTTTGAGTTTTGGCGGGCTATTTTTCATCTGTGGTTATTTGAAAATTTGACCTGCTCATTATCGTCCATTTAGCATTACCGGTTAGCATTTATGTCAATATGATTGCCCCGTTCAGTGGCTTGTTTTGTTTCGTCATATTTATATGCTGTCTTATTTAAATATAAAGAAATATAATTTTTTATTATTTTGGAGGCTCTCTTATATGGGTTTCGAATTTCGAAAATGACTCATGTGTTTTTGAACACGTTTAAAATCATAGTACCATCTCTGATGATATAGCAGATAAATTAAAAAATTTTAAAAGAACATTAATTGATCGAAAATTTTTGACAATTAAATGTAACTTTTGACTACGTATTTAAATGACAGGTAATAACAAAAATATGTTTTTACATTTCTAATTGGTTATTATAATTTAGTTTTTCATTAATTGTATATAAAAGAAAAAAACTTTGTATATTAGAGAAGGAATGTTTTCCTGATGAAGGCCCAAAGTGAGAGTCGAAATAAGGTAATATGGAAAATTTTCAAAAAATTTTGAAATCATATGGGCGGTCGGAAAAATAGTAGAAACATCTGGAGCCTTGCTCCAAATAGTTCGTTTAGATCATTCATAGCTATAACGTTTCAGTATGAAATATTTTTTGCACTTTTAATTTTTAAAACACCAAATGAATAGCATAAGAATAGAATGTACTTTCCAGCTTCTCTTTTAAGTTCCTTATTTCACACTAATGTAATAAAATTAAATTAATGATACATACAAACTACTTAAAATAAAACTAAAACATCGGATTATCGAGACTTCTAAGTAAAATTGAACGTCTACTGTTATATATGTACATATGAAAAAAATAGGAATCGATAGGAAAAGGCAATTTCAGAGAAAACTGGATGGAAGGAATGAATTCTTATACATACTTAGATATGAAAAGACAATGTACAAGATGATGACGGCCATTTAGTCTGAAGTTCTCCAAAGCAAAATTAGATATTTTAAAAATAATGTTTACTAAACCCAGCTGGAACCACGTTAACTTCCAGGACTCGGCTACCCACGTTGGGTGGAATCCAACCCAGCGCAATATTTTATGATTTTTGTAGTTAAATTCGAAACTTTGAACAAACTCACGATAGCTAATTCATAGGAAAGCAATAAATCATCAATTTCAGACAATGAAATTTTTATTACATCCAAATATATGAAGAAAAAAGTAGTAAACACAGGTACTACATAGCATTTTTTTCTTTTTTTAATAAAAATGAAAAACCTGAACAAAGTAGAATTGGAAACAGTAAAACAAAACAGCTAAACTTTTTTTCGCAAATTCTCAGCATTAAGAGACTAGGAAAGCAAAATACTATGAACAAATTCAAAAAATGAAAAACTGGTAGGAAATAAAATTTAAAACAGACTTGTACAAACAGTAGGACAAATTCACAAAAATAATGCTAACGCATAATACTGTAAGAAAAACTCTTACTTTTCACCTGCAAAGTCTGGAGTCAGACTGACAACGAGGTTACTGAAATGGAGAAGGTGATAAGAAATGTTGGCGCGTGCGCAGCTTCAATGAACCAGAGCATGGGTGGGATTCCACCCATACGTGGTTCCAGCTGGGTTAATTTAAAAGTACAAGAAATTAAATAAATAATCTAGATATTCATAGTGATTAAAAAAACCATATGAAATAGCGATTAAATTAGTGATCAACATGTAATGCACAGTATGTCCTTGACAAAAGAAACACCAAATTACGTTTCTCAAGCAGTAGGTAAATAAAAAAAGCGTTTTAAGTGACAAGTAAAATAGGCATATACTTGCAGCAGTAGTTGAGTTACGGGTAAGCAATTCATATTAAAAAATAGCTAGATAAGGATATTGGTGACATCACCGAATTTCAATGTGATTTTATATACTATAAAATGTTCTCTAAAACTTCACCTAATCAGTAAATGAAATTAAACTACCTTTTTTTACTATGAAAAGAATGAGAAAGCGCTACAAAATATTTTTTTTAAATTGGAATTTTGAATTTTATGCCGAAAAATTAGGCTTGCTAATTGGGCCGAGCAGCGAAAGTAGTCATCGACCTGACTAGCAAGGTTGGTAAGGTGGGTCGAGAAATAAATATGGCTCCTAATGTTGCAGTGAAACCTACTTACACGTTTATTATTAAAAAAGGCTTAGAAAGTACGAGGGCCTAAAAGGTGTTTAAAATACCTGAAAATTTATTTTCTATACAAAATTTGTATAGTGTGACAGTACGAATGTACCAAAACTACACATAGGGCGCTACGAAAGTTTTACAATACAAACAAACCTTTTATAGTTTTTCGAAGTACTTTCCACCGCAGTGAATACACTTTTTCATACGCCGAAGCCAGTCATCGAACCAACCCTGCCACTTTGCTTCTGGAAGATCTGCACACGCTTGGTCCCACGCCGTCAAAAGGTCAGTTTCGTTAGCGAATCGACGCTCTTTTAGTTGTTTTTTTTTACTTTCAGAAACAAACCAAAGTCAGAAGGAGCAAGATCTGGACTGTAAGGAGGGTGATCTAGAATAGTCAGTCCAGATTTGACCAACAAAGCTACTGTGACCTTCGCTCTGTGAGCCGGTGCATTGTCGTGGTGGAATAGCCAGGTGCTGAGTCGAGATTTCGGACTTATGTTTTTGAGTTGGTTTATGACTTGAGGTAAACATACTATAGTGTACCAGGAAGAGGTGACTGTACGCTGGATTTCCAAGACGACCTTATCCACAATGCCGCGTTTCCCAAAGAATACTGCAATCATTCTTTTGTTTACAGATCGAGACATCCGCATCTCCACTGGAGCATCCTCATCCTCAAACAGACAGATCTTGTTTTGTGATTTTGTTCGAACGTCGTAATAATACAGCCAGGTTTCGTTGCCTGTTATAATACTATTTACATCCCGAGAAGATCCCGATTCAAGTCTTTTTAGCATTTTTTGGCACCACTTTACTCTCGCTGTCATTTACTCCTCGGTCAAAGCATGTGGTACCCATAGAGTACAAACGTTCCTAACATGTAAATGTTTGATAAAAAGAGATATTTCGGGTTTCACTCGTGTAAAAAACTACGAATTGCTTGCCGACGTTTCGTGAACATTGCAGTTCACATCTTCAGGGCTGACCTGAAACTGAGATATCAGGTCACGATGTTCTTAGGTATACTATTTACGATGCCTGTGATTGGCCAGAGCGCCCCACCGTGGGGACTGGTCGAACTTGATTGGCCAATCAAGTCTTTTTTAAAAAATGCGGGAGAACGGAAAGCCAAATCGGATTGGTATTATATCCATTGTCCCTATTAATGTTATTAGGGTTTTTTTAGGATTTCGATTGCTTCTCTATGTTTTCTTGGAAATTTGTTTTGTGTTTTTGCAATGACTGTTGTTTCATCCAATAAAATGTTATGTCCTGTTTCGATATGAAGTTCAGCTAGTGCTGATTGCGTGAAATGTTTTAGCCTGACTTTACTTTTATGTTCCCTCATACGTTGGCTTACCGCTCTCCCGGTTTCTCCAATATAGACTTTGCCACAAGAACAAGGGATTTTATATATTCCTGGATCACTGAGGGGTGCCTTTTTATCTTTAGGGTTATTTAGTAGTTGTCCTATTTTCACAGGTGGCTTAAATATGGTTTGGATGTTGTGTTTGTTGAAAATTTTTCCTATTTGTTCTGTGACACCTTGGATGTAGGGTAGGGTGTTGGTCATTTTTCTCTCTCTTTCGTAGGTTGTGTTGACTTGTTTTTTTGAGTGTGTTTTCTTATTGCTGTATCAATTTGTTTGTTCGTGTAATCGTTCTGTATTAGGATTTGTTTAACGTTTTGTAATTCCTTTTGTCAGTTATCATTGTCTGTTATGGAGACAGCTCTGTATATAAGGGAGTTGATGACCGTTATCCTAATGTCCTAATGTGTTATCACCTAATGTGTTATCACCTAATATTATCTAATGTGTGATGTCCTAATGTGTTATCAGATTTTTTGTGAACTAATACGTCCAAGAAAGGCAATTTTCCATTTTGTTCTATTTCCATGGTGAACTGGACATTAGGATGTAATGCATTGATAAAATCGAAAAACTTATTTAGTTCATCTCGTCCATGCCGCCAGATGACAAATGTGTTATCAACGTAACGGAACTAGAATTCTGGTTTAAGTTTGACTTGGTTGAAGATTTTAGTTTCTAGATGTTCCATAAAGACATTGACTATTACAGGTGAGATTGGGGATCCCATTGCTGCCCCTGAGGTTTGTTCGTAGAATTGGTTATTGAACGAGAAGTAAGTATTATTGAGACAGTGTTCTATCAAAGGTACAAGCTCGGAAAGGAAGTTTTTGAAAAATTTAATAATATCAATTGTATCCGAGATTGGTACTTTCGTAAAAAGAGACACTATGTCGAAACTCACTATGATGTCTTGGGGTTGAATGTGAATCTGTTGCATCTTTTTAATGAGGTCAAATGAGTTTTGGACGTGAGTGATGGAGTTTCCTATAAAAGGATTTAGTTTCGCAGCGAGGAAACGTGCTAGGTTGTAAGTTGGTGAGTTTATTGCGCTGACGATCGGTATGAGTGGAATGTTTTCTTTGTGGATTTTTGGGAGCCCGTAAAGTTTTGGAGAGATGGGATTAGTAGGTATTAAGTTAGATATTGTTTGGCTGTCAAGTTTAGAGTCTTTGAGAAGAGTTTTTGTTTTACTGACTATTGTTTTTGTGGGGTCCTTTTTAAGTTTTTTGTATGTATCGTCAGTTAGAAGGTCCATGATTTCGTTGTTATAGTCTTCTTTATTCATTTTTACTGTTGTGTTGTCTTTGTCTGAGGGTAATATTATAATATCTTCATTTTGAGTGAGTTCTTTAATTGCGGTTATTTCCTGTTTTTTTAAGTTTGAGGAGGGAACTCGAGCTTGGCGTAAAATGTTGGCCGTCCTGCGTCGTATGTCATTCGCTTTTTCGGGTGGAAGGGCATATATGTTTATGCATATATGTTATGCAGTTTATGTTTACTTTTATAAATGTTTATGCAGAATTCGATGGACTGCTGGTGCACTAATGTTCAACATTGGCTCTATCTGTCGGTACGTGATTTTTCTATTATCATTCAGTAGATTATTCACAGACGCAATGTTTTCCGATGTCACCACTTCCGGCGGTCGACCTGAGCGCGCGTCGTCCGTGAGACCGAAATTTCCCCTTTCGAACTGTTTGTACCATCGGAAAATTGTTGTGTGATGCGGACAATCCTTACCCAATACCGGAGACATTTCCTCAAAACTTTGGTCTACACTTAAACCGCGAGAAAAGTTGTATTGAATTATCGGACGATATTCTTCCTTTGTCCACGACGCCATTTCTCAATCGTTCCGGGCTGCGTGCTTAGACTGTCCTGAGACCTGAGTCAACAGGTTTCTTCTTCCAACCTAATTTTTGACGCTCTTTCTAATGACTCTAGGATCATCTCTCTTCTTCCAATAGGTTTCGCGTATTGCAAAACTTTCGTAGCGCCCTACGTATATGTGGATGATCATAAATTTTATCTGATCAACTGTCTATACGTCGGTACATAATCATGCGAATAATACTTGCCTTATACTTGCATTTAGAAATAAAACACTTTTTCTAAACCTCGTATTATTATCCTATTTCTAAGATAAATCTGAAAAACCTAGCTCATGCGTGCTCAAGATTCCATAAAGAAATAGGCGGACACCCATCTCTTTCTAGTCGAAGCTGATTCGTAGAGAAATTGAACTATACTCGTACTATCATTGAAACTCCACGATATCAACGAATCCAGTTTGGCAGAAAGAGACAGGGTGTCCATCAAAGTCCAACCATTCTCTCTTTCGCAGATTTTTGTGTTCTACACAGAGTTAGAAGTCCACTTCTGTTAGAATTTAAACTAGTTTATCAATACGATCCTGAATTAACGCGTAACCTGGCCCACCGTCAGCCGCAAAATTGGCGCTATAGAAGAGTTTCACTATAATAGCTTAACCATTACACCTGAACTAAATTGTTAATACCAAACAAAATCATTTAATTTAATCGGTTTCAGTCTTTTTCTAACAGGTCTTGAATTTCTAATCACATTAACGTCTGGATTATTTTCAACTTGTTCCAATGTAGTTACTCTCCTTTGAAGTCTCTGTCAAAATTTCCTTCTTATCTGGCATCAAACTCAAAGAAAAAATGTGTATTCTTCCATTTAACAGCTGCCACAGAATTCTCAGGGCTTGAAGAAAAACGCTGCTTTTTTGAATTCTCAAGATCCTCTAACATTGAAATATTTTGAAGATTGTCAAGGTCGAGATACGTTTGTGATGTGATTATGGAATTCGCATCACGAAATAACAGTCCAACTGCCAGTTAAGTCTTAGTTCCAATCAAACTAAATTCCAATTCTTTGCAGAGTCGAACCCTCTCAAAAAAGTGTTCTCGTACATCTTCTCTAGGTTGCTGACATCGCTGTTCCATCGCCTTCCATTTTTCAGTTAAAGATTTTTCAACCGTAAAAGTTGCTTTAAACTGCTGACTGAACTGAATCTAATTTTCAATAGTATCAATTCGACTCAGATACCAATTTCTTGCTGCTTTCTTTAGGAGCACTCTTGCTGCTGCAAAAGCTACAGTATCAATCCAACGATGTAACGTAGCATAGTATTCCGACTGCTTCAACCCCGTTCTTGCTTCCGAAGATCTTTCCAGTCCAGTGAAGTCCGTAATATTATGTGACAAGTCCGGAAGAAAATTGTAATGAAAAGTTTCTGGTTATTTCTTCTGCGACACATTTTGCAGTAATGCTGCGTTTTGATCCAAAAGTCTAGTCATAGCTACTAGGACTTGCGACATATTTTGCTGGAATTTTCCCTGAGACTCAATTCCATGTTGCGAAATTTGTTTTGTGGCATTTAAAACTAGGCTTCTTAGATCTTCGGGTTGAACATTGTTATTCAGCGGCTGCTGACTCTGTAGAGGATTAAAACGTCTTAATCGCCTATTATCTAACCTTCCGTGTTCTTTTGATTTGACCTAGCTAATAAGGTGTTGTAGGAAATCCTCCAGCTGCTCAGTGTTTAACCATTCTCAGTGTTCACTATTTTTTTTTTTTTTATTTTCACCGAATATAATTCCGTGACACATATTTGTTTTAAAATTACTGTTCGCGGGCGATTTTAATTGTTTTTCGAATTTAAAATAGAACTATCAATATACGCAAAACGCGAGAAAAATCGAGAACTATCGAGACATTTTTTTTATCATGGCATCCGATATCACGTTCTTTTTTTTATTATTGTTTTACTTCGTTACCTGCGTAAATTGACACAATGAACACAATGAAAGTCCAGGTCACAGCGTTGTTTAAATATGGTTTTCGATACTTTAAACACACATTTTTTCTCAGAAATAAATTATTCAAAAACTTTTTAAAATGTACTGTAATTTGCAGAATTTTATGCGACATTAAAAAATATGTATCATCTAAAATGCATGCAACTACCCCATTCACTGCACTAATCTTCTTAACTTCATATGTCTTACAATTTTTTATGAATCCTAAAAATACGTTAGGAATATTAAGGAAAAAATGAAAATATTTCTAAAAGCTACAATCTGATGTCTACTTCTTACATTCTTTTTTAATATTCAAGCGATTTTTCGGCATTTAAAATCTTTTCTAATCCACGTTTTAATGTATTGAATACAGTTCAATTAATTAGGGAGTCAGAATTTAAACCTGAAAATACTGGGCCTAAATATAATTGTAATTACAGTTTTTAGAAGAATATTAAATGTAATTTTCCGCTTAAAAAAGGCAATTTAAGAAATAATTTTGAAAAATAAATTCAAAAACATACTTATACATTAAGGTGATATTTTGAAGAATTTTTACTTGTTTATATTAAAAAATTTCAAGAATAAAAATATAAAAAATCAGCAACAATATTTATTATTTTAATCCTTTAAAACTATAATGCCTTCCAAGCAAGTAAAAGTAAAAAATGCTGACCCTACTGTCTCAATAGTGCTGAGTGTTATTTACTTACCTACCTCCGAGAAAGAGAGAATAAGGACTGAATATATTATAAATTATCAATGCCACTTAGTACTTGGGTTTAACACAAACCATTATAACCAACTTAGTTTGTCTAACTTATCGAATATAAGTATCAAGTCAACACGTTTGTTTGTCATGCAAGAGTTAATCAAAAATTTCAAACCATCAGGCGCAAATTCAAATCTTCTACAACATTCTGTATTACCAGGCATAACGTACATTTATAAAAGCATGTTCTTCTTGTACAGTCTAGCTCACAATTACTTAATCTTTAACTTGATAAATAAAATCGAGCAGAAAAAAGTAATTGATAATTGTAAAGTTCCATTACGTAAAGTATGGCGAACCTCCAAACAATATTTCTCCGTTCGAAATTTTTATCGAAAGCCGGAAAATAAAAGCCGTAAACACGAGATGTTTAAATTTAAATTTTGTTACAAAATAGCCAACGTGAATAGTACCAGAATGATTTACCCGCGTGCGCATTTTAGTACCAGTTTAAGGTTATCAAAATTGTAGGAACACAATTGAGATGACGGATGCAACAACTCGACAAGCGCTTGAAATCGCGTAGAACTATTGTTCAGCCGGCAAAATCTATCAATAGAATAGGTTAGAAAATTTTCCGATCAAAAATCGATGTTTTGTAAAACAAAACTCGTGATTATTCGGCCGTTTGTTAATCAAAATGCTTGAAATTAGTATGACAATACTTCTACGCGGTTTGGAGCGCTTGTCGAGTTGTTGCATTCGCCATCTCAGTTTTAAGAATGTCTCCAAGTGATTCTCGAAGAAAAATGATATAGCTTTGCAATATTAATCTATTATAACTGCTAAATGCCCAAAAAATATACATATGCCAGTTACTAGTTTCTTTCTGTTCTTGTGGGGAAAATAAAAATATACTGTTATGTGAATGGATGCGCAGTTAAGCTTAACTGAAAGTTTGTTTACGTCTACAAGTGATAATTGTGAAATATTATTATTTTTGTTCATTTGAATACTGGTAATTAAAATGAATTTTAATATAATTTTTTCAAGAATACCGATGAATTATTCAAACCCAAAACTTCATCGTAATTTGCTGTGATTTTTCACATTTATATATATTTTTTCATTATTTTTATTATGAAATATTGGTGAATTTAGTTCTTAATAAATACGTTGATGTTAAGCGTTGTTATCTACAGCTCAAAAATCAATATTTTTTGAATACTGAATTTGAAAATTTGAATATTAAAAAAATATTGATTTTTGACCAGTAGACAAAAAACACTTAACATCCAGTAGACCAGTAGACAAAAACATTCTACAGTAAAATATATACTGATAAACCAACTTAAGTATAATAAATTGATGAACCTATACGATTTTTCAAATTTACGTCAAGGAAAATTTGCAAAGGGCAACAAGTTTTAGAGCTAATGTTTGTCGCAGGGAACGGAAACCGCAGAACGTAAAGTCCCATATACGCGTAATTTACATCGTGTAAGAAACTGGGCACGCAAAATACCTAGTAATTTATCGTAGAAAACTACGTAAATTACCTGGGGTATTTTACTTACCCATCCCTGGTTATGTGTCAAATATGAACCTATAACGTAGGTAACTTTTTCCGATGAAATAATGATAGCACCGAATCTAGTTGATGGTAGAAAAAGGTTCAACATTATAACCAAACGTAGTTCCAATGAATGCTGAAACAATACAAAAAAGTTCAGATAGAAAATTTCATTAAGTTACAAAAAAATGAATAAATGTTGGAACATCAATATCTTGTAATCCGCGCTTAAGAATTATATTGTTTATAATGTTTACCTGCGAACCTAACTTCATGTGGTCATTCACTTTTCATTCGTAAATTTTCTTTAAGTCTTTCTGACATTTTTATTAATATTCTCATTTTGGATTGAATAAATAATATAATACACAGTTATTGAAATACTATTTGCTGTACTAGATTTAGCCTAGTTTTAACAATAAGGAATTGGAGGAGAAAATGTTTTTTTTTGCTTGAAACGCATCCTTTGACAAGCATTTGCAAAAAAACTGTGAATAAATTAAAAAAATTTTTTAAAATATGAAAAACTATATTATAAAAAACCTTATTGTCACAATTTGCATTAAAATTTATCTGCTTATTTTAGCCAATATTATCATTTTCGAAAACATGACGTTTATTCAGTTATGAAACACTATCCTTTAATTCCAATAACATCTTCTCATAGTTTGATAAATAAAAGATAGTTTATACAAAGTCATGCGCGCTGATTCTATAATCATTATCGTTAAATTTGATTATAAATAACTTGTTCTAGATTTGTTAAATAAAAAAATGTGTACATCTACTTGAAAAGGACCCACATTGTCAATCCCGTTTCAGAATTTATATTTGTTTTTTTTAATTAAATTTCAATGAGAAAAAAAATGCGAATAAATGAATATAAAATGCTTTATAACATTTCTATTTTTTAAGTTGTTGTAAATTTTGTAATAAATAATTAATATCCAGGCAGGAAAAAATGAACATACTTGAGTTAATTAGCAGTAAGTGCATGTCCAATAACAACTATCAGAGCCTAATTTCTAAGTGAAAAAAAAAACTTTAGAAAGATACTTAGAAAAAATCACACAATAAATTTTCAGCTAACGTATTTTTGTACTTGATAGAGAATTTTTTTTTAGTTATAAGATAATGGATTATCGCTGTGATAAACGATATAAAATTGATTTCAATTTTAATCTCTAGACGAATTACAAAATTATATCCAATAGGAAAACAAAAGAACAGGTCTTACATTAAAATACTTCCAAGAATGTTATAAATGTTGATATTTTCTTAAGATTATAAAAAAGTGATAAATGTTTCAGCACCCATGGGACTTAGTATGTGTCCTTGTCCAAATTTGGCCGTTTGATTCTTGGACTTAAAATTTCGACGAAATTTCTTTATCAAAAAAAAAAAAAAAAACAAACAAACAAACAAACAAAACAACGATTTCTGTAAAACAGTGGTTCCATCCCATTAATTGGAACTAGTGTTGTGTGATACAATCAATTAATCGATCAATCAATGAATAACGGTAAAAAATTTCGAAAAAAGCAATAAGAAATTCAGTTATGATCGAGTACATTCGGATAAAACGACCAAATGAATAATCAGCCAAACGCGTAATTGGTTACCTAGGATACAACTGTGTCAGTTTTGTCATAGCAAATTCAGGTATTTTAAAAAACTTAGGTTATCAATGTATCGTGGTGTTAATTATTGATTTTGACCATTTTAGGTCAATTTATACTATTAAATGTAATTGGTTATTGATTGTCTCAACCGCTTTTGTTCATAATTCAGTTATGGATTAAAGTACATAGCACTAATGAGAGCATTCGAATTCGAATTTTATGAAATTGATTTTTCATAATCGATTCATTATGTTCTTTCAAAATCTTGAATCCCTACACTTCGGTTCTAACAACAAAGTTTGGAATAGGGGTGTGCTATCTGGATCCTTTTAGCGAACCCTTAACCTGAAATTGCTTACCAAAACTATGCCGACAAACACTGTACACAGCTTGGTTTCTTTACTTTTAATCCATAGATAGGAGTTTGAAATTCTCTTTAAGGTTCCACAAATACAAGAATTTGTATGTATTTTTTACAATTAAATATAATATCTATTTACATCCGATTCAGCGCATAAAGTAATTTAAACATTTCGAAATTTCTATTTCTGACCTGCATTACTACGTGTACGTATGTAAAAAGCCAAGGTATAAATATAATTATACTTACAAGGAAGGTATCCCAGGTGTTCTTCGCCGATTTTGATGAACTTGATATATGTTTTAGAGGACCAAAAACTAAGCTACTTGTATTTTTTTATCAGTGGAAAAACACTTTAATGGGAGTGAAACGCCCCCTCGAATATACGGGTAGAAAGTGACTGTCTGATTGGTTCAGATAGAAGAAAATTATATTTTTGAACGAAACTAAAAAATACCACAAAAAAAGTTATATAATAATGTAAGACTAAGATGACGTGTTTGTGGAGATTTTTCGAAAATCAAGTTTCTCACTTCATCACAAATGTGCATTAGGGTGGTCCAAAAATGCATGGCAAACTTTTTTTTCATGCTAGAGGGCAACCACCCCTCCACCCATTTCATTTCAAATCCGAAAAAATTCCAGTAATTAAAAAATTTTTTTTTAACAGGTTCCGGTTCGCCCGCGTTAAATGCATGGAGAAAAATTACTTTTTTTAGTTATTGTTATATTTAAAGCCAAAAATGTTCATTCTTCATCAAATCGACCTTTTGAGCCCTGTATTATCGTATTTTTTTTACTTAAAATTATTTAAACTTAAAATTATTTAAACAAATGGAATTTGTTTTTTAAAAAAACTTCAAATTAATTGACTAATGTTGACAAAAATTCTAATAAAGAAATAGTAATCATTTTTATTGAAAAAATAATTATTTTAAAAACAAAAATGGTTTTAACAAATTACATTTGTTTAAATAATGGCAAATTAATTAACTAATGTTGAATGCTTCGTTGGACAATTCTCTATAAGACTATACTTTTCCTTCACATTTTCCCAAGCCCTAAAAAATTATTCCAAAAAATAAAAAAAGTGATTTTTCCCCATATATTTTACATAGGAAACATCAAGTCCAAACTGGCACCTGTTATAATAAAAAAATTAGCGAATTTCTTTTTGGGATTTGAAATGAGATGGGGGGGGGGGATTGTAACCTCTAAGAACAAGCGTGTTTGAGCCACCCTATTGTGCATATAAGTGACATTCTATTTCAATAAAAATGTATATTCGGGTAGTTTTCGGGGTCGCTTAACCTAAATCTGATAATAGAAATTCAAAATGGCGGATATATAATCTTTATTTGTATAAGAATCACGGATTCATACAAAGAAGTTGCAGCTTAAAATAGCACTAATTATCATTACATAAATTCCTAATTGTTTTCAATTATACACCTTCAAAGATCTTAATTACAAATATATTTGTCTTTCTATTATCGCTAGCTTCAGGATTATTCAAAATTTTATACGAGGTATTTCTCAGTTCTTACACAGCCTTAACTTCGCTTATATATAATTTTCTTTCGGTGGTAAAAACATGACACTCTGTTAATAAATTATACACGTATTTAAATGTCTATCTTTATATATTTGAGGTCGAAAAATTCCAATAATACAGAAGAGTATCGAGATTTGCGACCTCAAAAATAGAAAAATAGACATTTTTTTTAATCCACTTATTTTCAAAAATTTTGATCCCCTATATTGAATCCACCATTTTGAATTTCTGTTAGCAGATTTTGATTCAGCGATCCCGAAAACTCCACGGATATAACTTTTTTAGTTAAATGGCATGTCATTGATATGCACATTTATGATGAAGCGAGTTAAGAGGTGAAATGAAATTTCCATGAAATTTGATTTTGGAAAAATCTCCAAAAACACGTCAACTTACTCTTACAATGTTATTTAACATATTTTTTTGTCGGATTTTTCGGCTCATATTTTACCTGGATTTACAAATTTTTAAATTACTTTAATTATTTTTGGGGTTAGTTTACACCTATGGTTTCGTTCAAAAATATAATTTTTTTCTATGCGGACCAATCAGTAACTTTTTACCCCTCTATTCGAGGGGTTGGTTCACCCTCTTGAAAGAGGTTTTCCGTTTATAAAAAATACCAGTAGCTTAGCTTTTGGTCCTCTACAATATGTATCAAGTTCATTAAAATCGACTACTGATACCTGGGATAACTTCCTTGTTAGAAATTACACATGCATGTAGAAAAAACAACTCAGTTCTCATGCATCAAGCTAACCAGGACATACCTCGATGATAACTGGTAAGACCAAGTGGTTGTCGGTGACTCTAGTAACAACAGTCTCTGTAAGTGTACTCTTCGTGATGGTCTCGGTAACTTTACCCAGCGTCGTTGGCGCTGGCGGAAAACTAACGTCCCCGGGTAAATTATCGGGCTGCTTGATTGTCACCGTCACAATGGGGCCATGATGGGAGTCTAACGAGGGCGAGGAGGTCGGAGGTCGAAGGAAGTGAGCGGGGATCATGGCTTGAAATTCCTCATTCGTCATTGGTTTGGCTACCTGTATGTCTTCCTGAGGACTTGATGATCTGGGTTCTGCCGTCGCTGTTGGTGCTAAATTCGGCGTTGGTGTACTGCCAGCGTTGGTTGTTGGTGTAAGATCTGTATTCGTACTTGGCGTTGATGTCAATTGGGAAAAGCTGTATCTTGGGGCTGGCTGCGGATGTAATTGGCTGGTTACGGAGGTTGTGGTTACCGATGCAGGCCTTTTAGTAAAATTCATGGCTTCACTGTCACCATTCATTTTAGATACCCCGTTCATGGGCTCAGTTTTGATGGGTTGCGGTGTATTTGCTGCCGAATTTGGGGATAAAGATTTGTCCGCATCCATGGACCGACGATAACTGACGTATCCTGGTCTGTTAACCATGTAACTATTGGGACTGTAAAGGCCCGTGTAAGGTTTGGGAACACCAATAACGTGAGGTGACTTTTCAGAAGGCGTTATTAAATTAGCTGGATGTGCTTGAGAAAGAGGTATTTCGCGTTCAACTACTAGCCGAACGAATCTTTCTAAGCCAGTCAGTAAAGCTACTGCTTGGTCATGTTTGGCTTCTGCCATTTCAACACCATTAATCTGAAAACATACACGGATATTAAAACATTTAATATCAGTAGTTATTCACATACATAAACATAAAAAATAAACACATGAATGTACTTACAGATATTACTTTGTCCCCTATTCGTAATTTTCCATCTTTCTGCGCTACTCCGCCATCGGTTATTCTCGAAATAAATATGGCCTTAAAAATGTAATAAAACTTTAACTAAAGGCGCTTTCTCTCATTTTATTAAAAAAAAAGTCGATAAAAGTCAACAAAGGTGTATTACAGATCTCTTTATGATTTTGAAAAGAAAACTGCTTTATAAAACTATTTCGAATCAGGAACTTACATCGGAATTAGCTTCAAATGGTGCAGATCCTTTTCCACCTGCAATGCTAAAACCAAGTCCATTCTGGTCGCGAATAAGTGTGGTATGTACAAGAACGGCTATTAAAGGCTCCACAGTTGGTTTAACTGCTGACAATGGTTCTGGAATTTTTTTTATCTGCGAAATTTTAAATATACATGTACTTGGTCCGAGAAAATCATCCCTTTGTTTCTCAAGAAGGATAGCGTAATAATTGTAAATGTTGTAACAATTTACACAAAAGTTTAAAAATATAAGGATATGAAATACATGTATGGTAGTGCAAAATTCTATACAAATTAAAAAATATAGGCTAAATATTCAAAGTTCTAAAAAAGTTGTGTAAACTATTACGTAGTAAATCGTATCATAAAAAAGAGGTTAAAATCATTTCTCCAAAAGTGAAGCCACGTTTCCACTCGTCGGATTTGAATTCGCTGCTTCATCTATTGGTTGAATCTGATTTTGAGAATCTATATAAACGGAGTTTGCGAAAAAGTTATTCATGTGTATTGTTAGGTAAAGAACAGAGCTGATAACCTTGTGTTTGTAGAGTTTGCGCAATACTTATTCACGCTTTTTTGGCAACCCTGATCCTAATTGACATGTGGGCTCATGATAGCTGACAAGGATGAGAGGAAAGAATACTCGCAAATTAAGAATGGCCGGAGTATGTTTACAGTCCATACTTATGTATATACGCAAGTGGCATTGTAAACGAATTCCTTTTTATAGGCGTAATTTTTTTCAGTAAAAAACTGCATTGATGGATCTGGATTAATCTGGAATAATTGTTATATAATCGATGGGGACTTACAGACATTTAAATGTATTGTTTCTAAGATCTATTTTGCATTAAGAACAAATTTTTTAAATCAAAATTAACAGATAGTGGGAAAAAATAAAAAGTAGAAAATTGTAGGTTTGGGTCATATTCGAAAAATTATAATTTGAGAACAAAAAAATATTTTTAGATTCCTAAATCCTCAAATTGGAAATGAAAATAAAAGAGGCGGCAGAAAATATTAAATGATTCTAAGTAAACTATGGTCTTCTACAAAGGCAATGCTTCCTCATTTCAATGGAGTGGCCCACTAAGAGATAATTCTTTTTATAATATAGTTTGACCTTCTAAATTTACATATTTTAGCAAAATAATAAATCCCTATTTTGTTAATATAAGACTTTTTAAACTTCCGTAAGACTTTAAAGTTGTGTGATCTGCAAAACTGAAAAAGAAAAGAAAGTATTTTGGTATAATAATTCTTCTTTCTTATAAAAAAGTGTGATAGGATCAAAAATTTTCAATATTAAAAACTTAAAGAATACGAGTACCAAGGTTACTTCAATGCTATCTATGAAAAGGGTTCAATATGAAACAGTCAGAAATCATGTAAGCCGAAAAACAAAAAGAAACTTTTCTCTTCTATAATGTAGTTCATAAAGATCATGCTTTAAATGTGAATTAAATTCTTAGTAAACGGGAACAAAAAACCTTTTCAGGACGCAATCATAAAAATGGCGTGTTTTCATGCCTCCATAGACAAACAAAAAAGTACGCGTTATGAGCGGTGTCTGACGCTGCGTTGGATAAGTTGCAAATGAGGGTTCATTAGCATGGTTTGACATTAAGGGAGCTCGATTTTTGCGTGTCTGTATTTTCGTAATGCTTAAGAGAGACCGTGGTTGACAAATATAGAAAGAGAAATTCATATCGGATTAGTGAATCGATGTTTTTAACGAGAAGTTTAGCGTGCTATTTGAGTAATTTTATACAAACACAGTTTCACCCGCTTTCACATCATTCATGATTTTATAATGAAAAATCTCGCGCATGCTTGTCCGACTCAGAATGCGATGTTAGGTTTATCATGGAGTCACGAAAACATGTCTTTTATGATTCTGGTGTGAAAAGTATCATGCGTGACTACTGTGAACTGACGGCTTTCTCATTGAAAGTCGCGCCATGTTTATGCAATTTATATCCGGTTACCTATGACACGTTACAAAAACATTGCGATCGATAAAAAAATGCCGTCAGTTCACACTAGTCACGTAATGTACTATTTTTCGACTTATTTTGTAGCTAAAACTTTTAGTTTCCAAAATAACAATTTTTTAAATGATTTCAGCGTATCCTAAGATATTTTTATAAACAAGAAATTATGGAGGTAATTTGTTTCTATTTAAATAAAAATTTGCCGGTGTAAGGCCTTAATTTAAGGGGAAAGACTTTTTAGAGACGATTTTTTGTTGTAAAAAAGGGCGACAATGTTATTATTGTAACTTTATTGTAACTTTTAGAAGAAAAGGAGATTTTCGTATAAAACATGCTACGAAACATTTAGAACATTCATTATATTTACTATTTTCCTTTGTTCTATAACAATGAAATGTAGGAAATACATTGATTATAGTAAAACTATTAACTGTCCACCTTATTTCGCATACTACTCTCATCGAGCAGAAAGCACATGATTTACTTTAATTTAACCCTTAAAGGTCCCCATGGGGTCGTTAGTGCCCTGACACTTTATATTCAAATTTACGAAGTTCGTTCTTCAGTTTTTAATCTTTTTTTCAATGTCTTAAAATTTCAATTCACGCTAAAATATTAGAAAGCTTCTACGCAATAAAAAATTACGACTGGGGTCTTCAAAAAACCCATGAGGACTTCAACGTTATACCAAAGTAAGAGGACCTTTAAGGGTTACTAACTACAAATTAGAGATCGCACTGTTGACATTGGATGAAAAAATGTTCCAAATAATATTCCAACTTATATTTTCAACCAATTTTGAAGTCTTTTTTAAATAGAACCTAAATAATTTTTTAAATATCTTTGAGAGCCGATTTTAAGAAAAAATTGACAACGTTTTTTTATTTAAGTATAAACTTTGCAAAATCGCAAACTTTTAAGTTGAGTCATTAACAATGCATAATTGTTCAGTTTGAGTGACATTAATATGTAATCGATAAATGCAGATTCTTAAAATACTTATTGAGAAATTATAACAAATAAAGAATTTTCTTATTAACAATTGTATTGTTGTAAACAGCAGTATGAGATTTTGTAATCATTTAAAATTTTTATTAAGTGAATTTTGTCTGTAATCCTATTTGGAGGCATGTAAAAGTATTATATTTATATCAAGGTGGCGAGTAAAGAAGGATTTCGAAATTCCCTGATTTTTCCCTGAATTTTCCCTGAACGAAAATTGAAATTCCCTGATCACTTCTCAATTTTTTAACAGTC
>NC_046666.1:105096673-105099934 GCF_010883055.1 Belonocnema kinseyi | reverse complement strand
AATTCCCTGATTTCTACAAAAATTCCCTGATTTTTCCAGACTTTCCAAATTCCCTGATTTTTCAAGGTTTTCCAGGTTTTCCAGATCGCTCGCCACCCTGTTATATTCATAATAAAAAATCCTCTTATACAAAAGGTACATAATGTTGTTAAAAATTTTAAAACGATGCTAGTAAATCCTCGTATTCAGAAATTGAATGTATGGTAAAAATGCCCCCAAGGCTTGCATATTAACACTACTACCATTAATAATAATGTAATTTTTCAAAATTCTTTTCTGTACAAATTGTTAATTTCCGAACGACAAAATTTAAAGGCAAAAAGTAAGTTAGGATGCATATTTAGTAAAATGCTGTTTTAGTGGGAAATTCAAATTTGTTTAAATTAGGAAATATTACAAATAATTTGTTCAATACGAAATCAGCTTTGAGAAAGAATGATAATTTTTTTATAAGTTGGGCTTTCAATACTCTATTATAAAAAAACTCTATTTTGCTTCCTCATAGAGGAAGCTTTGTAATGGTAAGATTGTCAAAACTTTTTTTATTCGTTTTATCAAACGTTCCCCAATTTAAAAATCTCTAACACAAGGTTCTAAGCAATTGTCAAACTTTTTTCATTAACATAATTTAAAGTTGATACGAGAATAGGAAAGATTGTTGAGCGGGCAAACTCTCATTGTACATTGGGCGCAGAACGCTTCGCACCAATTTTGATCGCGCCTAAAGCGCGTGGGCACGCTCTGAGGAATGATGGCTATAAATTGGAACTAAATTTTTTTCCGATTTGTTTCTAATGAAGGTTCTCAAAGCACCTACGAATTTGACGATAATATTTTCATTAAAAAACTCGCGCTTTACACTCGATAATTTGTGTTCAATTGAAAAACTTTCTCAAGATATTTCATAAATCTTGTTCAAATTTTCTAAACGCATCGCTTTAAACTTACGGATCTCTTGAAAACAAAAATTCATATTTTTGAAAACGATTGAACTATTTGAATTTTTGTATAACTAAGGAATTTCATGAAAATAGTTTCGAAACACATATATTTTATATTTAGTAGAAATCTGTATTGATATTTCTTAAACTATTACAAAAAAATCGTTTCTCTTCTTTTTTGATAATTTTCAAAATGTTGAAGAGCATATCACTTTTTTACTTTTTATCGAAATTAACAATGTCTTGAGGATAATTTGCAAGCATTTTTGCCATGTACCAGAAAATTTGACAACATTTTCTAAAATTCATTAAAAAATTTTTTTCCAAGTTTGAAAAAGCTCTAACTTTTTGAATTTTGGTCTAATCAAAAACTTTAAATAAGATAGTTTCTAAATATATTTCTTATCTAGTGAAGAATTTAAATAAAATTTCCTGATCTATCAGAAATTATTTTTTCTATTTTTCTGAACATTTTCAGAATTTTTAAAAGTATACAACTTTTCTAATTCTCATCGAAAATGAAAACTTTATTTAGATAATTTGTAAGTATTTTACCCATCTACAAGTAACTTTTACAAAACTTTCTAAAATTTGAAGAAAAAAATTTTCAAATTTTGAAAATGGTCTAAATTTTTGTTTTGTTCGGAAATATATGTTTAACGAACTTAACCTTTACTTTGGGAACCTTAAGAAGTGTATCAAAGGCTGACTTGATTCGGCAAGTCCTTCCAAAGTTATCGAAGTTGAAACATGCAGGTAACCATACATACAGACAGACAGAAACCGAAGGGCCTATGACAAAGCCACCGAACGCATCCTCGGGTTGCGGATAGAGGGTCCCTGTAACAAGGGTTTCTGCTGAATATGGTTACAAAAATAAATAGGCAGTCGCGAACAATTGTCCAGGGGGGGTCCCAAAGGAATTAACCCTCAAGCGGACGTGTGAAAACTGTGCCGAAAGCTGAATGGTACCTAGGTGAGGTGTCTAGAACGGTGAGTCTGGGATACCCGGCGACCTCTCAGAGTACGCAGCCTTATCCTTGCATGTGGGACTCTACAAGGATGGACGAACCCCTTTCCCTAACTTCTCGCGGGAACAACAATGACAACACCAAACATAGTTGTAGTAAGTACGGTTCAAAACAACAGAACGCGCAGGGCTCCCGACAATGGGTCGGCCAACAATGACGACCACTCTAAGAGCTAGGGGAGCCAATGAAAATGGATTCAATGCGATGGATCGCCGGAATCTCGGTACCTTTAGGTGAACGGAGCAACTGAATCTAGACTTGCTAGAGTGCTACGATGCGAGTGTGGCCCCTGAACGGGGTTACATGGCACAGCTGCATGCTCTGTGGTGCGAGAAACATCCGGAGCTATTGCACTTTTCGCAGCAACGTCTGCGAAACCATGCCTAACTACTCCGCAAAAGGTGCTATGTAAGTGGAACGCCTACTCTACTACAGCTAGAACAAGCTGGCAACAGAGAAAGAGAGGCAACACTAAGATCAACCGCGGACAGGCATCCAATAGAGGAAGAGCGATGCTTTATGACCCGGAGAAACATCAACATCAAGGTTTCTCTCAAGCCTAAAGATCTGGCTGAAGTGGATGACAAACTTCGTGGACATTTTTCCGAAGAATCCGACCTCTGGGCTATCAATTACTGTGTGTATAATGCAGCGGGAGCTTTGGCCGATGCGAACCGCAAAACGAAACCAACTGTTGATCATAAGACCAAAAGACGAATACATCAACTTGCCATAAAGATAGGCTGGACAAGACAGTACGCGTCCCGCATTCAATGTGTGATTGACGACATCACATCTGGCAGGAATTTTACCCCCAAGGTTCGAAAGTTGGCACGCGAACTCCGGACCCGTTAACACACACTTAACAAGTCAAAGCTGCTTACCATCAGGCAGCATATTGTTGAGAGAATAAGGATACTATCTGACGCTAAGAGAAGTCTAGAGCTTTGAGAGAGGTGGGTCAGAGAAAACCAACAAATTCTATCTGACCCATCTCGACTCTTCCAAGACCCTCCAGTTACTGTCGACCACCCGGCTAAACCAGCGGAGGTCAAAGTATTTTGGAGCGAAGTCTTCAAGGAGCTGTGTGATGCCCTCATAACACCTGCTATGGATAACCTGCTATGGATAACACCTTCTGGTGGAAAAGGTTTCCTTTAACTCATCAGCATTTGGCCTATTAGCTTTAATTGTGGGTCCGGATGCAAAAAGGGCACATAAAATTTTTTCGTGCGAAAACGAAGTCCCCTGGAGGCTTTAGAAAAAATTTTCGAATTTTAATTTTCAAA
>NC_046666.1:105095549-105096573 GCF_010883055.1 Belonocnema kinseyi | reverse complement strand
GAAAATTAAAATTCGAAAATTTTTTCTAAAGCCTCCAGGGGACTTCGTTTTCGCACGAAAAAATTTTATGTGCCCTTATTGCATCCGGACCCACAATTAAAGCTAATAGGTGAAATGTTATTAAAAAAAAGTTAGCCGATTTGCTGAGGTTTAAACAGCTTAAAGTTTTAAGAAGTGTACCGTAAATATATTTATTATAGTTTACGGAGTTTATTCAAATTAATCATTTGTTATAGTTTTAGGGTTACTGTCGTTAATAAATTGCTTATTTGTACCAGCAGATGACATTGCTCTTATTTAAATTTTCTTACTCATCAAATCAATTCCTTACCTCAATATAAAATTAGAATATCTGTTATTTAGTTTTTACTTATAATTAAATTTTATATTTAATGACAGTAATTTTGATAATGAAATATAATTTCACAATATTATTCTTAAAAATTATGTTATCAGTTTCAAACTATTTTTGTTTTATTTCTTGATTTGAAAAATAATTTAAATTAATTTCCTCCGTGTCGCGATTAAAAACTTTCGTATTTCCCGCAGCTGGAAAAAAAGATTTTAACGATTATTTAAAATTAAAATTACTCTAATATTTAAAAAAGATATGAAATTTCAATTATGTGATGCATAATACAAATTTTCATTACGAATAATATCAATTAAGTTAGTTTATAGATAATTTTGCCTATGCTTCCCATGTAAAAACAGGCTGGAAAGACTCCCAGCGCCATCTGCACTCCTCACTTCACTTGATCGTACTACTGAACTAACGCTGACATACATTCGTTGCAGGGGGCTGATTAGAGCCAAGGAAACTAAGGAAAGTAGAAATGTAAATATTAGGAAAATATTATTGATTAAAAAGGAAGGAGATGGCAATACAAACAGAAACCCGAAATTTGGAGGTAGCATTATCCTCAAAAGTATTAGAGGGCATAAAAATAGTAGTTTAAGGCACTAGCGATGAAACAAGCACTTGAGAATAACCCTTGCTTATAATATAAATTTACATATAAAT
>NC_046666.1:105089831-105095449 GCF_010883055.1 Belonocnema kinseyi | reverse complement strand
ATAGACGGCAGAGGGTTAAAAATAAAGCTATCAAGCTAAATAATATTTCAGATAGATTATGAAAAAAGGAACAAACAAGATAATTCTCCACCAAAAATTAGTATAGGTCTTGTTGAGCTTAACAAAAGCCAACAATCCTAATTAGAAAAACTTCTCGAAAATAAAGTTAAAATTCATTCGGGAAAATAACATCGAGTAACTCATCTAACAAAGCATAAAATTGGTGTACAGGGCCGCGATCCAATAAAACAGAGATACTACCACGTGAGCCCAAAAATAAGAAATAATTGATCAAACCGTAGATAAATTATTAGAGCAAGATATAACAGAACCTTCTTGTTCCGATTTGCCAAACCCCATAGTTATTATTAAAATGCCAGGAAAAGATAACAGATTCTCTTTATATTTCAGAAAGGTTAACAACATTAAGAAAAAGCACCTCTACCCAATCCTACGCATGAAAGAAATATTGGACACTTTAAGATCAGGAAAATGTATTTCACCAATTGATTTAAAACTAGCTTACTTGCAAATAACTTTAGAAAATAGTACAAAACCAATTACAACTTTCACGGTCCCCGGAAAAGGCAAGTACCAATTTAAAAGGATGCCATTTGGATTAACAATGTTCCAACCACGTTTTCAGAGACTCATAGATAAAATTATAAGTCCAGGCTCAAAGCCAAACGGTTTTTGTTATCTAAATAATATTGTTATAGTATTTTAAAACTTTGATGGCCATTTAAAATACTTGAAAATTTTATTAGGTAAAATAAATGATGCAAATTTAAAGATCAGTCCGGACAAATGTGAACTCGGCTGCTCAGAGATTAAATATTTAGGTTTTAAAGTTAATTGCAAAGAACTACGAATAGACGATGTAACAATCCAACCAATATTAGAATTCCCTAAACCTAAAAATATTAAACAGTTACAGCCTATAATAGGGATGGCAAGTTGGTATAGAAAATTCATCTCACACTTTGCTGAAATCATGGAACAGATGAACAGATTAATTAAAAAAGATAAAAAATGAAATTGGGGGTTAGAACAGGGTGAGGCAGTCTAAAAAATTAAAGATCTTTGAACATTCAGCACCCATATTAACCTGTCCAGAATTTGTACAGCCCTTCCAACTTGAAACAGACGCGAGTAACACAGGGCTGGGAGCCGTACTTACACAAAAAATTAAGGGTGTTAATTACGTTATAGTTTACGCAAGCAGAAGCTTAAACGGTGCAGAATCTCGGTATTCGGCATTTGAAAAAGAGTGCCTAGCGGTAGTTTGGTCCATAAGAAAATTTAGGCCATATTTAGAAGGATATAGTTTTAGAGCAATCACGGATCACTTAAGACGTCAAGTTTTACGGGAAAATCACGACGAAACCCTGACAGGACATTTAGGCTCAGAGAAAACTTCGCGAAAATTTCCAAACATTACTTCTGGCTAGCAGTATATCCGGCCGTGATTAAATACGTACAAATTGCCAGACTTGTGAAGGAGTAAAACCAAGTAACTAAAGTAAGATAGGACTCATGGGAGAGAGGGTAATCGAAGAACCATGGACCATCGTAGCAGCTGATATCATGGATCCGCTACAGAGTTCTAAAAAGAGAAAAAATTAATACATTTTAGTGTTCGTAGACCTTTTTACAAAATGGGTCGAAATAATACCAATCAAAAAAGCTAACGAGGCGACAATAGAGTCCGAATTTCATAAACGCGTTACTTCACGTTGGGGATCATCACGGATACTCCACACCGACAATGACACAGAATTTGTCAACAAAACTTTAAGAGACATAACCGAAAAAATCGGTATTAGGCATACAAAAACACCAAAATATTACCCCCAAGCAAATCCAACCGAGCGATACAATCGGACAATTAAATAAATAATTAAAACCTATTTAGATAACGATCATTCCACATGGGATGAACATATAGACGGGTTTGAAGTTCATAATAAATACTAGCAAAAAGTCATCGACCCAATTTACCCCAGAATTTTTAAATTTAGGTCGTGAAATATAACCCATTCAGTCACTCACCAAGGAAGGTCCTCAGGTGATAAGCGCCTGGAGAAACCTTATTAGACGGAAAATGTTCCTTGTGGTACCCGCAACAAAGATTGACCTATCCTAACCGCTACCTTTTCGACATTTTTTAGCCCCGACTCTCCAAAGCCTTGAATTTTTGCAATGTTTTACACTACTTTTCTCGCAAACATGTACTCGCATAATTAAAGAAGGATTAACTCAGGCTCGGAATTCTTTATGAAGGTGGTGCTATAGCAGAAAAATAAGGTCAGAATCGTGCAGAGCAACTCCAGAAGTATAAAAAATGACCATTCAATACATTACTATAAAAGATTTGGTGGGAAAGATAAAAGATAAGTTACAATCAATCTAATCGCACTACGTGAGAAAAGTAGTATAAAATATTGCATAAGTTAAAGACTTTGGAGAGTCGGGGCTCAAAAATATCGAAAAGGTAGGGGTTAGGATGGGTCAAACATTGTTGTGGGTACGTCAAAGAAAAAATATTATAAAAGAGGAAGTCCAGAAAAATGTAGGCCAATTACATGAGAGACAAGCTTCGAATTATAATTTAAGAAGAAGACCAGTAGAATCTAAAATAGAAGACAAGGTCTTAAAAAGGGTAACTAAACTGTCAAAAAATCAGATAAAAAGGCAGGAAAACTATATGACTAATATGAAGGTCTTTTTATTATTAAGAAAACGGTTTCCCCAATTATTTATGAATGTAAAAAAACCCCTAAAGGAAAAACTATTGGAGAATGGATGATAAATGATGTCAAACTAGAATATGTAAAGACAGATAATGGCATGTAGACGTTCTAAATCTTAACAAATTCAGTCTAGAAAATTAAAAATTGATAGTGGCAAAATGGTAAGGGATCAATAGCATTAAAAATACAAAAGCTGACTCTAGACTCAGAAACTGACTCAAGTAAGCCTTAATAATGTGACTCATTAGATCTTAAAAAGAAAATTAGACAGAACGGAACTTTACCTTTCAGAAAAATGAAAGTACAAAGTACTATCAGTAAAAAGCAGAACTCAAAATCTTATAACAGGAAACAAACTACTCTGTCTGTTTGTTAATAAACTAAGTTACACAGTTTGAATTGGATTGACAATTTTCACAAGTTTATAAAACAACACTTACTCAACTCAAACAAAAAGAAACTTAAAGGACAATCGACTACAAAGTCAATTAATTCCCAAGACATTTGACTTCCCGGATGAGTTGTTCGTTTCCTTTTCATATTTGATTCAGAAAGAAGACAACCATGGAGTAAGATCTGGAGTGAAAAAACAACTAGAGAACATAAACTCTAAGCATAAAACTAGGTCAATTGAAAAAAACGACTATAACAAATTCACGAATGTTACCACTGGAATTGATTCACATACAATATAACCCTTTTGACAACGAAAAATAATTTTAATCTAGCAAAGGTTTAGAACTTCAAACTGAAACAAACAGATTTACTCATAATGCAACCAAAACATTCTCACTGAATAGATTAAAAAACTATTAAGGCAAACCTCTAGAGAAGGAGCTTTTTTCGAGACTGCATTAAAATTGGACAATAACGTCAAGGAAATTTCAGCTGTATACACGAAAATCCACGGGGTGGGGGGGGGGGGGTCCCGAGGTGCCACATAATCGCATCACCCATCATCAGTCTGTACTAGGTCGCGCTCGTGAAAACCAGAGTGGAAGACAGTGTGTCAACCAAGTGCCCGGATCTCGCTCTCTCTCGCTACCATACGTCCCGGCCCATTCGCCGCCATGCTGATTCGCCAATCTTGGGGAAGCCTTCTACTCACACTTCCAGGATCCCGCCGGACAACCCTTTAAAAATGGACAGGGATTGTTTTATCACAATCTTTCGTTTTATCGTGTCTCGATATAATTCTCGGCATTCCATTTCCCTATTTCCCTCTTTGGCGTTACCTCAGTAATATAGGATATGGCTGTCTGCTATTACCATTGAAAATTGAGCCAATCAGAAAACCTACAATAATAATATTAATACAGTGTAATTATCATTCAAGTCGCCGTGAAGCAATCATGAAAGTTCGGACTAAGATTTATTCATTTAATTTAATTTATTTATATTATTTATTAATTATGGGACTTCAATATTTTCAATGACATACGGCTACGATAAGTAATTCACATTAAAAAAAATATGTTTACGAAAAACAAATGAAAAATCTCAAATCTTTAAAATATACGATGAACCGTATGCATAGTAGTCTTTTGAGCTGAAACACTAGTCGAATAGCTGACTGGCCGCTCGGTCACTGATTAAATCCGTTCATTAGGCGAACGCGAGCAGGTACAGGTATTCAGTAGGGTATTCAGTGTCGATTAGCCAACTGGCCAGTGAGTCGGCTAATCGACTGGGTCGGCTATTGGGCTATTCTTGAATTCCCTGAAGTCATTGCAAAAATTGAACTCTGTGAATTCGTTGAATTCCTTGCAACCGTGAATTACTTGAATTCATCGAATTCTATGAATTCCTTAAAATTTATGAATTCCGCTCATTAACTTTTCCGTTGGCGCTACAGTTGGGCGGTTGTGGAGTGGCAGCCATATCAAACTGAGAGTGTGCCTACACTAACTCGAAGTACGAAACCGACGTCATGTTTTCTGCAGTGGATGTACCTGTCGGCACGGTTGTTGTTCCACACTTCTTTCAGTGGGGCAGCTAACGCATTGAACTACTACATTGGCAACTACCTTTAGGAATCATTTTGACATAATTTCGTGAAATCTTTGGCAAGATTCTTTTTCAGAACCAAAGTATAGTACACGCGATGTTCCCATACATGTCAGGCTGTTCTACTAATAAGACCATTTTTTAAAACTCTTTTCAAAATCAATAGAGCTCAATAAAATGTCGAAAGAACGTTCTTTCTTTTTTTGAATTAAAAATACGGTTTCTGAAAGCGTTTATATATGTTTATTTTGAAATATCAATATTTATTTGAAGGCTTATATCAACTTATATTAACTTGTCTTTAGAAAGACAAACATACCTTTTTTGATTCACTCATTTCGTCATTTTCAAGATTATGAGACAACGCCGTGGATGAAACATAAGAAGTTGCACTTGGTGCTCGGCTTGTGCTCATACTCGAACATACCGAATCCTTTCTCGTCGAATCCTAAATTTAGAAAACAAAATTCAGGTACATTATTTCGGAATAAAAAAGACTTATCAAAATAGTATTTGCATAAAAGCTATTTACGCTGCAGAAATGTGTGTTGCAAAAATTGATGTGGTGTTAAAAAAGACATAATCAAAGAGCAAAAGTTCGATTTGAATTAAATTTAGAAAAATATATATACCTGTTCGGACGAAGGTACTATTCTCGTTATTTCTCTAACAATAACAAGTACTAGTACTCGGCCACAGGCTTTTAAAACTTCCACTGCATCATAATGGTCAACATTAACTACTGAAACTCCATTTACTGAAAGAACTTTATCTCCTACCCTTAAACCGGCAAGATCAGCAGGACCACCTAGGGCAATAAAAATAGAAATAAATCATATAAATAGATCAAATATATCA
>NC_046666.1:105087785-105089731 GCF_010883055.1 Belonocnema kinseyi | reverse complement strand
ATTAAAAATAATACAAAATAAAGAAGATCAAGATTAGTTTTGAATGCTTTTTTTTTGTACAAGAAACATGTGTCTTAAAAATATACAGATACTAAAATAATAATTTCCCAAATTACCCATTTGTTAGGCAATCAAACCCCTAATGCATTAACTACGTATAAATGTCAAAAGTCGTAAAAATACAATAAATTTTACCTTCTGTTACTCTTGAAATAAATATTCCCTCATCGTCCCCTTTGAAAGGCGTGGAACCAATTCCACCAGCTATAGACAATCCAAGCCCACCAGTAGTTCTTTCAATATGAATTTCATATTGTTCTTGTCGTATTTCTATTGAAGGATCAGCATCAGAGGCAGCTCCTGAAATACGCACCAATTCTTATATCCAATCTTCCATCAAACATTTTTGTCAAAACAAAGATGACATTCTAACTTTTTAATCTCTTATTATGGCTTCCTTTTCTTAGAAAATATAAGCGATATTTCTTTGGCATGTTAACACAACGAATATAAATAAATCACTAAAATTTCAGCAAGCTGTTGTATAAATTAACATTCATCATTTGCTGCTTGCACAGCGCACCAGGCCCACTTATCAAGATTCACAGTACAGTGAAGTAGATATTCCATTAAAAAAGGAGCGAATATTGCAAAGATAAGGAAATGATTATTACTATATCTTATCACATCTTTTCCTCTGAATATAGTGTGGATATGATGGTAACAAATCGCTCTGAGTCTACTTTGAAAATTTTCAAGTGGAATTAACTGTAATTATAAGAGTAAATAAATTCTAAGAAAACTGAAAAATCGTCTTAAAATATTCAAATTCTTATCTCAAAAATTATATTACGTCATGCCAAGAACTAAGTCGGTACGAAGATATAAAGTGTGATTATAATTTAATTTCTCACCTTCAGATTTCAAAAGAACTAACCAAATAGGTGTCCTGGAAATACATTTTCAAACTTGCGTTTTGTTTGCGCAACCCTGACACCGGAGAAGCATTTGCGAGGTTCACAATACATTCTAAGATTCTCAACTCTATTATGATTAACGTAAATTTCGCGATTTATTACGTAAAACGAACCAAAAATGGTAAAATCCAGGCGCCGTATGAAAAAAGTGGTAATTTTTTTCAAAATTGATACCTAAAATCTGATTGCAGGTTCTTGTCTGTATAAATAATCATTAAACGTAACAAAAATTAATGATTTTTGTTTATTGCAATAAAACCTGTTTTTTCAGACAAAAAATAAGTTATATAAAAAAACGTAGTTTTTAGAAAGATCAACAAAATAGCAGGTTAGACGTTGATACTTATTCATTAGTTTACTTGGATAAACCTGCCTTTTTAAACATACAATTATTTTTGAAGTGTTCAAGTCACAATTTTGAAACGCCGCGAAAATACGTTTCTTTTTACTCTTAAAATGTGTGTAACAGTTCAGACCGAAGTCATTATTGAGTTTCCCAAGGCGAGATTTGTTGTTAAAAAAAGTTACTTTTTCAACCTAATTTCTACAACTTTGACCGATTTGATATCAACCACGGAGGGTGATATTCACTCTAAAGAGTTGTACTTCACATAAACCTAGCAACAAAGCGACAGTATGCGACAGGTGCTATTTTGCAAAAATTTCCTTAGTAACATTTTGTTGTGCGTCTGAAGGGAGTGGAGGTATTTTTTTTAACAATTACTGCTAAATTTCTACTTAATTACTACTTTAAATTTCAGATGTTAAACATAATATATATGAAAAGACCTCAACTTATTTGCAAACAACCTGGAAAGCTAACCTAAAATTAGACAAAAACATCTAGATGTGTTAATTTATTGCTGGTATATATAATTAAAAATTTGTCATAAGGACAACCGCAGGATTTTGCCGGGAGCGGGTGCTAATCTGAAAAATTGCACCCGCTTCCAGCGAAATCGCGGTAAA
>NC_046666.1:105047633-105087685 GCF_010883055.1 Belonocnema kinseyi | reverse complement strand
TTGTAACCATATTCAGCAGAAACCCTTGGTACAGGGACCCTCTATCCGCAACCCGAGGACGCGTTCGGTGGTTTTGTCATAGGCCCTTCGGTTTGATTCTAGTGGAATCAAAAATATATATATATTGCAAAAGCAGCGGAGGAGGCTGCTTAAACACTCGGACCTAACTTCAGTATTAGGGATGAACAGAATGCATCAAATCTTATCTATATCGAGTACTCACTCCTGAAAGCCCGAATTAAGAAAGCACAAGAGAAAAACTTCGTGAACAGCTCCTCGATAAGAGGATGCACGGTATTTTCCACAGAAATGTGGAGGATCAGTCAATGTCGTGTGAGCTAACTGTTGCTTTCCTTAAATCACTCGGATTGAAGTCTGGTACGGAGGGTTTCATTTTGGCATGGCAACACGGTGTCATTTCCACTTTAACATACCGTCACCACATTTTGAACCAAGACATGCCTGATAAGAACTACAGGGCGTGATATGCACACCCCGAGCATTTAGCTCACATACTATCTAGTTGTCCAACTCATGCGGGAACGACCTACATCCAAAGGCACAATGCGGCACTAAGAGTACTTTATTACCATCTCTGTCACTCTTACGGCAGTATCCTTAATATCGCTCCTCTAAGTGCTCCTAGAGAAATCGAGTCAATTGTCGAAAATGAGAAGTGCCGCATATACTGGAACTTTATATTCTCGACAATTCTTTCTGTTGCACACTAGAGCACGTGCTGACAAAAACATCATAGTCAAGGAGAATAAAAAGAAAGAGAGGTATAGAGACCTTATAAGGGAGTTGCAACGATTGTACGCAAAATATGCTGTTAAACTAATCATCCTTACCATCGGCGCTCTTGGAGGTGCCAAGCTTTCACTCTTTAATAGCCTGAAAAGCCTCCCTGCGTGTCAACAATATGCTAAAACACTTGCAAGGAAAAAGCAGAAAGCGGTAGTCGTTGGGTCGCTCCGTGTTCTTAGGATGCACGAGACCGGATCGTTTCTTTTGACGGATCGTCGTGATTTCCTTTCAAATTGTAACCACATATCTCACGGTCGTGAGGTTGTGGCTAAAATTTTACCACGATTTCGCTGGGAGCGGGTGCAGTTTTTCAGATTAGCACCCGCTAATATAAACTATTTGCAATTTAAAAGTGATTCATAAAGCACACACGATTAAAAACAGTAAAATTGAAATGTGTTGCTTTCTAAATTTTATGAAACTTAGTATATATCTTTTTCTGTACTCTGAGAAAACTTGAGCTTTATGGAATGGAAATTATGGGAGTTATTTCATTTCTAATGAGAAAAATGTACCATTCTTTTGAAGTCACTTTTATTCAATTGAAGTATAAAAAAATCGCTTTGAGGCTTATTTCACGTGATAGAAGAATTCTTTTGAAGTAAAATTCACCTACTTTAGTTGATATACACTTGGCGAAAGTTGTAGAAATTCCGTCGAAAAAGTCCATTTTTCATTTTTCCTGACCATTAATATTTAAAGACAAAAATTCTAATCTTATAATATTTTTAACAAGAATGTTGTAAATATAATAATACTGATTCTATTCAAAATGTAATGATTTATAAACTTTAAATTTATTTTTATTATTAACAGATGTTTAAAATGTCCTGTACACAGTGGAATAGAATTGTCAAAACACGGAAAAAGTCTATAGCCTATAAAGATAAAATTCTTAAATTTGCGTTTTAATATAATCATTCAATTATGTAGTACAATATTCTTAATTAGCGATAACTTTAAACACGTTTTTAGATAAAGAAAGACTGTCCCATAATTTTTTTGTATTCGCAGATTTTCCATCGGCAATTTTTAAATCTTGCACGATTAGTAAGATCCAAAATATTGCATCGTGCATCTTCGCATCAAGTTTATCATAGGTTTCATAATTACGTTCTAAACTTGGAACGGATACAATTTTCAAAATAATGTAGGTTAGGTTAAGTAGTAATTACAAATAATAAAAGTGTTTAATTAAAAATGAAGTGAGGCATGTGGACTGAGAAGGAAACGTAAACTTTTTGTGCCAAAAAATGTATGGAGTCGCTGCTGAGTGAAAAATACTATAAAATTTAGATATTCTGCGCTTCCAGTGGAAGTAGCGAAAACTTAAGAATGATGTTAATTACATTCACTTACAGAGATTAGGGCAAACAGGCGACTAACAACATAACCTTGAAATAATGACATACCGACAAGCCGTGTTTATCATTATATTGATTATACATTACAAAAGAAATGCTTTGTGGTTTGCATGTTTATTACTGACAGTGTCGGCAGTAATAATTTAAACAATGACTAATTATTAATACTCGTAATATCTAAAACATTTTTTTAAATGTAATCATTGATTTTCGTTTTTTTCCTAGATCGATCCTAGACGAAATAGCCATTAAGAAATGAACATGGAAACTCTTCGAATGTAGGAATGTATCCATAAGACATGTCTCAGGGAGATGACTTGTCATAATATGAATTGATAGCGTTTTGAGGAACTTTGTTATATTAGAAAAGGTTTTCTCTGGACTTAATCTCAAAATATTGTTTGTTCAGTTGGCATTTGATCAGCCCCTGAAATTAATTCAGAGTCATTTTCATGATGAGTGTGTATCAGAAAGGGATTTTTCGAGACAACATGACATGTTTGAATTGTAATAGATAAAGTTTTGAAGAATTTTGTTATGTTAGAAAATGTTTTCTCTGAACCTCATTTCAAAAAAAGGTTTGATCAGCAACTAAAATCAATACTACCCTAAACTGGCTAAAAATGATACTGGCTGATTGCAATGAATTCTTAGATACAAATAAAATCAAGTCAATCAATCGGTGTAAATTACTTTTGCAAAAACGTAAATATCTCTCAAATAAAATCAACAGAAATCATAATTACAAGATAAAAGTCAAAAATGTGTATGATGCGAAATTTCCCCAAAATATCGAAGTCACTTGAGGAGTTTTCGATTCTAGCAGTTTTAAATCATTTTGTTCGTTTAAAAGCAACCTCAACAGTTTAAAAGAATACAAATATTTAAATTCTTTATAATTATTTTTTGCATTGACTGCAAAACATAAAATAGTGGAGTTTAAAACTTTTGATCATGCAAATTAATTTTAATGCTCAATGCGATAATAGAATTGCTTGAATCATATCTCTTATGACTAACGAGTTGCAAAATTGGTTTTAATGACTGATCAAACCTTACTTTGAGGTGAAGTACAGAGAAAACCTTTTATAACATAACAAAATTCCACAAAACTTTATCGATTCAAATTATGACAAGTCATCTCCCTGCGACATTTCGTCTATATACATTCCTACATTCGACGAGTCTCCAGGTTCATTTCCTGATGGGTCTAGGATCGATCTAGGAAAAAACAACGGAAATCAATTATTACATTTAGAAATAATTTGTTAGTTATTATGATTATTAATAATTAGTTATTCTTCTAATTATTACTACCGACGCAGCCAGCAATAAACTTACAAACCAGAAAGAGTTTCTTTGTTGATGAATAATCAATATAATGATAAACATGCCGGGCCGGTCTGTCATTATTAAGGTTTAGCACGTAATATTCTATTCACTTTGTTCAAAACATATCTTGTCTATTTATGACATACTTTTTTAGGCCGCAAATATGCGTTAGATACAATTCACTCTTCGTCCACTGGAAGCGCAGAACAAAATTTACGTTTCCTTCTCAGTCCATATGTCTCACTTGATTACACAGACACACAAAAAAAAGTGTGCGGATCTGGTAACAAGACACACGTATTCCTATGGATTTTGGGGCGCTGAATTCAAATTCAGTATCAAAAATCACCCATCACGTCATGGTTGAGCCATAACCTCAAAAAATGACGAAAAATCATGCATTGAGGCAAATAAATTTCAAAATAATGCAAATTTTCACTTAAAAAACATGCCGACAACTGTAAAGGATCAACCCTCGCCTGATATCAACTTATTTAACATAACTTTACCCAACAGAACCTGACCACACCTAACCTGAATTAATAGAAATTTATTGAACTACACGTAAAGCTCTGGAAGCATATTTTCCCAGTAGCAAATGTGTGCTACATCGAATGGGTCAACTCGAGCCTAACCTAGAAATAAATCTAACCTAACCTAACCTCACGAAATACAATTAAACTGATTGTGTTGCCCCGTTGTGTTTGCGGTATCGTTTCATTCAGCTTCGGCTTAACCTACATAGAGGTTTAACCTATCCTAACCTAACAAAACCTGACCTAAAATAATCGAATACGTTGGCAACCCTGTTCTTGCGTACTTTCATATTTTGACATTAATAGCAGTAAATGTCTGGAGTTAACCTATTAAATATAGCATACATTTAAGACTGAGAACCGTACGCTTACATAGCTACACGTATGGTTGAATTTCATTCGTCTAGGTTAGGTTAGATCAGGTTTTGTTAGGTTAGGATAGGTTAAGCCTCTGTGTAGGTTAAGCCGAAGCTGAATGAAACGGTACCGCAAACACAACGGGACAACACAATGAGTTTAATTGTGTTACGCGAAGTTAAGTTAGGTTAGGTTAAGTCAGGTTTTTTTAGGTTAGGATAGGTTTGACCTCTTTGCAGGTTAAGCCCAACCTGATTCAAACGGTACCGCGAACACAACGGGACAACACAATCAGTTTAATTGTGTTTCGTGAGGTTCGGTTAGGTTAGGCTAGTTTAGATTTATTTCTAGGTTAGGCTCGAGTTGACCCATTCGATGTAGCACACATTTGCTACAGGGAAAATATGCTTCCAGAGCTTTACGTGTAGTTCAATAAATTTCTGTTAATTCAGGTTAGGTGACGTCAGGTTCTGTTGGGTAAAGTTATGTTAAATAAGTTGATATTAGGCAAGGGTTGATCCTTCACAGTTGTAGACATGTTTTTGAACTAAAAATTTGCATCACTGGCATTATTTTGAAATTTATTTGCCTCAGTGCATGATTTTTCGTCATTTTTTGAGGTTATGGCTCAAGCATGACGTGATGGGTGATTTTTGATACCGAATTTGAATTCAGCGCCCCAAAATCCATAGGAATACGTGTGTCTTGTTACCAGGTCGGCACACTTTTTTTGTGTGGCTGTGTTATTAATTAAACACTTATATTATTAGTAATTACTACTCAACATAACTTATATTTTGTTGGCACTTATATCCATTTTAAGTTTAGAACGCAACCATAAAACCTATGATAAACTTGATTCGAGGATGCAAGGAGTTGAAAGAATAGCCGATCCGAATGCTAATCTGAAAAACTGTATCCGATCCCAACGAAATCGCGATAACATTACAGCTATAACCACGTCTCACGACCGTGACAAACGTGGTTACTGTCTATGACGGAATCAATATGACTGTCCGGCAATAGTCTCGTGCACCCTGGGAACACGGAGTGACCCTAGCACGACCGCCTTCTATGTTTTCCCCGCAAGTGCTTAAACATATTGTTGACACGCAGGGATATTCTTCAGGATATTAACCAGTGAAAGCTTGGAACCGCCAAGAGCGCCGACGACAAGGATGTTTAGTTTGACAGAATATTCCGGGTAAAATCGTCGCAACTCCCTTATAAGGTATCGATACCTCTCTTTCTTCTCATTCTCCTTGGCTATGGTGTTTTCGTCAGTTGGTGCCGAAACTTCGATAACGAAAATGGGTTGCTTCTCGAAGTCAAGGAGAACTATGTCAGGCCTCGAATGTGCAACAAAAACAATTGTCGAGAATATAAAGTTCCAGTATTTGCGGCACTTCTCATTATCGACAATTGACTCGATTTCCCTAGGAACACTTAGAGGAGCGATATTAAGGTTAATACCGCCAGAGTGACAGAGATGGTAATAAATCACTCTTAGTGCCGCACTGTGCCTTTGGATGTAGGTCGTTCCGCATGAGTTGGACTACTAGATAATGTGTGTGCTAGATGCTCGAGGTGTGCATGGCACGCCCTGCAGTTATTATCGAGAATGTATAGTTCAAAATGTAGAGACTGTATGTTAAGGTGGAAATGACAATATCTTGACATGCCCAACTGAAACCCTCCGTGCCAGACTTCATTCTGGGTGATTTAAGGAAAGCAAAAGTTAGCTCACATTAAATTGACTGATGCTCCACAAAGGGGTCGTATAGCGCGTCTATCGACGAGCTCAGGGTCTTCAGTTATGCCATTAAGTTATCCTCTCTTCAAATAAACCTTTGCGCATTTGTCTAACCCAAATTCCATTCCTATTTCCGCAGTATATCGTTTGAGAATCCTTAGAGCTAGATGTAGTTGCTCCTTGTTCTTAGCATAGATGTTAAGATCATCCATGTAAAATACATGATACTACATTTTTGCATGCCTCGAAGTGCTGCCCTCTTCAACTTTTCGATCTTTCTACAGCAACCGCGTCCTTTGCCTACGTCTACGGGAGGAGTGGGGCCAAGGCGAAAGCCAAACCGAAAGAGCCGGTGATTTTCTGTTTCTCGATTTTCGCGCTTGCCTTCGCCAGCCATATCTATAGCTGACTCGGGGCTGTCTATGCACGCCGAAAATATTAAAATTAATGAGGGCCTAGAATTATTATATTTATTATTATGTTAAAATTAATTAATTTCTTTTACGGTTTCTTTTTTAAAAAGGGACATTTTCGAGATAGTAAATAAATTTAAAAAGTAAATAAATTTTTAATTAATTCAGAATTTAGTTAAATGAAAAAGTTAAATTAATTCCTCGTCTGGTTTCTTTTAAAAGAAAAATTTACGAAATACTATATAAATAAGTTTAAAAAATTCTTGTCATATTTTAGAATTGTAGCGAAATTTTAAACATTATTTAAAATAATATAATTTTTATAAAAATAGTGAATTGAAGGTTTGAATACTTCACTGTATAAATTTATCCTACATGCATTTTTAAATCCTAAAATATTTTATTATTGTTTCGCATAATTATGGTATAACTGAAGTAATATTTACACTTCTCTGTAGTGTCGAATTGACAATTTACATTTAATTTCGAGGAAAAATTTAAGGTTTTCACTACTCATTTAATTATTTATCAAAATTATATTAAAATTCTGTTTTTTGTTCATTTTTGTTTCTTGATTATTTGAAACGTATAATCTTTTTCCGTATAATTTGTTTAATTACAAAAAACAGTAACTAGAATGTGCCTTGCAAATTAAAATTTAATTTTAAAAGTTTGAGGGCAGTTAACCACTTGCAATTCTTATGCTCATCAGGATTCACAACTTCAGAGAAATCCAAATAGTTTATAAAAATAATTCAAAGAATCCAAGAAACCAAAAAAATTCTAAATAAATATAAGACGTTTAGGGGTGCATCTCAGCAACTAAGGCTATTACAAAAAAATGGAAAAGGAAAGAATTCCAAAGAATTAAAATAATTCAATAATTTTTTGCGAGCCGGGAAATGACCGGAAATTTGTTTCCTTGATTAAAATGGCCACCTGGATTTCTTATTATTTAAAAAAGTATTATATTCATTGGTGTTTTCCTGTAAAAATAGTTATACTTTCTCGTACTTGTAAGAAAATTCCCACCAAGGATTGAAGAAATTTTTGATTTTATTTATTTCTTCAAGTGAATTTTGTTAAAGTTTTCAATAACAAACAAAAACTATCCAATTAGGGGTTTAAAGGGTTTAAAAATCGTGATTTATTTTTTTCTTCAATAGTTTGGAAGTAATTTTTACATTGTACACATCAGCTGGTTTTTAGGTATATTATATTGATGATGTATACAATGTGAAAATTATTTCGAAACTATTTATGAAAAAAATAAATCACGATTTTAAACACTCAAAATCCCTAATTGGATAATTTTTCTTTGTTATTGCAAACTTAAAAAAAATTCACTTGAAGATATAAGTAAAATCAAACATTTTTCAATATATATACGCTATCCCTTACAGCTAATAAAACCGCTCGTATCAGTTATTATTTAAAACTTACTTTCAATTGATTTAAATGCAATATGAGACGCTTTAAACTCCTAAGATTTAAAGTCGAAATATATAATGAATTTGCAACAAAGAAGATTAATTTTCTTACCAAAAAGACGAATTTTTAACAAATTCCATGAATTTTCAAACAAATAGTTAAATTTTCAACTTATAAAGGATCCATTTCGAATCAAGAATAGGTAAGTTGCAATTTTCAAAAAAAAAAAAGTAATTTTTAACATAAAAAACCAAATTGTCAACAAAAAAAGTTCAATTTTAAGCCAAAGAAGTAAATCTTGCAGAAACATGATTTAAAAAAAACTAGATTTAACAAACATGAAAAAAACACGGAAAAGTTCAGTGACAAACGAATCCTACTTTAATTTTCTACTATATTGTTAAATCATTAATCAAAATATACTAATTTATAACTTAACAGTTGCATTTTTAATAAAAAGACGATGTAAAAAAAATCAAGAAAATTAATTTTCGACCAAAAGGATGAATTTTCCACAAAACAAAAGAATGTTCTAAAAAATAATTAAATTTTAACCTTATAAAGTATAAGTTTCGAACAAAAATGTAAAATTGCAAACTTTCAGATAAAAAATTAATTTTGAACAAAACAAAAAACCCAAAATGTCAAGAAAATTGTTACATGTTAAAGAAGGATTAATTTTCAATTAAATCGAGAAATTAAATTTTCAAAAAAAGAGTCAATACCAAAGATCAAGGGGAGTCCAAAAATATGAATCTTTAAAGAAAAGTTCAACTTTTAACCAAGTCGTTTAATTTTCAATTAAAGAAGATAAATTGCGAAAAAATAGTTAAATTTTTAACCAAAGAAATGAATTTTCCAACACTGTATTAATGATCTACCAAAATAAGACGAGCTTTCAACAAAATACATTAATTTTTAACAAAATTTTTAAATTTTAAAGTCGGGAGGAGCAATTTTAAACAAGAAAATATTACCTTTTAATAAGAATATCAATTTAAATCAAAAATAAAATGTTTACCTTGTTAGTTAAAAAAAAGGCAGAAGATTAATTTTCTAAAAATAGAATAGTTAAATTTTCGATCAAAGAGGTGAATATAAAACCAAAAAAATAATTTTTTTACAAAGTAGTTCAACTTTTAACCAAGCTTCTGAATTCTTAACGAAACAAGATGACTTTTTAACAAAATAGTTGCATTTTTTACAGAATAATTAAATTTGCAACTGAATACTAGAATTTTTAACCAAACGAGTTGAATTCCGAACCACAAATATAATAGTAGACTTTCTACCAAAAAGGATTTAAGCGAACCCCAACCCCTGTTCGAACTATAGTTTTTAGCATGGACCCCCCCCCCCCTCCCCCCGCCCATGCAATTGGTAATGCAGTTTACTGACGACCCCTTAAAGTTTCAATTCTTGTATTTAATGAAATTATCCTTATAATGCATAGTTTAAAATTTGTTTAGCACAAAAATACACAACGAAAAATCGACAAGACTCAGAAAACGAATTTACAACAATTAAAAGAATGACAGAGAGCAAGTATATTGAGACTATACTTAAGAAACTTTATTTTCAATTTTATTTATATTGGATAAAATATCAATAATACAGAGAAAGGTAACAGCGTTTTACTTTGAAGAATTCAAATGATTTAGAAACTGAAATTAATAACAAAAATTAAAGAGCCTCTAATTTTTCTCATTCTCATCATTTATGATTGAGAAAGGATAAGAAACGAAAGGTCCGACAGGTCCGAAACGAAAGGACGAGTTCGTTAACAGCCATTTTGGATGAAAATACAAATTTTGGGACCATTTTTTTATACTTAAAATTTTTATTTACGGCTATTAATAGTACTCAGAAGGCCAAACAATTTATCCTGATGACTTTTTTTATACAAAAAAAATTCTCAGAGTTACAGCATTTTCCAAATTGTTAATATCAATCGAAAATCAAAATTTTAAGCCAAACAACGTACGATATGAAAAAAAAGTAAAGAAAAACATTGCTTTTTAAAAGCCCTACAAGATTATCATACAAACTTTTTGGATTTTCTTGTAAAATTGAAAATTCTAATTTTTATTGCACAAAAAACAATGAGATATGAATAATACCATTTTGTGGTCAAACTATGCAGGATACAAAAGAAGATGAATCAAAAAAATCGTGATCTCGAAAAAGATGTGCAAATTCGTTAATAATCACTTCATGTGATTTATTCGCGAACTACTTTATTATGAACTACTTTTTGACATGACACGTAGTTTTGGTTTTGATCATAAAAATGGTATTAAAAATAAAAGTGAAAAATGTGTGGAACAACAACAAAAGGTACAAATACAAATTGATTGAAAAAAGTTATTCTCCCAAAAAAGTTATACAAATTTGTGTTAATTTATTACATCCTTATTATTTATAATGGAGAAAGTATTAGAATTGCCCGAAATTTGACACCACACATTCAAATTTTGAACCAAACGCCGCAAAATACGACAAAAAGTCTCAAAGAGAAATGATAGGTTTTGAAAAATCCTACAAAATTTCTTTAAACCACTTTTTAATAGGACTCGTAATTTTGTTTTATCGTAAGTAATATATGCAGATAATCGTAAATTCCAATATTACGCTAAAAGACGCAAAATACGTAAAAAATCTAAAAGAAGACTCGTAGGATATTTTGCTTTATGCATGTATAAAAAATAATACGAAAACCAAAATCCTATTATTAGCATAACAACGCGAGATAGAGAAAAATGTCTAAAAAAAGGATTGTATTTTTTAAGTTTATTTTAAGGTGGTTCAAAAAATATAAATTTACAAATATCTGTCAAAAAACGAGTGCTCAGCGCGAGTGTCACGATAATATTGTGTACCTCAAAGCCTACAGAGCTTTGAGAAACTTAATCTTTAACTATACTTATTTAAGCAAAAAATTCAGAATATTAACACGCATATAAATACTGCGATCTAAAGAGATGTTTTTTATCAAGTTTCATTCAAGCATTCTAAATGCAAAGAATAAATATCTGAGCGCGAATCGCGGGAATCAAAAGACGCGCGCCCCAGGTGCGCTTAAACTTGCGAGCCACGGGCACAGCGCACGGTGAGAATGTGCCCGCGACAGTAAATAGTTCATTTACGGATTATTTTATTACAAACTAACAATTAAGAGATAAATGTTTTTGAAACTTTCCAATAATTTCTGACCTTTTAGTTTAAATTGAGAAATTTAAGGCCGCAAAAGTACCCCTGGGAATGGCGAAGTGCTCGATATAGTGGCAATAATGTAAGGCAAAAGAAGAGTGGGCTAATGGTGTCGCCCTGACAGACAAGTCTCTGAAAGGTGACCTTGTTAGTTTTCACACGATTTTTTCCATATGAGATAGTGAATCTGCTTTTCGAAAACGGCATCAATCTCTCTATGCACCTTACGATTTGGGGATAAACCTTTAAGCTTTCCAAAAGACAGATGATAAGTCTATTGGAGGTCGAATCGAAAGCTTTCCGGTATTCAATCCAGGCCATCGATAGGTCACGCCGGTAGGATACTGCATCTTTGCATACACATCTTTCGATGAGCAGGTTCTCCCGACTTCTTGCTACGCTTTTCTTTGAACCGCGTTGTTCATACATTTCTTGCCAGAAATGTCCGATTGCCCGAACATTCCTATCATTGAGGATAGCTGTGAATATATTGTACAGTGTGTTCAAACAAGTGCTTGGCTTATAGTTCTTCGGTCAGCTAAGTTGCCCATTTTCAGCAGGAGGACTGTGTACCCGTCCACTAACCACTCCGGAATTGGCTCTTCCGATTTTAAATATGAGGTGAAAATACGGGCCAAATGCTGATGGGTTGAAGGAAACTTCTTCCACTCAAAGATCTTGATACCATGAGGGCAGCACACAGCTCCTCGAAGCTTTTTATGTTCTCTCAGTCTTCATCCATGCGTTTAGTGTCTTTGTCATAGGTCGATATATAGTATAACAGTCTGCGAGAACGATAACTTAAAAAAATTAATCTATTAGGATAACCTTTGATACACTCATTAAGTGTCTGAAACTAAAGGTAAAGTTTGTTAGTCAGAAATTTTTGATTAAAATTGAAAAATTTAGAGCTTTTTGAGAATTTTGTAGAGCATTTTTTCCAAGATTTAAACATTCGATGTGCAGCTATTGATAGTGCTCGAAAAGTCGAATAATTTATCTATCCGACTTTTTTTCGATAAAAAGAAAATTATCATTTACATCATTTTCAAAATTCAAAAAATTAAAGGAGTATGAACATTTTAAGCCGAACGGTAATTCTTGATTTTTGATAGACCTACAAGATTATCATAACAAGTTTTTGAATCATTCGAAAAAAGTTTTAGATTTTTGTGCAAACGACACTATCTAAGAAAAAAGTAATAAGACAAAAGTTGTTCATTCAAAAAAGATCAACAATTTTTTTAGGAATCAATTTTTAATAGGATGCCAAGTTTCTGTTTTATTCCTAAAAAAGAACATTAAAATAAAAATTGATTTAAATTTTTGGACAAACGACACAAGCTAGGAAAGAAAATGATAAGAGACGATAGTTGCTCTTCCAAGAAAGTTTGAAAACTCATCATAATTTGTAATGAATAATATACAAAGGTTGTTAACCCAAAAATGATCTAGAAAATCGTTATTAATTTGTTTTTTATAGGATGAGTGCATTTTTTTTTACTCGTCAATAATAAGGTAAAAAATAAAAATAAAAATTCTGTTGGAAAAACGACACAAGAGATGCCAAAAATGAAGACAAAAGTTTTCTAACCAAAAAAATATTTACATATTTGCTTAAAACAACCTTAGCTATGGAGGTCCGTTACACGAGACGCCTTCCCCTCTCTTAATTTTTATTTTTTCTATAGCCCACTCAATTGCGTTCATATGCGTCATATAAAATATAAATTTGCGCATATAGAGTCATTCGTATTCAAATGCACTAATATTCGCTACATAAATTTCTTTCAAAATTTAACAACGGTCTACGATACCAAGATTTTAAAACTTCACAAAGTGATGACCAAAGAAAACAAAATAGTTTAATCATAAGACTTTCTTCAGCCCACCTAGAAGAACGTCAAATGCGCTCGTATGTGTCACAAATTTTTTCTGCATATCTTGAAAATTGCCCAAGATATGGAGGTCATTAACATTTTGCTAAGTGATGACCAATGAAATAAACAATTTTTAATCCGCAGTGAGAAAGGGATGTGGTTTCAAATGCACTCATACGCGCCACTTTTAAAATTTAAGAAAACCCATAATTAACACCCTCATTACCTTTCGGACAGGATCTTAAATGCGCTCATATGCGCCAATTTCAAAATGAACAAAAATCATAATAAACCCCTTCATTATCACTTCTTATTGATCCACTCCACGAAAATATCAACGAATAAATGTAATTGCAATATAAAAATTGATAAGGAGCTTTTTGGACAGGATTTAAAATGCGCTCATATGCATCACTTTCAAAATGAACAAAAACCATAATAAACCCATTTATTATAACTTCTTATCAATCCACCACACGCGATCACCAAATAAGTTAATTTGCAATATAAAAATTGATAAAGAGTTTTTCGGAAAGGATTTCAAATACGCTCATAAGTGCCAATTTCGATAAGGAGTTGTAATGAGGAGGTTGCTTATTGTTTTAAGTTGATTTTGAACGTGACGCATACAAGCGCAATTAAAATCTTTTTCGAAAAGTCTTTTATCAATTTATATATTGCGATTTAAGTTATTTGGTGATCTCATCGTGGGGTGAATCGACACGAAGTGGCAATGAGGGGATTGATTATGATTTTTTATTATTTTAAAAGTCGCGCATATAAGCACATTTAAAATCCCATCCGAAAAATCCTTTATCAATTTTTATATTGCGATTTAAGTTATTTGATATCATTATGGGTAAATTGATAAAAAGTGGTAATGAGGGAGTTGATCATGGTTTTTGTTAAATTTGAAAGTTACACATATTAATGCATTTGAAATACTATCCGAAAAGGCATTTATCAATTTATTTATTACGAGTCAAGTTATTTGGTGATATTATCGTGGGGTCGATCGATAAGAAGAGGTAATGAGGGGGTTAATTTTTGTTAATTTTGAAAGTGGCGCATATGAAATCCTATCTGAAGAGCTCGGTGTCAATTTTCATATTGCGAAGTCAGTTATTTGATGATATCATCGTGGGGTGGATCATTAAGAAATGCTAATGAGGGGGTTTATTACTGCTTTTAGTTAATTTTGAGAAAGGCCCATATAACCGCATTTGAAATTCTATCCGAAAAGCCCTTAATCAATTTTTGTACAGCAAATTAATTTATTATATCATATTTTCTTGGGGTGCATTGATAAGAAGTGATAATGAAGCTGCTAATTATCATTTTTTATTAATTTTTGAAGTGTCGCATATGAGCGCATTTGAAATCCTATCCAAAAACCCTTTATTAATTTATATATTTCGATTTATATTATTTCATGATAACATTGTGGGTTGGATAGATAAAAAGTGGCAATAAGGGGGTTCATTACGGTTTTTTGTTAATTTTGAAAGTAGCCCATATAAGCACATTTGAAGTCCTGTCCGAAACGCCCTTTATCAATTTTTATATTGCGAATTAAGTTATTTAATATCATTGTGGGGTGGATCAATAAGAAGTGGTAATGAGAGGTTAAATATTGTTTTTGGTTAATTTTCAAAGTGGCGCATATGAGCCCAATTTAAATCCCATAAGAAAGTCCCTTTATCAATGCGGATTAAAACCCTTTTTATTTTTCGCCATCACTCTGCAAAATGTTATGACCGTCATATCTTGGGCAATTTTTAAAATATGCAGAAAAAATTAAGGGCATATGAGCGCATTGGACGTTCTTCCAGGTGGGCTGCGGAAAGTTTTATGATTAAATGATTTTTTTTTTTGGTTGGTCATCACTTTGTAAAGTCTTAAAACTTTCGTATCGTAGACAGTTTGTAAAATTTGCATAAAAATTTTTGTGCTGTATACGGGCGCATTTAAAGATGAATGACCGCACATTCGCAATTTTATATTTCATATCACTCTCAAAGATTTACACCTGCGCCACACTGCCCCCCCCCCCCCAACACCCCAATTATATATTTGTTAATTACCCTGCACAACATTTTTTAGTGGTGGTGCATTTGATTGCATTTGAAGTTATGATGGACAGCTATAATGAATTTTAACATATGCTATTGTGCTGGTGTTTACCGGCCTATGCTACGAAGCGTATTTTTACTTTAAATCGTAAAAAGTAACATTAAAAATGAATAAAATTGTGCCTCCCGCGATCAAAATGGGACACACTCGAAATGCCTTGGTTTCAGCTTGCCTCTGGGTTATTCTCGTTCTGGATTTTTTCAAGTCGGATTTTCAATTTCTTTGAAGCATATCTTAATAGGAAATTGTAATTCCACATATTTTTGTTCCTTGAAAAAAGTTTCTAACTTTTTTAGTTTTCGAAATAATCACGAAATTGTTACTTTCTGACAAAATTGAAAATCATTACATTTTTGCGTTCTGCTCGCTCTAACTTCTTCAATAAAAGGATTATTGGCATGACATTTGTAAGGAATATGCATATAACTGTTCCGAAAGTGACAGTAATGATGCAAATTTTGTTCCAAACATTTTTTATCAATTTATTACCGACTTAATTCGTAAATTACGCATTGATACTTTCAAACGCTTTGGTTCAATGATGAATTTCGAAAAAACTGAAACTTATCGTTAACAAAAATTCGAGGAGTGTTCAAATAAGTTTTTTGGAAACCGGCGCGTGATTCTGACTTGTGCTTTACCAATAACAATGAAATAAAGACCTGGCGCTCGATCGATACTCGTGCGAGCTTGTTCTGAGAATTTGTCCAGCGGAGGTGAAGATCTTGCCTTATGACACCACGATCAAAACAAAGCACGATTTTTTACCATTTACTTCATATGGAAAATAGAATACAGGAGCACAAAGAAGGCTGAGAATATCCTTTCTTCTATTCTTTCTATTGCTCATTTCTTGGCAAGTTTATATTATATTCGTAAATGTGAAAATCGAAACTCTAAGAGCGCACAAAGTACTTTATTAACTTTCTTTTCTTTCTCAAAACTTTTCGTTCCTTGAGTACGAACTTTTTTACATAGTAAAGTGAAAAAATCTTACCATGAGTTCTACAAGAAAAAGAAAACGATGTGAAGAGTCATGGATTAAAAATAAGAAATGTTCGAGAAATATGGTATGATCGTAAGCCGTCATTCAAATCTTAGAATATATTGAATCAACTCAATGGCAACCACAAAATTTTTTGTAAATGTTTCTTGTAAATTTCCAAATTTAGATAGCAAAAAACCGAAGAAAATGATGAAGATTGAATTGCAGTAAATTTGATCGAATTTTCAATAAATATTTATTTTTGTGCTTAGATGAATTCAATATTATTATTAATCCAGATCATATATTCTTCGGGATTATGTAACCAAATGATTCGAAATTGTTTTTTGTGAGATTATTATTTTGACAGCATCAACTGGATCTTCACCTCCTCTAGACACATCCTTAGAACAAGCTCGCACGTGTATCGCTGGAGCGCCAGGTCCTTATTTAATTGTTCTTGGTAAAGTACAAGTCAGAATTACGCGTCGTTTTTCAAAAAACTTCTTTGAAACCTCCTCCAATTTTTGGTAACAATAAGATTAAGTTTTTTCGAAATTCGTCATTGAACCGAAGCGTTTGAATGTATCAATGCGTAATTTACGAGTTGAGCCGGCAAGAAATTAAAAAAAAATGTTTAGAAAAAAAATTTCATCATTACTGTTACTTTCGGAACAGTTATATGCATGTTCCCTATAAATGTCATCCCGATAATCCTATTATTGAAGAACTTAGAGCGAGCGGAACGCAAAAATATGATTTTCAATTTTATCAAAAAGTAACAATTTCGTGATTATCTCCAAAACTAAAAAAGTTGGAATCTTTTTTCAATGAACAAAAATATGTGGAGTGCAATTTCCTATTAAGATATTCTTTAAAGAAATTGAAAATATGACTTGAAAAAATCCAGAACGAGAATAACCAAGAGGCCAACTGATACAAAGGCATTTCGAGCGTGTCTCGTTTTGATCGCGAAGGCCCAATTTAGTTCAAAATAAGAAACAAATATTAAACTTATCATTAAAAATAAAAAGTGTAATTTATTTTGCAATATCTGAATAAACAGCTCTAGACTGAGCTACAAAAATAAATTTAATATACATTTCATATAATAAAGTTAAAAATAATCTAGAAATGTTCGCATTTTTGCCAAATCAAGTTCGAAGCACGAGATACGTGATGAGAATCTGTTCGTTCAAGTCGAAGAAGCTATAAAAAATAGAATTCACAATCGTCAAATTTTGAAAATTCGGTTGCACTGTGCATTATAGAAATTTTATAACCTTTACAAGTAATTGTTTCAGTAATAAGTTTTCCCTAACCAACAAAATTCCTTGAATTTTCATGATATCCCTATCGATAGAAATCTCTAGTATATTCTAAAGATCCTCTACGGTCAGAGAAGCTCAGAGAAATTCTCCACAGGCACTCAGGTAGATATATTTAAATGTCCAGGTAGCTCTTTTAAATGTTTTGAAGGCTTTAACATTTTCTTTCCGAAATTGAAATAGAAATACGATCATAAATAACAAGCAGAGAGGCCGAAATTGAAATAAGAATTCGAACATAAATAACAAGCAGAGAGGCTATATCAATAGAGTAGCCGACACTCAAGGGTCCCTTGTTAAGGTTTCGGATTAAAATTTAGAAGTAGATTTTTTAAATTTCATAGTTAACGGCCTAAAACGTATTAATTCGGAATCTACGGGTTTCTATGATTTCAGATATCTAACTTTTGTGTTTAAATGCTTAAAATTTGAATTAATACAACGTTTCTCGTAAATGGAATGAGATATGCCAAAAAAGACAACATTTGGACTTAATAATGACAGATCTACAAAAAAGTGTTATAAACACTTTTCGATCATATCAAAATTTGAAGAACTGCGGCACTTTAAGAAAATCCAAAATTTTGGAATTTTACAATGTTGCGTGTTCTAAAAGTTCTGATCAGAGTTCTGGACTTCTTCATATGAGCTCTACAAAAAAGTCTTATAAAATTTGTCCTTCAAGTTAAAATTCGAAGAACTATGGCACTTTCAAGAAAAACCAAAGTTATTAAAATTCCAAAATGTTTAGAGTTCTAAGAGTTCTGATGGAAGTTCTAGAATTTTTCATGCTATATATAACAAAAAGTATTTTAAAACTTTTCAATCAACTTAAAATTTGAAGAACTATGGCACTTAACAGAAAAACAAAAATGTTCAAAATTCCAAAAAGTTGAGAGTTCTAAGAGTTCTGATGCGAGTTCTGGACTTCTTTTTGAGAGCTCTACAAAAAAGTGTTGTACAAATTTTCGATTAAGTAAAAATTCGAGGAAGTATGGTACTTTTAGAAAATACAAAATCCTTCTAGGATAACACAAAATTTAGAACTTTATCGGATTTGAGATTTTTAAGAGTTCTGATTAGAGTTCTGGACTTCGTTATTAAAACTCTACAAGTAAGTATTTTACAAATTTTTAATCAAGTCAAAATTCGAAGAACTACAGCATTTTTAGAAAATCAAAATTGTTTAAATTCCAAAATGTCAAGAGTTCTAAGAGTTCTGATCGGAGTTCTGGACTTATTGATGACAGCTCTACAAAAAAGTGTTACAACATTTTTTAATCATATCAAAATTTGAAGAACTTCGGCACTCTTAAGAAAATCCAAAATTTTGAAATTCCACAATGATGAGAGTTCTAAGAGTTCTTAGCATAGTTCTTGAATTCCTTTTGCTATATATAAAAAGTGTTGTAAAACTTCTTCATCAAGTCAAAATTCGAAGAACTATGGCACTTTTGAGAAAATCTAAAATTTTGAAATTCGCAAATGTTGAGAGTTCTAAGAGTTCTGATCGGATTTTTAGACTTATTATTGACAGCTCTACAAAAAAGTGTTATAACACTTTTTGATCATATGAAAATTTGAAGAACTATGACACTTTTAACAAAAAACAAAATTTTTTTAATTCGAAAATTTTGACAGTTCTAAGAGTTCTGGTGAGTGTTCTAGAGTTCCTTTTGAGAGCTCTGCAAAAAAATGTCATACAAGTTTTCGGTCAAGCCAAAATTCGAAGAACTATGGTACTTTAAGAAAATACAAGCCCTTTTAGGGCAACCCAAAATTTTGAACTTCACCGACTTGAAAATTTCTAAGAATTCTGGTTGGAGTTCTGGACTTCTCTATGAGAGCTCTACCAGAAAGTCTTATAAAATTTTCCGATCAAGTAAAAATTCGAGGAAGTATAGCACTTAAGAAAATCAAAAAATTTCGAATTCCAAAATGTTAAGAGTTCTTATAGTTCTGATCGGAGATATGGACTTATTAATGAAAGCTCTACAAAAAAGTGTTATAACACTTTTCGATCATAACAAAATTCGAAGAACTGCGGCATTTTTAAGAAAATCAAAATCGAAGGAGAACTCTATAATGCTAGCTAGCTAGTGTCAAAACATAAACTAAAATCTGCGACAACTTATTCTAGTTTTCATATTTTCATTACAAGTCACATATCGTTAGAATCATAAAAAAAACGTAGATTCCGAATATAATATTTTTAAGTTGCTGATTGTAAAATTTCAAGAATTTTATGTTTCGCCTTTTATTCTTATGGTCATAGCGTTCGGGCTCAGGTAGGGGAAGTCGAGCAGATAGACTTAACCGAGTAGGTAGATGACAATCAAATGAAGGTTGCATGATTTTAACTCAGTAGATATCTGCAGATATGTTAAATCACAAATGGTCTATTTCCGAAAATTATAATTCCGCTTAAATAAGGTATTGGGGAATTTTCGATCTCTTCGGAAAATTAGAATTGCGTTTAAGTTGGGTATTAGGGAATTAGGGTTTCAGGGAATTCAAATCATTTTGAACTTATTTTTACCATATTACAACAACTTATGATTATGAATCTTAAAAAATTTCTTATCAAATTGCAACAAGATGAGGTAATGACCAAAAATTTTGAAAAATTGGAATATTCTTCGCAGTAACAAGAATATTTTTGTAGAATATATGAAACATGTAATCATGAAATTTGTATGCAAGGTCCTCAAAATATATATTTATTAAATTTTTGTTCTGATTTTTATTATTTTTGCAAATCTTTTCAACTTTTTTGTTACAATTTCAAGTTCTTGGAATTTGATAAGAAAATTCTCAAAATTGAACATTTAATAAAAGAAAACAACAACAATGTACATTATTTTTCAATATCTACTTAAAATACATATAAATTTGCCTAATATAATTGGTGAATCTGCCAGAAAAAAAAGTGTACTTCGAATTTCAGTGCGACTGTACTTGGTGCTTTTTGGGAACCCTATAAAACAGAGTTATGGGGATTATATTTAAAAATTAATTTTATATTCGTATTGTATAACTCATTGTGAACAGAAATGTTTAACATTTGTAATACAAATTTTTTCACAAGAAAGTAGATTTAATTTCAATCTCAAAAGAACATTTGAAGGTAAGAACTCCTCACGACGAAAACGTGCGTCTGATGAGCCGAAAAGGAGATACTTTGAAATGCCAATTCAATTAGATATAAAAAATGGTATAAAATAGTTGATAATGTATTTCTGAATATTAGAATTTTGTTAAATACGGGCATTGGGTAATTCTCAATTTCCTCAGAAAATTCTACATGCTGTCGTCGATCTTTTGGAGCCGTTAGCTTGAGGCTTCAAAGTTTTCTGATTTAAAGTAGACAAGTCCTAACATCAGCTACACGTTCGACTCAGAAAGCTGTTATAGATTAATAAACTTATTATTACTCTTCCATTGCGCTCAATATCAGTGAATAAATAAACGTTAAAAATTTTATGTTCTTCGAGATATTCTATCTGCTCATAATAATAGTCAATGGTGGTTGGGAGGTGCAGTAACGAACTACGAACAGGATAGATGGTGAACGACTAAACGGATAATGGACAGTGAACAATGCTGCAGTACCTGAGCTACTATATTGGACTTACAAGATAGAATCTAATAGAATAGACCTACAAACATGGCTAGGAGTAATTGGGCAGTCGTCATTTCTTCAACAGCTACCTGCGTACCCTTCCCCTTCCAACGTGCATCGACACTACCTCTCACTGGATTCGAAGTTGCTCCAGGCCCTTGATGCTATGTCCCTGTGGAGATAATCCCTGTGTCTTCCAACTTATATCTATTTCTATATGAAGCATATCAGTATGTCCAAGAAAATCATTGAAATATAGAAAATTAGATTAATTCCAATCTAATAAAGTATACATACCTATAATATATGAACAATTTTTGGACGATAAATGATACAATTTCCCACTTTTTAAGTTATGGTGGATTAATAATTGTTTCAAGTTCACAAAAGTAAGTGTTTGAACAAGTTATTATTATTATTATTATTATTTATAAAAATATTATATTGCAATAATTCTCGTATGTTGTAGTTTTTTCTAAAAAAATTCACTTTTGGTCCCCTTTTAAATTGTAATGAGATAATAATAACCTTAAGTTAACAAACGTAAGTGTTTCAGGAAGTTATTATTTTTTAGAAATTGTTGCTTTACGTTGTTCGCTTTACGGTCAGGCGAATTGATATCATTTAAGTTGCTTCACACGTTTCGGTCCACAATCGTGGCCCTCATCAGTAAGTTTTAATCAATCTTTGATAAGTGCAATTTTCAACAGCTTTACGAACGAAAAAAAAATCAATAGAAAATTTATTTTGACTCACTTCATTAACTCAATGGGGAGCTTATGAAAATTCAATATTCTAATTGAAATTGTTGAGAATCTACTTATATTAACGATTATATTCTCAAACTCGTCCAATTGCCAAGGATTTCGTCGCCCTATTAGAATTTTTAATCAATGTATAGGCGTGAAAAAGGCGAGGAAATGGGTAATTTGAAAGACAAAGGCATTATATTTTGTGGGGGACATAACGTCGTGGGCCTGAAGCAACTTCGAATCCAGTGAGGGCTAGTGTCGTTGCGCAGTGGGAGGGGAAGGTTTCACAGGTAGCCCTGGAGGAAAAGACGATCGCCCGACCAATTAGAGTATAAGTATTAGGTAGGCATTGGGAAAAACCCGAGTAGATAGGCATTAGGAAGAACCAGGTTATAATTCTCCGATATAATAATAAGGGGAAAAGGCTATTTGCACTAGTGTTTTGTACGAATAACTGGATCTTTTCCGTACACAGAAGCACTTTAAACAATAAATATAATAAGAAAAGTAAATTCAGAAGTCTCCATATTTATTTTTTTATCAAACATAGAAAACTAATTAAACCTTACGAGAATTATTAAAATAGCATACACAAATTTGCCACATTTTTGTAGTTTATAAAGCAAGACAATGAAAATAAGAGTATTTTAATGTTAATGCCCAATGTGATTTGTAATATTATACATTTTTCAGGGTAGCTGCGAATAAAGATTACGGCAGAATAATGATCAAGTAATAAAGTATTTATGACAAATAAAATTTGTACTTTATTTTGCACTATTGGAACTGTTTTGGTAAAAGTATAATCGAGTGCGAAGCATGAGATACGTGATAAGATTATGTTCATTAAAGCCGATGAAGCTTTAACCAAACATAACTCAAAATCACCGAATTACAGTTGTGTATGCTTTATCCTTTAATTTTGAAAAAGACTGCGCTCAAATGCAGGGAAAATGCAAATACCAAGCGCGCAGTGCTAGGTAAATACATTCTCGAGCAGGAAGAGCGGGAACCAACAGGTGCGCGTAAAAGGTGCGCTAAATCTTGCGAAAGAAGCAAATCGCGCACGTCGTACCTGATGAGAATATGCCCGCGCATCAGGAAGATTATTTTAAAAACGTAAATGGTCATAACAAAAAGTATAGAGGATTATCCTCATTAGGAAAAAGGGTCCTCCCCGCTGGCAAAGATGGACATCGCGATCTCTTTCAGTGAGGGAACAATTACTACCTGACAATCGACCTGAAAGAAATTCGTCAGTGCATTATAAATTCGGTCAAGTTCTTCATTGTGAAGACGAAACCGCAGTCTAGACGACGTTAAATGCGGAAAACCTGGCTAATTGTAATAATTTTCGCCGATAACATGAAAAACCGAAAGTCAGAATAAATGTTGAGGCAACAAATAAAGGAATTCTAGGTGCGGAACAATGATAGATAGTGGGAATTGAATATAATTTGGTTAAATATGTATTAACTATATGGGAAATTCCACACAATATTTGCCACCAAAATTTTTATTCATATAAAATATTTATTTTCTTGTTTAACACTCAAAAGTATTCTATACATATTTTTTATTTCAAAATGACACGCAAAAATGTCGAGAAAATAAGAAAAAATTTGGGTTTGTAAAAAAGTACCTTTTTTCAATTTCTTATAGTACAAGATTAAACGAAGATATGAAAATTCATACGGAAGATAAAATGTGGGCCTTTTAGGCAACTTTCGAATAAAGTATACTAAAATATACTTTAATTATTTATTTAATAATATGGAACAAATAGATTGTTTTTCAATTTGGACCTGTTTTTTTTTTATTTAAAGAGTGGATTAGGTGATTATCTAGATCTGGTAAAAGTTTTGAAGCAGGTAATAAAATACTTTCGAAGCATCGAATTTTTGAATTGCAATACATTTTGAATATATTTAATCAACAACATAAAAAATAAGATTTTGCAAGTGGATCGTTGTGTTTTACTTATCGTGTACGCAGTCGAGTCCCAGTCCGAGCGACACGTGCTGCGGTACACTACGCGCGCGCGAGCCACTATTCAAAAATGCATTGCTTCGAAAATATTTGACTAAACACTCATAAAGTTTTACTAGATCAAAAAAATGTTTAGTCCACTCTGTAAAATAAAATATTAAAAAAACAGGTCCAAATTGAAAATAATCTATTTGATTTATATTATTAAATACATAATTAAAGTGGATTTTAGTATACTTTATTCGAAAGTTGAGGAAAAGGCTCACATTTTATCTTTCGTATGAATTTTCATATCTTTGTTTAACATTACAGTATAAGCAATTGAAAAAGGTGCTTTTTTATGAACATACAATTTTTTAAAATTTTCTCGAAAACTTTGCGTGTCATATTGAAATAAAAAAATACGTGTCGGATATTTTTGAGTGAATCTAACCTCAAAAAATTTTTTTCCGAATTTAACCTTAAAAATGTTTCGAGACCAGAATTTATGATTTATTAATAAAGGCTTTAATTTTAGCGCTTCAAGTTTTAATTATAAGATTTTTAATGTTTTCAATCATAATCATTTATAATTATCACGTTTTCAGAATAGTTATAAAATCTAAAGGTTCGACACCATATTATTTGAAATGCTTTCAATGTTATTTCTTTTTTCAAATTTTCGCAGCATTTTCAAATATTACTAATATTAACTAATTACATTATTTACACTTTTATTGTTACATCCCTACCGAAAGAAATCTCTGAGTTTTCTTAAGTGAAATAGCTTGGCCCATTTGAGTCTATAAACAAAGTCGATTTGAAACAAAATAGTCTCGGAGATAGTTTGAAAGATTTGGGTCCTTTTCAAGATCCTTTAAGTGGTCGTTTTAAGAGTGGTGCGACGGTAATATAATGTTTCTTTTGTATTTGTCACGTACCGCACGGGCAGAGTTATTTACAGCAGTTGGTCGTGGCTAATCCGCTCTCCCTTTTTAAATTTCTCTTCAAATTATTAACACTTTTTTTAATTGATGAATTTTTTCATTATACTTATTTATAATTATAACTTATATACTGATATACAATTTTCTAGTTGAATTCAAAAATGTTGTCTTTTTTGGCGTATCTCATTTCATTTACGAGAAACGTTCTATTAATTCCAATTTTAAGCATTAAAAAAAAAGTTAGATATCTGAAGTCATCTAAACCCGCAGATTCCGAATTATTATGTTTTAGGCTGTTAACTATGAAATTTAAAAAAATATACTTCTACATCTTAATCCGAAAGATTAACAAAGGACCCTTGAGTGTCGGCTACTCTATTGAGATAGCCTCTCTGCTTGTTATTTATGATCGTATTCTTATTTCGATTTCGGAAAGGATATTTTAAAGCCTTTATACCACTTAAACGAGCTTCCTGGACCTTTAAAAATATCTACCTGAGTGCCTGCGGAGAATTTCTCTAAGCTTCTTTGACCTAAAGAATTTTTAGTATAAACTCAAGATTCTTTTCGGTAGGGATACCTTTGACAATGTGTTAATTAAGTATTTACGAAAATAATAATATGACTGATGAGTACAAGTTCCGTTATTTTCTAATTTCACTGCCCATCATAAGATTTAAATTAAATCAACAAGGATTTTTCGTCACATAACGCCATGAATTGAAATTAACTATACCATTTAAAGTAACTTACATCCCACCTATCTTCTCTTTTTCTACAGGCCAAAAATGTTAAGCGTTATTCAACTTTTTTAGTTGAAATAGACTTGAGTTTAATCGCGCCTTAGTTCAAACGGATACCTACCGATATAGATGTTTTTGTTAAATCGCTTATTCATGGACACTAAAAGCTTTAGATTGAGAAACGTGTTTTTTCATTGGTCCATTTTGATGGCATCGGTTGAATCTTGTACCCAACGAGACCATTTAACCAATTTTTTCAACAACAACAACAACAACACAATTACTTTTAATACCCAGGCCTGTTATGCAATTACATATAAAAAAGATTATTAATAGCTTATTTTACTTATCAAACTTTCCTTATACTTAGTGTAACTCTTACACGAATCTCAAGCTTCCTTTTTGTCCAGCCAACCTTAAAAAAAATAAATATCTACATCGCATTTTCAAAGCATCAATGGCTATTGATTTTGCTACACCAACTCATAAGGTGATGCGGCAGAAGCCAGCAAAAATAGGCAAACCAGAATAGGCAAAAATCAAGCAACAACTTTTAAGCTTGCTTAAAATATACCTTTTTTTACTATTAAAAGGTGTGCAATAGAGCGGAGTAAAAATGATCAAATTAGTTTGAATCGTTTGAGCTGATCGAAAAACATTTGTGGGTTGCCATCCGAAAAAAAATATAATAAGAATTAAATTTCGAAATCCGTTAATATCTTCTGTTCCCCTTTTTTTATTTGAAAATGTAAAAAACTTTTTTTATGGATTCGAAAATAATGCCAAATTTTTTTATTTACAGTTTTTGCCAGTGAATTATAGTAAAAAATTATAAGATTTTTGAGAAATTTGACTACGTCGAACCTGAAATTTCTTCAGCTTTAAGCAGGGACTGAAAGTAATAGATTTTGCTCAGTTTGGGATTTATTCCCTGAACCGACGAAAAAGGGCCCGTTAGGTTTTACTCTTCTCAAGATCCGAAAATATTTACTGCAGGAAGAAAGTGATCGCATCCCGAGTGGACTTTGCCTCCTTCTCAATCACTCAGAAACGGATGGGTTGCGACAGCATCTGGTTAAGTTTGAATCCCGAGCAAAACAGGTAAAGAGGATCGATCCTTTAGTTTGTGTACTGATCAAAACAAAGTACACGGGTTTCCATCTTTGAAAGATCGAAACCTCCAGAATTCTGGTAGGTTTTGCTCCCGATGGAAACTTAACCGAAAATACTTTGAAACGATCCCGAAGAGAGCGAACTGCCATCCGAAAGAGTTAGGTTTTGAACCTACTTTCAGCTCTCTGGACCTTTACTCTCTGTCTATGCAATATGATTTTAATCTCTGAGATTCTGTTTTTGAAATCAGAATAAAAGCTACTTTATAGTAATATAGCAATTTCTCGCTAATTCCAAATTATATTATACGCGTTTAAAACACAACTATATAATATACATTATTATTTGATTATGAAACAATATTGAAGTAATTTATTAATCAATTAATAATATATGATGTATTAATAAATAGGTAAATTTGTGAATAATTAATGTTTAATTATAATTATAATAAAATAAAATATCAAGCTGAAACTTTGGAAAATGTATTAGAGTACAATAAAGTACGTTTAGGTACTGCATTTTGGTAGGAACTTCACTGAAAATTATTTCATCTTTTTACTGAACCACCACATTTTTTGAACGTTCGAACTTTTTTTATACATAAAATATCGGTCTCAAACTTTGAGAAATGCAAGAGCCGAAAGAAAACTATGTTTAAGTACAAAGCTTAACAATAAAAGATGTAAAAAAAAATTCAACTATCAATTCCATCGGCATCAGCTGGTAACGTTGTACATGAAAATATGAACCATCTAGAGCCTCGTCTAGTGGCCGCCAGGGTTCGTATTTTCGTGTACAACGTTACCGGCTAATGTCGATGGAATTCATAGTTGAAATATATTTTTTTAACATATTTTATTATCAAGATTTGTACTTAAACGTAGTTTTCTTTCGGCTCTTGCATTTCTCAAAGTTTGAGACCGATATTTTATGTATAAAAAAAGTTCGAACGTTCAAAAAATGTCGAGGTTCAGAAAAAAGATGAAATAATTTTCAGTGAAGTTCCTACCAAAATGCAGTACCTAAACGTACTTTATTGTACTCTAATACATTTTTTACAAAAAAAAGTTCTTCGGTTCAAAAAAACATTCAGTGAACTGATAAAGTGAGGTCGGTAATATAGGTATTTAGCTGTGTCACATGCCCTTAATGAAAGAATAATATTGTAATTGTTTAGATTCTCATCAGAGAAGGTATTAGATTTGTGTAAAATTTGACCCCCCCCCCCTTTTTTGTCAAATGTCCACGTTTTGAGACCCCCTGAATCCGAAAAACGGGTTTTTACGAATTTTCTGCCTGTCTGTATGTATGTATTTTCGTATGTCTCTCTGTATGTATATATGTATGTATGTATGTATGTATGTCTGTCAATATGTCTGTCTGCATGCGCGATAACTTTTGAAAAAATAAATCTATTATATTGGCCTTTGGTATACTCATTTAGTATCCTAAATTAAAGTTCAAGTTCGTTAAATATATTATAAAAATACATTATCGAGTGCGAAGTGCGAAAAACAACTGTCGCGCGCTTAGGCGCGTTCAAATTTGTGAGCGAAGCGAGCTGCGCGCATGGCGCGCGATTAGAATGTGCCCGCTAAGCGAGCAGATTTTAAAATTAATTTATTACTAATGTTTCCTTTGTTAGAAAATGGTCAATTTTACGTTTTTTTTTAGTGATCAGCGATTTTCAATGATCAGATGCAAAAAATGATGGTGTTATTACGGCGAAACAATATTTAATATTTTTTATTGCTGAAAAAAACGTAAAACTGACCATTTTTCAACACTGGAAACATCACTAAAAAATTTTTTGTTTCGAAAAAAACAAAATTACATTATGTTTCTTTATTGAAGCTAAAGAAATTTTGAATTCAACATATTCAACCGTTTCAAAAATGTGGGCATAGGACTCAATAAAAAAAAAACATGTTTTTTGGCCATTTTCAGAAAATTCTTAATCAAGTGAAAAACTTTTTTTGCAATTAATAATTTTTTATTATTATTCACTAGCAAAAACTATACATAAAAAAAATCTGCCATTATTTTCAAAGCAATAGGGAAATTTTTTTGAATTAAAAAAAAAACTGAATTTTCAAATAAAAAAAGGGAACAGAAGACATTAGCCGATTTCAAAATCTAAATATCAATTCTGGAAATTCGTGAATTTCTTGAATTCTCTAAAGTCTCTAAATTTGTTGAATTCTCTAAATTTGTTGAATTCCCTAAGTTTCTGCAATTCTATGAATTCCTTAAATTCGCTGAATTCCTGGGATTACCTGAATTACTTGTAGTTTCAAAATTCTTTGAATTTTCCGAATTCCTTGAATTTTCAGGACCTTGAAGTTTGCTACAGATATGGATTTAAAAGTTGTGGAATTAATTTAAAAGGAAAGTAACAATCGAATCAAAAAAATAAATAAAAACACACCTCGATTCGCTTTCGAAAAATATCGATGCGTGTTTTTTTGGCATTTTTTAAAACAATTACTTAAGCAATTACGTCACTGTTTATAGTTCTGCAATTCTTATAAACAATATAATTGCTGGATTGAAAAATGAACAAAACCATTGAATTCCTGTGGATATGGATATTTGTTGTGTTCGCAAGTTGTTTTTGCAGATCTGTTTCAAATTAAATTATAAAAAATAAGTGTCCTTACTTTTCTGCCCCCCCCCCCTCTATGTAGACCAACTATATTTGGTAACTTTAACATTTGCATAAAGCTCCAAGTAACCCCCTACACCAAAGGCGTTACGTATTTTTTTATTGACCCCTAATTGGATTGGTGACACCTTCTGTTGTGTCAGTGAATGTACTCTGCGTTAGTGTATGTACCCCTTCCGCTATTTATTTTGTACCCTTTCACAAGTACCAATTCAGAGTTTGAAATTTACAAGGGCGGTTACGATAGACTTGTCAAATTGGATATTTATAAATCTACAATGATTCTTCTTCAGACATTTTCAATTAGGTAGTTAACCTAGTGAGATACATTTACAAATTCCATCTCAGCTACCACGCCCCTCATGTTCGGTAACACTAATGGCCATACGCTTCAGCACATGAAAAGGATTACTAACAATTGTAGCCGAAATACTATTCTATCTATTCATTCTTATTATTTATGATTTAATTTGTTTATTTAAGATATCTGCAGATATCTGCCGGACACTTTTTCTCAATGAAGGCCGTAAATAATAATTCTATTATGAAACGTGGTTTTCCCTCAGGTTATGCATAACAATAGATAGAAAATGTATGAATCTTAAGAGACCACTACTCTGTTTTGAATAGTAAAGGTGAGTTAAATCATGCAATCTTCATTTTATTGCCATCTACCTGCTCAGCTAAGTCCACCCGCTAGACTTTTCCTGCGGTTTCTACCTGAGCCCGAACACTATGCCCATAAGAATAAACGGCGAAACACAACATTTTTAAAATTTTGCAATCAGAAATTTAAAAATATTATATTCGGAATCTACGTTTTTTTTTGCGATTCCAACTATATGTGACTTGCAATCAAAAGATGAAAACTAGAATCAGTTGCCTCAGATTTTAGTTTATGTTTTGACAAAAATATTCGTGTTTTATTCAACATGGTAACTTTAACATCTACATGAGTAATGTGAATAATGGTAATTTGACTATAAATGGTAAATTTCCCGTTCAAATAAGGAATGCAGCAGAAAACAATTTTTTAAATAAAAAACTTCTTGTTTAATATTTTTTATCAATTTTGCCAATAATATTTTCTATAATTTATACAGTTCTGAAACACGCTCTTTTACACATAATTTTAATTTACAATTTTTTCATTATTCTCCGCAACTTTAAAACTTTAAAATTACTTGTACTTATACTACGTTCAGAGCTGTGCAAGTTCGCCGCGTTATCAATTATCAAATTTAAAGTCGTGAGATTACGTTGGAAAAAGAAATTTTTAACAGTTTCTGTACTTTTACCATCTTCAGCAATTTGGGCACTCTGAGAGTGGGTTTATTTATTACCTACTCTGAAAGTCACAGATTCACAAGCAGAAACTGTACGTCGACAACGCCTTGCTATATTGTAATTATGAAAGTGGTAAAGTTACAAGATTGGTAGGAACTTCTAACCTGCAAGCGGTATTCACTCTATAATCAGAGTAGCAAAATTGCACCAATTTTTTGTTGGTAATTTTACCATTCTAAGTGGTACTTTTTTTTTATTTTTTACAGTGTAGCATGAAAAAGTTCAGAACTCCTATCAGAACTCTTAGAACTCTTCAGATTTTGGAATATTTAAAATTTAGGGTTTTCTTAAAAGTGCAATAGTTCTTCGAATTTTGACTTAATCGACAATTTTTATAACACTGTTTTGTAGAACGTTTATGAAAAAGTCCAAAACTCCGATCAGAATTCACAGAACTTTTAAAGTCGGTAAAGTTAAAAATTACGGATTTTTCTAAAAGGGTTTTGTATTTTATAAAAGTGCCATAGTTCATCGAATTTTGACTTGATCGAAAAGTTGTATAACACATCTTTGTGGAGCTGTCAAGAAGAAGTCCAGAACACCAATTCGAACTCTAGGAACGTTCCAAATTTTAGAATTACAAACTTTTGGATTATCGAAAAGTGCGGTACTTCTTCGAATTTTGACTTGATCAAGGAATTTGAACACTTTTTTGTACAGATGTACTTCTTAAGTCCAGAACTCTTAAAATTTTGAACATTTTGGAAATAAAAACGTTTGGATTTTGAATTTTACTGTAATCGAAATTTTTTATAAATCTTATTTTGTAGATTTATTATAAAGAAGTCCAGAACTCTTAGAACTCTCAAATTCGTTAAAGTTCAAAATGTTGTTTTCATAGAAGGGTTTTGTGTTTTCTAAAAGTGCCATAGTTCCTCGAACTTTGACTTGATCGAAAATTTGTATTACACTTTTTTGTAGAGCTCTCAAAAAGAAGTCCAGAACTCCCATCAGAACTCTAAAAATTAAAGATTTTGGAATTTTCAAAATTTTTGTTTTTCTTTTAAATGCCATAGTCCTTCGAATTTTAAGTTGAGTGAAAAGTTTTATAATACTTTCGATATGATCGAAAGGTGTTATAACACTTTTTTGTATATCTGCCATTATTAAGTCCAGAACTCCCATCGGAACTCTGAGAACTTTCAACATTTGGGAATTCCAAAATTTTTGATTTTCTTAAAAGTGCTATAGTTCTTCGAATTTTGACTTGATTGAAAAGTTGTATAATACTTTTTTTATATATAGAATGAAAAATTTCAAAACTCTGATCAGAACTCTTATAATTCCCAACATTCTAAAATTCCAAAATTTTGAATTTTCTTAAAAGTGCTAAGTTCTTTGAATTTTTACTTCATCGAAAAGTGTTATGGGACTTTTTTGTAAGACCCCTGTTGATGGATATATAACTTTAAAGAGAACTTTTGGTTTATATAAACGAGAAATTTGTCAACATTTTGTATTGTTGGAAATGTTTTTTGACTATTTTTTTTTTAATTTTCAATTTTTTGTATTAAAGAACTCCAGAACTCTTGTGGAACCAGAGCATAATTTAAGAAAAAGTCAATTTTTCAACAAAATACATTAAGAAAAATCTTAAATTATCGTAGTTTTTCGAGTCGCACGTTTTTCGAGTCGTAATTTTTTCGTAATTTGTCGTAGAAAAATATAATTTTTTATAGTTTTTTGTACAAATACCACTTATTTCCATTGAAGTGAGAAAAAAGAATGCGATCTTACAACTTGTTAATGATAAAGTTGACACGCTCAGAGCAAAAGCGAACTAAAAAAAAAAACGTGTGCAAAAGCGAGGTAAAAGCACGCGTGAGCAAAAACGACCTAAGAATTGGCGAGAGGTAAAATGACACAAGAATGAAGGGAGAAGCTTCCCCCCACTTTTCTGCTGCGAAGACCAGCCTCGTGTAAAGCCAAAATGCGCGAACACGAATCCGAGCTCGCCCGACTTCATGAGTGACGATCTAATCAGCTGCTCCTCAAATTTATTCTGGGTTTAAAATCCTGAGTTACCATAGAATCATCAGATTTGTTGCGAAGAGGAAAATATCATTTATTGTATGTAAATATATAATAGGGAACAAGATTTAAGGGCCTAAAATGTTTCGAATTTTGTGCTACATATCTTAGTCATATTTTTAGTATGAAATTATTTTTTAACAAATAAAAAAAGAATTAACGGACAAAAAGGCTGATATTCTTCCAAAAAGACAATTTTTTAACAAAGTAAAGGAATTTTCAACGACATAGTTACAATAAAGTTTCAACAACATATTTTACTTTTCAAGCAAAATATTGTATTAGAAAACAGATAATTTAATTTTTAAACCAATAACTTTCTACCTCGAACGGAAATTCAAAAATTTAAAAATCAAATTATAAAAAAAAAACTAATTTAATAAAAAGAAAAATTTGCAATGCAAAATGATTACACCCCACCGAAAGAAATCTCTTGAGTTTTCTCTAGCGAAATAGCCTGGCCTATTTGAATCTATAAACACAGTCGATTTCCTTTTAAAAATGGTGCGACGGTAATATAATGTTCCTTTTGTATTCGTCACATACCGGGCGGGCAGAGTTATTTACAGTAGTTGGCCGTGGCTAATCCGCTCTGCCTTTTTAAATTTCCCTTCAAATTATTAACACATTTTTTTTAATTGATGAATTTTCTCATTATACCATTCTCATTATTATCATATTCTCATTATATCATTGAAACCTGTAGATACCGAATTATTATGTTTTAGGCTGTGAACTATGAAATTAAAAAAATCGACTTCTACATTTTAATCCGAAAGCTTAACAAAGGACCCTTGAGTGTCGGCTACTCTATTGATATAGCCTCTCTGCTTGTTATTTATGATCGTATTTCTATTTTTATTCCGGAAAGGACATTTTAAAGCCTTTAAACCATTTAAAAGAACTACCTGGACCTTAAAATATACCTACCTGAGTGCCTGCGGAGAATTTTTCTGAGCTTTTCTGACCTAAAGAATTTTTAGTATATACTCAGAGATTCTTTTCGGTAGGGCATTATCAGTTTAAACAATAAATTTACAGCAAAAATTTTTCTCAGCAAGATAGTTTAATTTCTAACAAAATACATGAACTCTCAACCATCTAATTGAATTTTCTACTAAATGATACATTTTTAACGAAAAATGGAATGTTTAATCCTTATCTAAACAAATGATATTAAATCAACAGAAAAGAACTTCTAATAAAAATATCCATTTTGAACGAAATAAATGAATTCTCAATTCAAATATATTATTAATATATATATTGAACAAACACATGTTCAACCGAAAACGATGCAGTTAAAATTTTGAATTCCAAAAATGAATTTTCAACGAAATATTAAAATTTTTTAAAAAGACAAAATATATAATTTTTTAACCAAAACAGATGGTTTTTTAAACCAAAAGAATAATTTAATACAAAAAATAATCAACTTTTAACTAAAAAAAGTCAATTTTCAAGCAAAAAAAAAAATTAAACACAATAGTTCAATCTTTAACGAAAAAATATATAAATTTTCAAGTAGAAAAGATACACTTTTAATCAAAAATGATACAGTTAAAATTTCAATTGAAAAATTTTTTTCAACCAAAAAAAAAATCGAATTTTTTAATTAAGGAGTTAAGTATCAACCAAAAGAATGAATTTTTTACCAAAATAAATGAATTGTCTACAAAAAAGAAGAATTTTGAACTGGAAACAGATGAATTGTAAAAAAAATCAACAAAATTGTCGAAATTTCAACTTAAAAATGAATATTAAAACTAAAAAAAAAATTATTTAACTAAAAATGTAATAAATACGTGTTTATATAAAAACTTTAATTTTCGACAAAAATAAGGAATTTTCAATTTAAAAATATAATTTTTACAAAAAAATTAAACAGTTAAATTTTAAATCAGAAAATTTAATTTTGAAGACAATGAAATAATTGAATTTACAACAGAATAATTAGATTTTTAAAGAAAGAAGTGAATGCACAAACAACAAGAATAATATTCTACCAATGAGATGAATTTTTAACCATATACTTACTTGATTTTGAATTAAAAAACATAAATTTTCAACAAAAAATGGAATTGTTACATGTTCAGTAAAAGAAATAATAAAAAAGCAAAAAAACTAATTTCCAAACGTAAATAAGAATTTCCAAACAAATAATTTTTTACCAAAAATCCGAAATTTCAACTAAAACAAAATTCTATTTTCACCAAAAAACAAGGAATTTTTAAACAATGAAAGTAATTTTTAAACAAATAGTTTTCTAAAAAAAGGAAGAAATTTCAACAAAATTAATTTGCAACAAAAAAAAACGAATTATCCATAAAATAGGTAAATTTTCAACCATGAATGCCATCGTAACATTTCCAATAAAACCAGATAGTTGAATTTGACAACTAAAAAATATTTTTTAATCAGTTTAATCAGTTTTCAAACAAGAAGGAAAAGTTTCTACCAAAAAGACGAATTTTCAACTGAAAAAAAAAAACACTTTTTAAGTGAAAATTGTATTTTATACTCAAGGTTTCAGTAGAAAACAATAAATTTTAACACAAGAATAATATACAAAAAGAGAATTTGCAACCAAAATATTTATTCTCTTTCTGTAAAAAAAAGTTTAAATAAATAGATTAGAAATAATCATTCTATCCACAAAAAACTATTTCACTACATTAGTCGACAACATAACATTAGAGCTCAATGAATTTAAATGTTTATTCAAATCAATTGTTCTCGTTCTTCTCCTTAAATGCAAACTGAATTATTCATAGAAACAAATAAGAAATTCCAAATTATTTTTATTGAATACAATCCTTTTTAGTTTGAAAGTTCTAGTATTATATTTTTACATTCTCATCATTTATGATTGAGAAAGTATTAGAATTGTCGGAAATTTGACACCACACTTTTTAAATGGATCTCCACGTTTCGAGACCCCCTGAATCCGAAAATTAGGTTTTCACGATGGCGTCTGTCTGTCTGTCCGTCCAGCCGTCCGTCCGTACACGCGATAACTCTCAAAAAAATAAACGAATCAAATTCATCTTTGGCACACTTTTTTTAGGTCCTAAAAGAAAGGACTAGTTCATGAACCAGCCATTTTTGATAAACAAAAAGTAAGCGCATTTTGAAAATTTTTGAGATAACTTTTTTCTGAATTTGAAAATTCTATGTACAGATATTTATAGTATTAATAAGAACAATTCATCCTTACGATTTTTTTCGATAAAAAGAAAATTCTCAGAGTTATAGCGTTTTCAAGATTTTTTTAATCAACCGCAAATCAAAATTTGAAACCGAAAAACGCACGATATGAAAAAAAAGTCTAGAGAAGAAAAAAATTACTTTTTGAAATCCCTACAAGATTATCATAACCAATTTTTGGATTTTCTTCAAAAATCGAAAACTCAAATTTTGATTGCACAAAAAATAATGGAAAATAAAAAATCCATTTTGTGGGCAAACTATGTAGGATACGAAAAAAGATGAATTAACAAAAATGGTTATCCCAAAAAAGATCTACAATTTCGTTAAGAATCACTTTTTAATAGGACGCGTACTTTTTGTTTTATTCGTGAAAAATATCGTTGAAAAAAAATTTTTTTTTAAAATGTGTGGAAAAATGACGAAAGTTACGAGAAAAAAATCCAACAAAACCTGTTTACAAATTTCTGTCGGAAATCGAGCGCGCATTGCGAGTGTCACGATTAGAATGTGTACCTCAAAGCCTACATAGCTTTGAGAAACTTAATATTTGACTATCCTTAATTAAGTAGACAATTCAGAGTATGAAGACGCATAACTTTGCTGTTGGAAATTCAGGTATTTGGTTTCGAAAATCAGCAGTTTTGCAAAAAAAGTCAACTTTTCTGTTAAAGTACTTCATTTTGACATACGAATTTTAAAAAAAGTTGATATTTTTTTTCTTTTTGGACTTAGAAATCCTTTTTGGTTGCAAATTGATTTTTTGAACTGAAAATCTAACTGTTCCATTTTTTGTTACAAATTTATCATTTTAGTTGGAAGAATATTATTCTTCATGTTTGTAAATTCGATTTTTGAAAATCAATTTTATTTAACTGAAAACTTAACTGTTCCAGTTTTGGTTGAAAATGTATCTTTTTTAGTTGAAAATTAACTTCTTTCGTTGAAGATTAAACTATTTTTGTCGAAAATTAAAATTTTTATCTGAAAACGTAACTTGCATTTTTATCTAACTACTAATTTTTGAGTTTAAATATTCATTTTTGAAGTTGAAAATTTAACAAGTTTGTTGACATTTTTGTTTCGTTTCTAGAAATTATCATTTTCAGTTTAAAGTTCCTATTTTTGGTTTAAAAGTTATTCTTCTTGTTTGAAAATCCATCTGTTGATGTTAGAAATGAATTTTTTTATTGATAGTTCAACTATTTTGTTGAGAATTTTATTGTTTTTGAGCTAAAAAAATTAACTGGGAATTTATATGTATATTTTTTTGTTGAAAACTTATCTTTTTTAGTTGAAAATTTATTTGTTTTTTCATTGAAAATTGAACTATTTCATGCTAAGTTTGTTTTTTTGAATTTTGAATTTAGGTTTCGGTAGAAAATTACTGGCTTGAACATTAAATTATTTGTTTTTAAATTACATGTTTTGCTTGAAAATTTTAATATTTTGTTAAAACTTTATTCTTTTTTGTCAGTAATTTTTTTGGTACTGTTCGAGAATTTCCCTTTTTTGTTTTAAATTTGATTTTTTTCTTTGTTCAAAATGAAGTTTTTAAAAGGACCATTTCGCTGGCCCCACCACCCACGTAAATTTAACTTTTTTTCGGCCAAATATTTAGTGCAGAATTTGTTCAAATTTGTACAACCAAAATTAGAATTTGTGCATCACCGGAAGTACCTGATTTCCCAGAAAAACACTGGCCGAGCCAGCGAAACGTTTCGCTGGCCCTGACATGATCCAAAATGAACTTTTTATGGGTGAATTATTTTCGTCTTAATTTGTTCAAGTTTTTGCAACCAACTTCAACCCCTAAAACTACCCTCTGTACCGAAAACACCATGGCAGGCCCAGCGAAACGTTTATCTGGCCCCGACATTATCCAAAATTAATTTTAAATGGGTGCCTTATTTTCGTCTTAATTTCTTCAAATTTGTGCAACAAACATCAACCCCTAAAAAACAACCCATTGTTGCACAAACGTCATATCGGATCTAGCGAAACGTACCGCTAGTCCCGACATTGCCCAAAATCGACTTTATATGGGTGCATTGACTTCGTCTTAATTTGTTCAAATTTGTGCAACCAACTTAAACCCCTAAAAACGACCCCCTGTACAAAAACACATTTAGGGGCCAGAGTGACGTTTCGCTGGCCCCGACAATATCCAAAATTAACTTTAGATGGGTGTCTCATTTTCGTCCTAATTTGTTTAAATTGGTGCAACCAACTTCAACCCCTAATAACGAACATTTTAACGAAAAACATCACGACGGGGCCAGAGAAACGTTTCGCTGGCCCCGACATTATCCCAAGAAACTTAATTTGGATATATTACTTTCATCTTAAATTGTTCAAATTTGTGCAACCAACTTCAACCCCTAAAAATAACCCTCTGTACGAAAAACAGCATGGCGGGATCACAGAAACGTTTCGCTGGCCCCGGCATTATCCAAAAATAATTTTATATGGGTATATTATTTTCGCCTTAATTAGTTGAAATTTGTTCAACAAACTTCAACCCCTAAAAAACAACCCCCTGTCGGGCAAACGTCATATCGGATCTAGCGAAACGTACTGCTAGTCCCAACAATATCCAAAATCAACTTTATATGGGTGTATTATTTTCGTCTCAATTTGTTAAAATATTTGCAACCAATTTCAACCCCTAAAAACTAACCTCTGTGCGGCAAACACATTGGCGGGGCCAGAGAAACGTTTCACTGACACCGACGTTATCTAAAATAAAGTTTATATAGATTATTAGTTTCATCTTAATTTGTGCAAATACTTTCAACCCCTAAAAACTACTGCCAGTGCGGAAAACACCATGGCGGGGCCAGCGAAACGTTTCGCTGGCCCCAACATTATTCAAAATTAACTTTATATGAGTGCATTGTTTTCGTCTTAATTTTTTTAAATTTGTGCAACGAACTTCAACCCCTAAAAACCACCCCTGTTATGCAAACACCATAATGGGGTCAGCGTGACATACCGCTGGTCTTAACATTATCCAAAATCAAATTTATACAGGTGATTTAATTTCCTCCTATCTTCTTCGAATTTGTGCAGCCAACTTTACCACCTAAAAAACACCCCCTGTTAGGCAAATACCATGGCGGGGCCAGAGAAACGTTTCGCTGGCCCGCCATGGTGTTTTCCGCACAGGCGGTAGTTTTTAGGGGTTCAAATTGGTTGCACAAATTTTAACAAATTAAGACGAAAATAATGTACTCATATGAAGTTGATTTTGGATAATGTCGTGACTAGCGGCACGTTGCGCTGGATCCGATATGATGTTTCCTCAACAGAGGGTTGTTTTCTAGGAGTTAAAGTTTGTTGCACAAATTTGAACAAATTAAGACAAAACTAATGCACACATATAAAGTTGATTTTGGATAATGTCAAGACCAGCGACACTTTTCGCTGGCCCCGCCATGATGTTTTTCCCACTGAGGGTAGTTTTTAGGGGTTGAAGATGGTTGCACCGGTTTGAACAAATTAAGACGAAACTTATGCACCCGTATAAAGTTGATTTTGGATAATGTCGGGGCCAGCTAATTTGCTGAAAATTAAATTTTAATTAGATCCATGAATCTGCCGCTGACATAGTAGTGGTAATTATACGTATACACATCCTACGAATTCTATGTCAGTGGCGCATTGAAATCTTAACCATGCGGGTCCGTGAAATTTTCTCAATGTGGTATGGCTTGAAGGCGCCCCACGGAACTCTACTATTTGTACGGGGATGGGATTTGCATACAACTTTAACTTAAAATTCGTTTCTAAAATTGAAAATTGAGCAACTTTGTTTGAAAGTTTTCTTTTCGAAAAATTATATTTTTACTTTAAGATTCATCTTCTTAAGTAGAAAATTATTTTTCTTGTATGAAATTTCATCTATTTTATTCATAAATTCATGTCTGGTTGAAAATTCGTATTTTTTAGGTTTGAAAATTAAGTTTTTCAACTGGAAGCTTAAGTATATATATATATTATAGCACCACTAGCACCTAGCACCACTTTTCGCAGCAACGGCTGCGAAACCATGCTGAATTACTCCGTAAAAGGGGCTATGTAAGCGGAACGCCTACTCTACCACAGCTGGAACAAGCCGGCGAC
>NC_046666.1:105046456-105047533 GCF_010883055.1 Belonocnema kinseyi | reverse complement strand
TCACTTGCTAATGGCCTAAAAAGCATCCCTGCGTGTCAACAATATGCTAGAACACTTGCGGGAAAAATGCAGAAGGCGGTTGTCCTTGGGTCACTCCGTGTGGAAGTGCCGGGAGCGGGTGCTAATCTGAAAAATTGCACCCGCTTCCAGCGAAATCGCGGTCAAATTTCAGCCACAACCACTTCTCACAACCGTGAGATAGGTGGTTACAGTCTGTAAAGGAATCAATACGACGATCCAGCAAAAGCCTCGTGCACCCTAAGAACACGGAGTTGACACGGAGTTGGCAGGGATGCTTTTTAAAGAAAGCTTTTGAGAATTGTAAAATATTCAAAAAGAATAACAAAAATTGCTGTGATTGCTAAGAAAATTGAAATTGATTTTTTAGCTTGAAAAATTAACTTTAAGTGATTATTTGAAAAGATTTTAAAAATTAAGAAAAAAGGAATCAGGACGATTTTAAGGCACTTTTTTATTTTGCAGTTTTTTTAATTTTAGGAATAAAATCTAATGAATACAATAAATCAATTTTTAAGCCAAAAGTTTACTTTTCAACAAAATAAATTAATTTTCTATCAAATAATTGGTGTTTTAACTAATAAAATGTACAGGATAAAGTTTCAAACAAAAATGGAATAGTACAATTTCCAGATAAAAACTGTGCTAAAAAATTGAATTGAACAAGAAAAAAAACGAATTTTCAACAAAATTGTTACATTTTCAAGGGAAAAGGTGAATTTATGACCAAGAAGATTAATGTTCTATACAAAAAAAAAATTATTTTCCAACTTAACCAATATAAACGATTAATTTTTAATCAATCATATAATAGTTACATTTTCAGATAAAGATAAATAATTTTTTGAAGAAAAAATTAATTTTAAACAAAGTTGTTAAATTTTCGACCAATCAGAAGAATTTTCGACCAAGAAAATTGATAATCTACAAAAAAACAGAAATCTTAAACAAAATACATGAATTTTTAAAGAAGTTATTTAATTTTAAAGTAAAAAAAACGAATTATCTACAAAAAGTTGAAATTTTTAAGCGAAAAATATGAGTTTTCAATGAAAGAGT
>NC_046666.1:105020761-105046356 GCF_010883055.1 Belonocnema kinseyi | reverse complement strand
AGCAGATAGATATATAAATAGAATCGACGAAGTGCTCCGACCGGCAATCGTGCATCTTCGAGTTTTCAAATTCAGAAGAGGAGAAATGGGTTGCGCGCGCAAGTCAGTCATTTACAGCGTCTCCTACTATATTCACACGGACATAGCCCTGTCATAGTGTTGGACCGCATCTCGTTTCAGACTGGGATCACTGCATGGGTGAGGTGTCTAGAACGGTGACTCTGGGATACCGGGCGACCTCTCAGAGTACGCAGCCTTATCCTTGCATGCGGGGCTCTACAAGGATGGACAAACCCCTTTCCCTAGCTTCTCGTGGGAACAACAATGACAACACCAAACATAGTTGTAGTAAATGCGATTCAAAACAACAGAACGCGCAGGGCTCCCGACAATGGGTCGGCCAACAATGCCGGCCAATCTAGAGCTGGGGGAGCCAATGAAAATGGATTCGATGCGATGGATTGGCGGGATCTCGCGACCTTTGGGCGGACGGCGCGACTGAATCACGACGTACTACAGTACTACGATGCGAGTGTGGCCCCTGAACGGGGTTACATGGCGCGGCTGCATGTTCTGTGGTGCGAGAAACACCCGGAGCTATCGCACTTTTCACAGCAACGTCTGCGAAACAATGCTGAACTACTCCGAAAAAGGGGGCTATGTAAGCGGAACGCCTACTCTACCACAGCTAGAACAAGCCGGCAACAGAGAAAGAGAGGCGACACAAAGACCAACCGCGGGCAGGCATTCAATAGAGGAAGAGCAATGCTTTACGACCTGGAGAAACATCAACACCAAGATTTCTCTCATGCCTAAAGATCTGGCTGAAATGGATGACAAGCTTCGTAGACATTTTTCAGGAGAATCTGACCTCTGGGCTATCAATTATTGTGTGTATAATGCAGCGAGAGCTTTGGCCTACGCGAACCGTAAAACAAAACCAACGGTTGATCATAAGACCAAAAGACGAATGCATCATCTTGCCATAAAGATAGGCTGGGCAAGACAGTACGCGTCCCGCATTCAGCGTCTAATTGACTACATCACATCTGGCAGGAATTTTACCGCCAAGGTTCGAAAGTTCGCGCGCGAACTTCGGACCCGTTATCACACACTGACCACGTCAAAGCTGCTGACCATCAGGCAGCATATTGTTGAGAGAATACGGATACTATCTGACGCTAAGAGAAGTCCAGAGCGGAGGGAGAGGTGGGTCAAAGAAAATCAACAGTTTCTCTCTGACCCATCTCGACCACCCAAACCAAAGGAGGTCTAAGTATTTTGGAGAGAAGTCTACGAAGTGCAGCATAGACTGGGCGAACACTCAGAAAATATAAATAGCTTCAAGGAGTTATGTGTTGCCCTCATAACAGCTGATAAAAAATGCCCACCCATCACTATCGAGGAGGTAAAAAAAGTATTAAGAGGAATGAAGAACTATTCCGCACCGGGACCAGATTATACTAAAACCTTCTGCTGGAAGAAGTTTTCTTCAACCCATTAGCATTTGGCCCGTTTCACCTCATATTTGAATTCGGAAGAGCCGATTCCGGAGTGGTTGGTGGAAGGGCGCACAATACTCTTGCCGAAAATAGGCAACTTAGCTGACCCGAAGAATTACAGGCCAGAGCACACCCCGAGCACTTAGCTCACATACTATCTAGTTGTCCAACTCATGCAGGAACGACCTACATTCAAAGGCACAATGCGGCACTAAGAGTACTTTATTACTATCTCTGTCACTCTTACGGCATTAACCTTAATATCGCTCCTGTAAATGCTCCTAGGGAAATCGAGTCAATTGTCGAAAATGGGAAGTGCCGCATATACTGGAACTTTATATTCTCGACAATTGTTTCTGTTGTTCACACGAGGCCTGTCATAGTTCTCCTTGACTTCGAGAAGCGAATCATGCTCGTTATCGAATTTTCGGCACCAGCTGACAAAAACATCATAACCAAGGTGAATGAAAAGAAAGAGAGGTATCGAGACCTTATAAGGGAGTTGCAACTATTGTACCCGGAATATTCTGTTAAACTAATCGTCCTTATCATCGGCGCTCTTGGAGATGCCAAGCTTTTACTTGCTAATGGCCTAAATAGCATCCCTGCGTGTCAACAATATGCTAAAACACTTACGGGAAAAAAGCAGAAGGCGGTAGTCCTTGGGTCGCTTCGTGTTCTTAGGGTGCACGAGACTTTTGCTGGATCATCGTATTGATTCCTTTACAGACTGTAACTACCTATCTCACGGTCGTGAGACGTGGTTGTGGCTGAAATTTTACCGCGATTTCGCTGGGAGCAGATTTCGCTGGGATATATTTACATACAGTAAATGATATTTTCCTCTTCGTAACAAATCTAAAGATTCTATGGTAACTCAGGCTTTTAAAACCAACACAAATTTGAGGAGCAGCTGATTAGATCGTCATTCATGAAGTCGCGCGAGCTCAGATTCGTTTTCGCCCATTTTTGGCTTTACACGAGGCTGGTCTTCCCAGCAGAAAAGTGGGGAGAAGCTTCTCCCTTCATTCTTGTGTCGTTTTACCTGTCGCCAATTCTTAGGTCGTTTTTGCTCTCGCGTGTTTTTACTTCGCTTTTGCACACGTTTTTTTTTTAGTTCGCTTTTGCTCTGAGCGTGTCAGTTAATGTTCATACTCATATGAACACAGAAACGTGCGAGTCAGACAGCCTTTAAAAATAAAGTATGTTTATCAGTTTATGCAAGTTTGAATACATAAGTTAAGTGAGTTTCATAAAATTGCAGTAATCAAAGGAGTGCCTTAGGAAAGTGGTAAGTATGGATTGCAATTGAGGCTTTGGATAAAAGAAGGGCACATAGACCCAAATGCTCTTTTCCCGTAAATTACGTTGAACGACGGGGGCATGGCTTTTACATATATTACTGTATATGTACTATAATATTGAAAAGTTAACATGAATAAGTAATCATTTTGCGTATGAATTTTTTACAGGATAAGTTAATATGCCTATTGCAAAATACAGTGTACATATTGCACAAGTTTTCACGTACTTACACTAAAACAAAATCTTTCTCCTTAATTTTCTCGAAACGCTACTTTCGCTAATATGCCCTTCTTCTACCCAAGGCCTCAATTTCAATTGCAAGATTTCATGTTCATACAATTTAATTAAATTCTGTACGTAACACTTTTATAACACTAGAGATAATAACACACGTTTTTGATAACCGCAATCTTATGTCATTCACTTAACTAAAAGTATTAATTATATCGTACACCTTTTATGCACTCATGTTACTTGGCAACTCAAAAATCTTTTGCCGGTTGGAAAAGAAAACAAACTAGCATATCCTGATGGACATAATTTGTTTTTAAAATCTGTGTCATTCGCACTTGTCCATACGTGAGAAGAGGACAGGTCGCACTTGTGTACTAAATGAAGAGTGATTGCTACTTACAGGCCTGGGCACTTACAGTGCTGTTGATCCTGCCAAGTCGCATACACGAGGATCAGTCTCCTTTTTATTTCTTCATGATTTCCGGAAAATTGAAAAGCACAAAACGGTGTAAAAAACACGGAACGTAGTTTATGAAAGCTCCTTAGGTATGTAACAATTACCACTTGAGTAGTATAGTACAAAATATCCCACTAATGGTTCTCCGTACAGTTAAAAATGTATGGATCTTCCCCCACATTCTTCTTTGCAACATGATCTGTGAATATTCGTACCATTTTCCCCCGTTTGACGCAGTAAATCGCAAAATTCGAATTAATCATAATAAAATTGGGAGTATTTGAAGACCATGTACAAGCCGCGAATGCTTCTCGAGTTTGTTATATATACTCTCTCGTTCTAGCCATTCATCTGCTCTTGCCGCAAATATCCCTATCACAAAATAAATATCTTCACAAGAAAATATTAATTTCTATAGCACCAGAAGGTGATACAAGGTCTTTTTATTAAATCAGGATGATAGTAAAATCTCGAATAGAAAAATCAGAGAAAATTATAAAAACAAGTGACCTTTGCGAGCTATACTTTTGAGATTTTCAAACAATAACAAGACATTTTTGCTGAGTAGAGGGGAGAAAAAACAAAATGAGCCTTATATAGCTGTCATTCACAGTTGTTTCAACTTTCGCCTACACGTAAAGGTGTCGTAGCTTTAGGTGCTTATATTCCCAGATAACAATTATTCTGCAGCATTTCAGCATCAGGAGTGGTCGAAATACAATACATGCACACAGTTACCAGATTGCAAGCATATGGTGCATGTTATTTTGTAAGAACGCAGGAACTGTAGCCGGGCTCCAGGATCTGTAGAGGACTCACAGCGTTTTCAGCACAAGGCCATGTTGACACAGAATACATGTACATTGTATACAGTCAGCAGATCGCAAACATGGCGTGCACGTTATCTCGTGAGCTCACAGTCACTGCAGCTGAGCTGCATAAGGAGCTGCAGATAACTGATTAATGTTCAGATTTCGCTGCAGTCCCGGCAGCTCAGATATTATTATTATTGTTATAAGTATGTGCTTAGATGCAATTGAACCGATACAATCACTTAATTACTTTCTTATTGGGATCATTTACCATTAATGCCTATCTTTCACTAATTCTGTGAGCCAATCAACTTTTTTATGATCATAGCTGATAATTTCTTATTTTTTAACTTCAATTATATTTGGAAGCTATAAATGATATTAACTTTAAACTGTGTAAGATAATAATTTAAATTTCCCGCTAATAATGTCCCTTCAACCCCATAGGCCCATTAGAAGCATTAGTTCCGCATTTGGCCGGTGTGCAACGCTGGTGCTACCCTTTTTCGCAACTGAGAGTAATCGCCAAAGATATAAGAATTCTTGAATCTGTTGCCACGAATTAATATGCAAAGCGACGTCGCACAGTGGGAGAAAAATTCACTTTTCTGATTTGAAAATGTTTAAAGCCTTCAATTTTGGCCCGATTTTGAATTTTTTTTAAATGTAACTTTATTAACTTTTAAAGAGCTTAATGGTATGAACTTTTGTTGCCTCTATTTGTTTATTAATAACTTTCCCCCTCGAAGTATGGAAAAACTGACATTTTGTGAATAACAATTTTTTACGCTTTAATAACTAATCAGGAAAGCTTTATATTGTCTTAAATGAATATTTAGGGACTCATAGAATACAAATAATTTATTTGTTATTCCATTTATTATTTATAAACAATTTTTATGAACAAATTGATAAATAGTTTTATTATCGGTCATTTCTTTTTGCTAAAAGTGCTTAACATTAATGTAGGAATGACATTTATATACACAACTGATTAAAAAATTTATAGTAACCATTGTTATCAACAATTCTTGTGGCAAAATATTAAAATGAGATTTTTCCAAATTATGATCTCCTTCAATCACCAGGACGACACCAGGTATTCTTTAAAATAATAAATATTTAATAATATTTGATAAAATATAACAATTCAAATTTTTCTAAACAAATTAGATAAGCAAATTCAAAATTTTGGCCCTTTCGCATAGAATTTTTTTTTGCACTGGAAATGTTTTAATCTATTGGAAGAGTGATTGCTAGTCACAAAAATATTAGAGAGATTACCAATAAACAATCTCATTAACAATTTTTGTGACAAAATAATTCAACTTATGGTTTTATTAAATTTAAATTTTCTTTTATGGCCAGAATGGGTACAGATATTCCTGAACATAAAATATATTCGATAATATACGATAAAATGTAACAATCTAAGTATTTATAAACAAATAAGATAACAAATTTTGGCCGTTTCACGTAGCAAAAAATCTGGTTCCTTCAAATCACGGTCGTATGTATAGGTCCGGAGACTCTCATGGAGGGGGATATTCCCGTATTGAAGCTTCTGGTTAATTCAGAAAAGGCCATTAGGGGATACAATAGTTGAGTAGTGGCGGTTTATCTTAAAATTTGAATGTGATAAAATCAATTATTTGAACATGTATTTAATAGTTTAAATAATACGGTTGCGTTTGTAAACTTAGCCAAGTAATAAATGTATAGCAAAGCTTAAACATGATAAGATTAGAAATCAATTAAATTAAGCTGACTTTAAAAAATATAAAACAATTAAAATTCGCCAGAAATTAGATCAAAGTAAAAAATCTCGATAATAACAAAAACTTACTGATAAGTAAAGTAACAATTCTATTTTTTATAGATAGGAGCGGTTGCCGCAAACATTCTCTTGATTTCCCGCAAGCATTCTGATTCTTGAATATTGTCGGTTGGGCACCATTTCTTAAACGCGAATGTTTCAAAGGAGCACGATAGATAATTCGCCCTTCTTGGTCATATCGAAAAATGCATTTCGCACACACGAGTTGTAGATCGGAAAACAATAACACCGGGCAAATAACATTCTCATTCCTTCTGAAATAATGTTGTGATGGTTCATCACGCCAAAGCACGCACAAGCAAAAGAAAGATGGTCCAGATATGGTGGATAATAATATCTTCACGGTTTCATTGGTACCACTGCGACTTCACTTAGAGGATTCGGTAAATTCTGTAGTGTGGCAAAATCCTAATCCATCGTCAACATCATAGAACAGACTAATACTATATGAATTCGCGAAAGAAACCCTAGAAAAAACCAACTCAGTTATATCATCAGTTCAAAAAGAAATCGTTAAAATGAAGCCCACAATAATAAAGAACGATTCCGGCACTTTTGTAATAAAACTTGATATAAAGTTGACTACACCTAAAGAGATGAATGACTTAGATAGAGTCAAAGGCAGAATTATAAATATCAAGTCATATGATTATGGATTGTCAACACTACATGCTAGGATTCAGTTTATGGAAAATTTTTTGCATATAGCCTATCGACTCGATTTTAAAAAATGGCTAGTAAATACGGATGTATTAAAGATTTGCAAAAGAAGTCGAAAACTCGAATTTGCAAAGCTTTGCATCAGAAGACACGATTGGTAATAGATGCAGTAAAACAAGGCTCAGGCACATCCAATGATTGGAATAACGCCAGAAGGTTTTTTGAAGACCCTTTACTAACAGCAGAAATTACAGGGATAGGCTTGGAGTTATTGGAAAGATTTGCATACATTCTGCACAAATTAACAGTTACAGAGCCAACTGACTTTGAAGAGACTTTTTCCAGCCAACTGGAAAAATTTGAAACATATACTATGGAGACCGCAAAACTGTACGTACGTTTATATCTATTGTACTACAAGCTTGTATCTGTCCATAAGATATTATTGCATGGACCTGATGTTATGAAACATTCTCCCTTACCAATTGGACAGTTTTCCGAAGAAGCAGGTGAAGTTCGGAATAAAGACCACAGGAATATTTGAAAGTTCAATTCAGGCAAGTTTTCTCGTATTGCTACTAACACTGATTTAACGCACTAACTGTTAGTGAATTCGGATCCATGTATCAGTTACGAAAGAAGAAATATTTCAAAAATCTGAAATTCATTAAAAAGTACTTGCTTTTCTGCCTTCATTACCAATCTAGTTTCCTGACATGAATTTTTGCATACTTGGGGGTTTGCCTCCTAAGTCGGCGGGTTATTGTCTAAATATTTGGTTTTGAGTGAATCTTAGCATGCGGTGTTATGATTCATACTTAATCTATTGCGATTGAAAACCCGAATTTTTGCAGGTGAATCTGCCAACACTTGCAATTTGTTTATCTAAATGGCTTAAAAAACATTTAAGTTGTTATATTTTATTAAATATTATCAAAGAAACATTTTTTTAGGAATATCCGTAGCCATTCTAGCGACTAAAAGAAATTAAAATTTGCTAAAACCTTAAATTTAATTATTTTGTCACGAGAATTATTTATAACAATGGTTATTGTTAACTTCCCAAAAATGTTGTGAATAGCAGTCCTTCGTCAAACAGCTTAAACCATTTCCAGTGCAAACAAATTTTTTCTATGCGAAAGGGCAAAAATGTTGAATTTGTTTATCTAATTTTTTTATAAAAAATTGAATTGTTATATTTTAGTAAATATTTATTATTGTAAGGAATACCTTGAGTCGTTATGGCAATAAAAGCAAATTATAATTGAAAAAAACTCAAATTTTAATATTTTGCCACGAGAATTGTTTATAACAATAGCTATTATAAACTTGTCAATAAGTTTATAATAATATAATATAATATCATAATAATAATAAGTTTAAATTAGTTTATAACAAACAAATTACATAATGAAAAAGTATTTGTATTCTACGAGTCCCTAAACATTCATTTAATATCATATAAAGTTTATCTTATCAGTTATTAAAGCGTAAGAAACTGCTTTGTACAAAATTTCAATTATTCCATACTTCCAAGTGAAAAAATTACAAATAAAATAATAGAAGAGACAAAAGTCCAGAGCGTCAAGATCTTCAGAATTTATGAACTATAATTTAAAAAAAAAATGAAAATCAGACCAAAACTGAAGGCTCTAGACATTTTTGATCGAAAAAAATGTATTTCCTCCCACTGTGCGGCGGCCTACCAATTGCCGTATCCTTTGATGTCCGAGGTATTAATTAAAGTTTTCGGACTTAATAAAATATATAAACTTTTTTTATATCCATATACTGTTCATAATAACGATCCGGTCTACGTCTTTGACAACAAAATAAACGAGATTACGACAATAGCAAAAGCTTTTTATTGTATCATAAAATCTTCACTCTAGAAAATATTTATTTCCTTCAGTTTATGCAAATAGGATAACTGCAGAGTGCAAGCTCGATGATACGACATATGCTAAAAGCAAGATGCCACCATGCCGTGTAGACAGGGCCTAACGATGTAATGAGCAACATATGTACCCGGATCTGTCTCAAGGTCTACCGACATTGCCTGCTGATCTATCCCCAGAGCCTGCCGTCACTGTGCTGTCAGTGTGCCGGAAAATTGCTATTTGGGGTTTTGGTTCTATGTCAATTTTTTGCCTATGTCCATATTGAGTCCTTGTTTAATTTTGGGTCAAATATCAATTTTGGACCCCATCTCTGTTTTAGGCCATATGTCCAAATTAAGCCCTATGACAATTTTGGACTCTATTCCAAATGCGGGCTCTATGTCAATTTTGGGCAATCTCAAATTTGAGCCCTATAAAAATTTTGATCCCTATGGCACATTTGGGTCATACATCTATTTCGGGCCTTATATTAATTTTTCGCCCTAAGGCGTGCATGTGTACCTTGAAAATTCAACTTTTCAAATTAGGAACTTCATGATTTTTTGTGCAATATTCATAATGTTTTGATCAACTTTATGATTATTAAAAACATATTTATTAAATAAATGTATTATTTAGGTTTTTTTTGAAGAAAAAGCTTTTTTTCCATCTCAGTCGTTTTAGTTGAATGACGTTTCTCTTAGACTTTTGTCTATAATACACCATTTTTGGACCAGCCTTATGTTACAGACAATAATGAGAGATACGAATTCCAATTAAACTTTGTTTATTAATAATTAGGAACCAATAAACCATACAAAAAGGAAACGCGCTACGATCAACTCGCTTATGGGCTTGCTCTTGTCAGACTGCCTCGCTTACTCAAAAGTCCTACCACTATGAAGTAACCGTAGCTAGGGCTCAGCGCCTACTATCGGCAAGAGAATTTGAGTCCTCTGGCTTTGACGTTGAAAAAGTAAGTGAAGAAAAAATGGTAGCTTAAAAAAAGAAGGATCATTTTTAAAGATGCAAATGTTTACGTTATTGAGCTGAATAGTAATATTCAAAAAATTTGTAGCTCACAGATCGGAAAATCTGTTAAAAAGTAAGGAAATTTGACAGTTTTTAAAAACAGTAAATTTTGAAGCATAGTTTTTTATTGAAAAACTAATAGAAGAAATCTGAAAAAATTCATGGCAGTATTTTAAACATTTTTGAACAAATGTCCGTTGAAACATTTTTTAAATATAAATAATTGTTCGTTTTTTGTAAATAAATTTGAATATCTTCAGTTCTAAAGAAGATCATGAAGTGATTTAAATTGGAGGTAGTTAGTTGAACTATCTGGAATAATTTACAATTCGAAAAAAGTATGTGCTTCTTGCTGTCTTAGCGCAAATTGCAATATTTGAAGTAAGTTTCTTATATGGCAAAGTGTCAGAAATCAGCGTGGTGACATTTTTTCAGGGGATCGTCCTCGGTTTTCCTCAGCACGTGATAGCCAACTTGTGCCTCCGAGCCTCATTCTGGTCTTGAACAAGACTAAACGAAACCCCAATGAATAGGGATGTATCCTTTGAACTTATTCCCTGTGGTGAGGAAAACCGAGGACGATCCCCTGAAAAAACGACACCACGTTGATTTCTGGCACTTGCTTTCTTATATAAAAAAAACTAAAATTGTAAATTATAAGAGATAGTTCAACTAACTCTAACTAACCTCTAATTTAAATCACTTGATTATCATCGTTTGAACTGAACATAGTACAGTTGCATATTTATGTACAAAAAACGTACAATTATTTATAGTTTCCAAATTTTTCAACGACAATCTGTTCAGAAATGTTTAAAGAATCACCATTAATTTTTCAAGATTGTTCCTATTACTTTTTCTATAAAAAACTATGCTCCATTAAAATGATACCTCTTTCAATAAGCTACCATTTTTTCTTGACATACTTTTTCAACGTTAAAGCCAGAGGACTCGAATTTTCTCGCCCATAGTAGGGTGATAGGAGGGTAGGGAATTCTGGAGGGTTTCTGGATGGATAGAGGGTTGAGGCAAGATGCTTTTCTTGTTGAGGCAAGATGTTGAGGCCATGCTTTTCGCGATTTTTATAGCGGATATCGAAAGTAAGATAGCGGCCGGAGTGTTAGGAGGAGTTCGGGTACGAGGGATTAGGGTATGGTCACTCACGTACGCAGGTGACATAGTGCTGCTAACAAAGAGCGAAGAGACATTAAAGGAGATGATGAAGAGGTTGAGAAGATACCTGGATAATAATAGGTTAGAGCTGAATAAGGAAAAGTCCAAAGCCCTAGTCAATTTTTTAAGGACAGCAGGCCGAAAAATAAACGTTTATCTACGTTAATAATGTCTTCAATTGAACGATATTCTGCTTCTTCCAAGATATTGTGGGCTCATTTTTCCTCTGCAATATATTTATACATAATTTTTACTGTAATTGAACACTCTATCGAACATATAACCATTCCCATGCCATTGGTATTATTGTTTGGCCCACAGCGTGCTGGCATTTTGTCAGCTGATATCACAAGCGGAAATACCTATGAACACTTAAACCTGCTTGCACATGTGCACAATACGATTGGTGCAAATGAGCTGAATAGCAGGTTATGTGTAAAGATGCTACAAAGGTACTGTTTATCGTCCCTCACGTAACTTGAGCAATATAGCCTTTCGGCTATTAGCGGGTTTGCACTGTGTAGTCAAAAAAGTTGTTCTCATATTAACAAAATTAATGATTTGTTTTAAATGTTGTTAAGTAATGGAAGGTTCGGCAATAAGTCAGTCGATTCGTCTTGAAAAAGCATACAAATCTATTGTAAAACTTTCAAACGTAACAATGGGAACGATTTTACTGAACATCAATACTGAAGACAAAAAAAGTTACACATAAATACGCGGGCATATTATAAGAGTAGTATTTTCGAGTTCCCGTTAACAAATTATATCAAAATATTAAAAAAAAAAAAGTATATATGAAAATCGACGTAAATACGAACCTCATTCTATGAGGAAATAGTAAGTCCATTAAGTTAAAATTACCTTGACTACGTTGATCAAAATTTTCTACTGAGTCCATTGGAGCTGGATAAATAACGGCAGCGTCATCGTTCTTCTTCATAAGTGCCTAAGAAATAACTCAATTAATGCAAACCATTATGAAGTTATGAATCTAATCAAATAAGAAAGAAATTAGTATAAATGAAGCATTAATTTTATATTTAGCATGATAATAACTACTGTAATGTACCAAATTTGATTTAGTCCGCAACGAAGTCTATAACAATTACGAAAATACTCAAAGAATAACTGCTTGAATATTTTTTAAAAATGTCTATTATCTCTAGATTGCACAGATGCCTTGTTTACTTGTACGGAAAATCCGTCGATTTTTTAGCGCCTACACTCCTTATATTTTGTGTTTAACAGCAGCAAATTTGCATTTCCCCAATACATAACAAACAGAAAGCATAACAACGCTACGAATATTGAATTAAAAAGCACACTTCGTCTGAAAAATCAGTAAGGCTAACCTGTGCTATGATAGAAGCAACTCTTTCCTTGTCAATTGACGTGTGAATACGCTTATTTTTCAAATGATGTGGGGTGTCCCGGCGATGAAGCCTATTTGGCTTGTCAGAATCACCCCCACCTTCGTAATCCACATCATCCATTATAGAAAATTCAACATGTCTCTGCGTGTCCTCACTTTCAGATTCATCCTCATCCCTAAATTTCGAACCCCTTACAGAATCTTCGAACTCCACATCCTGCAAAAGGATCCTGCACTTATACCAAGCTCATAAATATTGCACTACGGAAAGGTAAATGAAAAAATCGCCAAAAGTTTATAGTAAAACGTTTTTTTAAACTTTCTACAAATGATATTAAGGTAGGTTTAATCCTAATTAAAATAAAACGAGACTAGCTCTTACTAAAATTATTTAATAGTATTATTTAAAAGTAAACAATTAACCAGCTGCATTTCTGTTGGAAAGATTTATAAAAATAGCACACTTAGGGTATCAAGATTATTGTAAAATTATTGCGTGACTGAAAATCTAAAAAAGATAGATCTAACCCCCTAAATAAGGTTTTGAAAGTTTGGCTTAAAGTCCCTTTTATCATAATTCTTTCTAAGATGAAATTGATCCTTAATTTATATTATTATTCCGTTTTCTAATAACTTACCACTACATCAAATATGTACTATTATTATACAATAAAGCAGGGTCACAGATAAAGTGATGTACACCTTCACTTTTGTAATTAGGCTTGCAACGTAAAATGAACTGTGAACCTAGTTACAGGTCGTCTATCAAGTTTCATAAGGTCGCAAGCCACTAAGGTCAGCCTGTGCACTAAAATCTACTAATTTACTTAATATTAAAGAGAAAGGGAATTAACTTATAAAAAATAAGCGATGTAATTAATGACTAAAGAGGTCCAAGGCAGTTCACGTTGATCCAGTGAGAGGATTGAGCAAAAGCCTGGTGGGAACTCACTGGTTTGATTTCTTACCCTTTTATGGACTTCTCTTTGGCACCGGCTCAACACTCGCAACGCGGGAGAGTAGGGGCATTAATAGAGTCACGTGGACTGACTCGCATTCCCACGTAAAAGTTAATTAACGTAGATCAGTTTGTCGATGTCACTGTTAATCAGCTTTGCTTGGATTGGTTTGCGCTCTCCCGCAAAAAGTCTACAAGCAAGGATTGAACAGCGAAATGTCGCACGTGCGCTTTGAATCACAAGAAAGGCCGGACACTTTTAAGGTTATGCGCGACTCAGAATTTTAAATCTTCTCACAGCTGGCATGAGGATATCTAGTCAATGAAAGGAAAGCAAAATCTAGATGCTGAGTAAGATTAATTTATAATTATAAATGTAATTTTAATTATAAATGAGCTCAACGCATAACACCAAGTTCTGCAACCTGAATCTGACATACATTTTTTTTCAATGTGCATAGGTGAAGACGCTATGGAAATAGTTTGACGATATTATCGAATGAATCTAAATGGAGCCTTTTTCATTTTCACTGTAACGTACAACACGTACAACATATCATGCACGTAGATCGTGGTTGAGAACGTAAAGATAATGCAGAGCGACAGCATTTAAGGTCAATGAGAGACCAAGAGATCGCGTACGGAGTAGTTGCCAAGATAGAGAACAGAAGAGAAACTATTTCCATCACACGGGGGTAGCAAGATCGGAATGAATGACACGGCATAGATCATTCCAAAATTTAGAGAAAATGACCTGGCAATCAAACATACCTACACTATACAATTGAAACATCCATGGCAGTAGTAGTGCGGTGATTCTTGACTGCTTCAGCCTCCGACGTTAAGTACGAACAGGCGCGGTTAGCGCTCGGAGGGGTAGCCAGTTGTGAATCTGGCCTACCCGTGTTTTCACTACGTTCAAATACTGTTCAGAAGGAGATTTGACGCCGAGGAAGGGTTTTAAAATGTGTTTGTCAATAAACGACTGCGTTCAAGTGTTTTGAGTTTCTGCAGTTTCCGCTCCCCGCAACAAATACTCAAGCGCATGCGAGCGCTTTTAATAAAAATACGGATGCAGACAGTAGGGAGTTTTAAGGATTCAAAAGGGTTAAGTCCCATTAAGGGTTAAGTTAAATCTTAACCAAAAGGGTTAAGATAAGGGTTGAGTCCAGAGACTAATATCTGTCGATCATGTCACGAGAGGGTCACGTGACCAAACCTGGTCTTCAGTTTTTCTTTCCCAACTTACGTCTAAACGAAATGATTCCGTCCACACGGAATGAGATACTGTGTTTAAAATTTGGCACGATAAATAGAAGGCATGCAAGAATGTGTCTTGGTCTTAAATAATTAGAATAGTGAAAAACGTTTTTTTTTTTAATTACTGTTTTGGAGAAATACCGACCGTGCTGTCGTCAAACCCTGCAAGCAATTTGCAATGTTGTCAATGGGCTAGTTATGAGGTTTAAATTTATCAAAGTGGGGCAAAACAACAAAAATCGCTCACGAACATTATGCACAAATAATGCAAAAACTAATGTTTCCATTTGAATTTCCAATAAACATATTTGGTCAGACAAACGTATCAGTCTGGTATCAGCTGTGTCAAAGCAGCACTAGCTCAATCTCAATCTCTCCTATTCTACCGTTTTCTTATACTTTTTCCTTGTCGCCCTTACTTTGTTATCCTTGTTCGGATTTTCGGTGCTATAAAAACTTCTTGATCAAAATCCCTTTTTTCCTCGCTGGCACTCGGTCCGCTAGACATGAATCCAATTTAAACAATTCCACGTTCTCTTGTTCTCTGTCTCTATCATCGAGCCTACTTGTCTTCACTCTCTCTCTCTCTCTCTATCTGCCCTGCAACGACAAACCCGGTCTTCCCACCTTGTCACAAACCACAAACTAGCCTAACCTCAACTTCCACACAAATCCGCCTTGATTCTCAAAAATATCCTCAACCCTTGTCAATCTCTCAATCCCTCAATTAATTTCTCACAAGCAAGCCCTTTTACACACAAATAGCAGAAAAACTCAGCATTCTAAATTCATCGCCAGCTCAAAGTTTCAGGCCGGGAACGGAAGTCGAAAATTACCTTGAAAGATGTATATTCAGATTTCGAAAACTTAAATCAGTCATTTAGAACCCAAGATACGTGATTAAAAAAAAACAGTTGTCTAAAAATTTAAAGTTCCACAACTCCGCCATTTTTTCGAATTTTCAAAAAATATATGGTGGATTTTTGTTCAGCATTAAGTAATCGTATATCCTGAATGCACAGCCAAATCCCATTCCAAAACGATAAGTCCCGTAATCGGTTGACCTGCACGCTGACAGATTTAATACGAGTCTATATATCTCGCACTGAAGTACGAAAATGGTCATTTCGATCGTATCTAGAGGTCTGCCTTTGCCAAGCCAAAGAAACATAATCATAAATATTACATAGCTCCCGTTTCCTCTGTTAATGGATTCATCGTCATCCCGAGGCCAAAACTCAAATCGGAAAAGATACAAAGATTACGTATATAAACTATCATGAGTAAAATACTAGCTTATTTTAAGGGGTTTAATTAATCCGACATGGAATTTAATTTTTTGTAAAAGCCCTGAAAGCTGTAATTACAAAATTATCATATCGATATAGACTCTATATTGGCATTTAGTGGTTAGTTATTTCTAATTTATCCGGGCACTCTATTTTTTATCAAAAACAATCAGTAATGCTGATTTTAGCTGACTCAAATATGCAAATCCCGAATACGATTATATAAAATTTTATTTTGGGGAGAAATTTTGGAAAGTGGTTTTAATTTTTGCAATGCACAAAATATTTAAGAGGTTTCAATTCAAAAACGTTGTAAAATTGGAACTAAGATTTTTTGGATAGCTAACCTCTAAAATTATGTGTTCTTTGAGGACTGAAATGCTAGGAATACAATCGAAATATAGCCTTTGAACACATCTGTTTTCTGTGGAGTTGGAACATAAAATTCGCATTCTAAATAATCTAAATAAGAAAACTTATATTTTTGAGCTAAGAAGAAACTGATACTATTTAGACATTAAATTTGCAATCAGTTCTGATATAAAATTCTTCTCTCACAATAAAGCACTCGATTTTTGTTAAGTTTTAAAACTTTTTATATTAATTTTCTTTAGCAAGATTGATATTTGCTAATTTATGGGTTTCTATCATGCAGCAAAACCAAGAATTTAGAATGAAAGCGAAAAAATAAGAATTAAACGTAATATTTACGGTGAACCAAGAATTTCATTAAAAAATTATTTCCATTTTTTGTTATTATTCTTCATTCATTTGAAATAATAATTTGAAAACTCTTTGAAAACCTTAAAATGCCTCCCAAACGAAAAAATCTATATTTTCTTAAATTCTTAAGGGCATGTGATACTTAAAAAATTATCGATTTTACGAATTTCAGGTTCCCCGGCTTTTTTCCTAGAATAAGATATTTTGTCTTCAAAATTCGGGACATGATAGCGAACTTTCTAACGGACGTCCCCGCACACTTTTTTGTGGGTTAATTCAAAAAATTTTAATTTTGCTAAATTTGATTAATTTATGTGGCGCTTAGAAATTAGTATCGATTTTATCAGTGTTAAGATTCTCTCGGTTTCTTTCCTGCAATAATTAATTAGGAATTAACAATAAATTAATAAGGTTGTGAGTGTTACAATTCTCTCCCATAATTATTCTTGAGTGCTACCGACAGCATTGGTACGACAAAGACCTACATTATCGGAATAACAGAGAACTGGAAAACGATTATAACCTCAAAATAGTGCTCATGCATGAAATTTTTATTTAGCACAATAAAATTTTTTTGGTGTTTTTTACTCATAAAAGAGTCCGAGACGTCCGTTATGATATTTTATAGCATCTCCGAATTCCGTTTTAAATTTTTTTCATTTTTTTGGAAAAAAAGCCAGGAGAACTGTACCCGATTCAGCATACGACAATGTATCAAATGCCCGTAAACAAATTTCATAAGCTCTTAAAAAGTACAAATTTTCTAAAATTTCCTAAAATCTTTGAAAGCTCTAAAGCCACAAGAAATTTTACTTCATTAAAAAAAATTTTAAACACTCTAATGATGAAAAATTGTTTAGAGATCTTTCAAGTTTTCTGAATTATCTTCAAACTTTTCGCAATCCCTTGAAATCTTCAAAACTCCGAAATCTTTTCCAAATTCCTTTAAATTTCGTAACTCCTTTTAAGTTATATGGACCTAAATATTAACACCTTCAAGAGAACGAAATGTCTTGAAATATTGATTGACCTACAAAAAAAGAAGCAAAATGAATGTTTTTGTATCTAATTTTTTTGTGCCCGGATTTTGTGCACGGATGGAGAGCACTTAGATAACAATAAATTCCTGTTTAAAGAAGCATTTTCACGGCTAAAAGTTTCCGAGTTTCACATACCGGAGTCAATTTAATCCAGCCTTACTGTTAGTTTTGGCAGGGAGGTGACACGATTTTAGCTTTTGTATCAGAGGCGTGAGTCAGTTTTGTGAAGAGCGGCGAGTCTTGAAATATTGGCGCCACCGCTGCGACGCCCGGTCTGCCCGTTGTCTGTTATTATTCTGCATGTAAAAACTTGTGAAATGTCATGACTCTATCGTCTTCTTGACGTATTTGAAGCATTTACAGATAAATATGTAATCAAAATGGGTGGACATCGATGTATAGCTCCGAACTGTAAACTAGGGTACGTCCACCCCATCTCTGATACGACTCAGCCTGCTCAAGTAGAGTAAAAAAAGTTTTTTTCTGCGTTCCAAAAAATGAGGTTGAAAGTTGGGAACAAGCAATTAAGCGTGCTAAAAAGGATTTCATTGTAATACCTGGATACATAGTGTGTGCAGATACATTTTTAAAGGATCAGATCAGTTTGAAAAAGGAAGTTTCAGCCCCTTATGGAACGGTTATTGCGGTAAGTATTTCGATTTGTTTACACTGATGTCCTTTAATCTAAAATAGTCGAGTGGGTCTGACGATTTCATGACATTGATTTTCATATTTCAATATATTCTTCTTGTTACTGAAATTTTAGATTATTGTGATAGGTGTAAAATTATAGTTCCAAAAGTTTTTGAAATTTAAAAAATACCACAAGACCTTTACTATCTGTAAGAAAAACGTAAAAGTAACATTAATGACAGTATAGAATTATCGCTGAGTTTCAACATTTATGTACAATCACATTAATTTATTAATAAATTCAAGTACTAAATTAAATAAAAATTGTAACATAATTTTTTTTGCAGTGAAAATGGCATGATAATCCTAAATCAAAACCAGGGGTTTCGAAATCTCAATTTCCAAACTGTCCCGAGCATTGTTCGAAGGCTGCTAAAAAACCCCCGTCGTATAATAAAACGCGATTTTTTGACAAAGGATTCTGAAATGTCTAATAAAAAAGTCAGCCTTCAAACAATGATCAGAGCAGTTTGGAAATTGAGATAGCAAAACCCCTAGTTTTAATTTAGGTTTCTTTTACCGTTATGACTGGAAGAAAATCATTATTTTACTTATAATACAGTATAATACTTGCATTTATAAATAAATTAATGTAATTGTAAATAAATATCGAAACACTGCGATAATTAAAAACTGTTATTAATGGAACCGTCAAAGCCATTCGGTTATTTTAGGTTAAAGGACATCGGTGTAAACAAATCGTACTATTTACCGCCATAACCGTTCAATCAGGAACTAAAACTTCCTTTTTCCAAATTATCTGTTCCTTTAATAAGTGATCTTCACACACTACCTGTCCAGGTTTAAAAATAAAATCATTTTAACACGGATAATTACTTGTTGCTAATGACCAACCTCATTTTTGGGAACGGAGAAAAACACTTTTTACTCCGTTTGAACGGGTTGACTCGTTGTATATTTCAATCGTCCATATGTCATTCCAATTTTCAAATAAATATATGACTAAATGTACAGTACACTCAATATCTTTCATACTGATAATCCTTTTACTAAATTGACGATTAATACAATATACTAAATATTAAAAATTATAATTTTTATAATTTTGTATGTATTTTTATTATAACGTTGATAATACATTAGAATCATTCAAGTAATTAAAAATAGAAAAACAATTATTTATATCGAAATTTTAGAATTGTAAGTTTATTTGCTTTAAACCTTGAAGATGCATTCTTTATATTTTACCATTTAACTCTGCTTGAATATCAAAATCCTCAAAAAGACATTTCCAGTGTTTTAAGGTATATTTTTTAAACCTCGACATTTTTTAAATTCTAGAAACAGTTAATCTTGGCTTAATTCAACCTCCAAGTTTTAAAAACATCTACAAATGTTTAACATATTACAGACTGTTTTATATGCTGAAAAGTGTGAACTGACTAATGGGTACGTGATTGACGTTATGTTTAGAATCTGTCCAAATTCTCAAACTGGCATGTTTTATAATATTTATCTATTCAATCATAAATTTATTTTAATCTGCATTTATTGACCAATATTATTAAATATATTTTTTCTTACAAACTGAAATTTTGATATTTAGCAAATTAAAAATGTTTACATCAGAGAACCACCAATTCCATGTCGACACACTTTAACGCAAACCGAGTTTCAACAATTGAGAGGTTTTACTGCATATTATAGATGGGTAATTCCACGGGAGATTTAAACCTTAATTTTTTTTGCGTGAAAATATTCTTTTTTCGTTCATTATTGAAAAATATATACTACGTATTTTTTATTTCAATATGATATGCAAATCCATTCCAGAATATACTGTCAACCTTTCAAAGTGGAGAAAGGAATAGTTGTTAAATGATGCATTTTAACTGAAGCCGTTACACGCTTCAAGAACGCGTGCTACCATGCGCGCGACGTAGACTCCCTCAGTGTGATTTTAGTTTGGATATACGTTTATACGACACATCGAAAAGTGATATGTATATTGCCGTGTTATTTTCTTTAATGAAACAAAATGCAAACTTATAAGCTAATTAATAAACTTCATCTAAAAGTTGTATATCAATGCCAATATTTTATAAGAAAAAAGACTGTTACTAAATGTGACTTAAGTGACTGAGTGGCAGCCTGCATATTATACTATATAATTATATGTATGCGACTAGTTTTAACTGAATCTTATTCTTAAGTCTACAGCAGTATGCAGTGTTCATTTATTTCTTTTTACTATCCTTGTCCAAAACCCGAGTTTCACATTCTTATATCTCTGGCACCGCAGAATATTGCGGAAACAAATGAATTATAGTCATACGTGGCAAGCGAGGTAGCACGCACACTTGAAGCGTGTAATGGCTTTAGTTAAAAATTCATTTTTTAACAAATATTCATTTCTCCACTTTTAAATTTTTACATTATATTCTTGAACTAAATTTTTTGAAATATTGTAAATACTATATCTTAAATCGAAAACTGTGATTTAAACTTCTGAGGAATTACAGCCATAAATTGTCACTGAATGTTTTTCGATTTCATTTTAAAGAAGGTTCTCAAAGCACCTACTGCTTTGACGATTACATTCTCGTTACGAAACTCGCTCTTAGCGTTTGGTAATTCGTGTCCACTTGAAAAACTTCATCAAAATAATTTCTAAACCTTGTTCAGATCTACTAAAAAGAACGTTTTAAACATATGGATCTATTAAAAAATCAAAATTGCATGTTTTTGAAAATGATCCAATGAAAATGTTCTAAATTTTTTTATTTTGGTTGGAAATATCTGCTTAACGAACTTAGCCTTCATTTTGGGAACCTTAAGAAGTGTATCAAAGGCTGATTTGATTGGACAAATCCTTCAAAAGTTAGTGTGGCTACAACATTTAGGTAAACATACATACAGACATACAGACAGAAAGACAGACTGACAGACACCGATAAAATTGTATGATTTTCGGATTCTGTGAGTGCCGAAACGTAAAGATTCGTTAAAAACCAGAGATCAAAAATTTGGACGATTACATTTCACAAAAAAAATGTAGGAGGTAAATCTCCCGTGGAATGGCCCATATATACTATATTGTTTTATGTACTAAAATGTATGTGTGGGGTAAACAAAGATATTACCGAAACCCTCCTAGTGAACGTTACCTATGACATGAAAACACATTTATTGAATTTTTGGGAGTTTCAAATAGATACTTTTGTATGCGTAAATATAACCTTATATATGCAAAACGAAGAAATAGTAAGGAGTGTTATTACTCCATGTGTTTGATGAGCAGAGGTAGGAGAAACAAACTCCAAGAGATCGTTAATGTTTCGCAAGCATAAAAACTTTGATCGTTACCGTGCCCATGCGCATTGCTGTTGTCGTGTCACATGTTATCCACACTCCAATGCTTCAAAATTTGCTTTAAAATGTAACATACTGGAGTGGGGCTTACTCCTTCTTAGCGTGGGGATAACACGTGTCACGAAAACAGCAATGCGCTTGATCAAAAGTTTGCATGCTTGGCAAACATTAACGATTTATTGGAGGTTGCTCGTCCCACTCCCCACGTACAGGGATACTGCTCGATATTATTCCTATATTATGCTTTCAGCACAAAATTCGCGAATTTATGTTCCTAAATCATATTATTCATTGCCACATACAGAGGGACATGTTGACAATGTCAAAATTAATGAACACATTATTTTCAAAGTCCTGAAAAACTTATAATCCCAACGGTATACTAAAGATATTAGAAACTTTTCTCTAATTATAAAAAAACATGAAATTTGCCGCAAATGTTCCTTTTGGTATTAGAACACTTTTTAGACCGGGTACCAAACATTTTTTGAACATTCATTTTTTTAAACAAAAATTGTGGCACATTTTTTTGAAACTGATATACATTTTCAATATATAAGAAGGGAGAGCTGAGAACTAACACTTGTGATTCCCGCATGTATTAGTTTCGCAGAACTGAATTCCCAACTCTTACCTCGACTAGCTTTGCTTTCCCAGTCATCTTATTATTAATAAGCCATATCATTTTCTTACGGCAAACTTGCCTTCCAATATATGTAGATTCCGACATGGGAAATTTTCACGTGAGATGCTCATAAACACATAATGCTGGGTCAAGAGAGATGAAGCATAACAAAAAGGAAATTTCAATTATGTCACACGCGCCCAAAATATAAAACCAATCGCCTGACTTGTGGTAACAACGCGTCAATCTCCGGCAAGCTATTTTCTGATCAATCCATTAACGAAGAGTGAGAGACTCAGCGACGAGACTTCCTCTACTCGACTTCCGCGCCGAACGGAGAGACCGCACTGACGGCGAAGCGGAAGGGCTTGCGCACACTCCTAACCTTTCAATATAAATTGTAATAGCAACTAGAGTTTTAATTATTTTATTTCAGTATATTCACATTCATTTTCAGAAATGTAATTGAAAAGAGAAGTTTACAAAATGTTTCTTTGTTGTACATTAATGAAGATTTAAATATCACAGATTTTCTTGGCTGATACCCTTGAAAGTATAAGAATGTAAGATATGTTATAAAAATGAAATATGAGAATATATTTAAGTCGATTGATCCAAAAATTTGCGCTCAGTGAAACCAATGTCACAGAGCTTAAACCCAGCTACCTGTACAGCAAGAAGTAGCAGTTCCAACGAAGAGGCCTTCACCAAGTTGGAAACAGAAGACAACGAAAGCAAATTCTCCGTTCTATCCTCAAAGATAAAGAAGCAAAAGCTCGCCAAATCGTCTGATTACACTTCGGACAGCGCCAGTAGTGGCCATTCGTCGGTCACCTTAATCATAGAAAGCAGTAGGACGTCAAGAACGTCAGTCGTGAGTATGGCACTGTCAAATTCAATAGCAGTCCATGATACACAAAACCCTAATCCTAACATCAAATAATAAATCAAATTATATCCTCCCTCAAAAATCCGGACCAAACGTTTGCGCTTTCTCCTACCGAAAAAGCAAACCTTCTAGTAGAAAATTATTAAAGTAAACTCCAGAAGCATCAAAGTTGGAAGCAGCATATCCAGGAAACTAATGGCGCGCCTCAACCCTATTATTAACAGACACTCGAGTCTAAAACCAGAATATGGAATCCTAATTTAGAAAATGTTTATTCGACTGATCATAACTTATGCTTTTATAATTTGGAAAGGTGCGTCAAAAACCAACATCAATATCCTGGAAAACTCTTCCCTGTTATCAAACAAGACCTTCCCTTTCGAATTAAACTTGCGCATCGAGATATTCAACCCGGTCATCATTGACGATTGCAGTCGGTACCTAAAGGCCCCTTCACAGGTATTCCGACCAGATCCGTTGGGAATCAAATTACCTGAAAAAATACGTTCCGTGATCGTTCGCGTCCCATGAAAAATACTATCACAATCTTTTGCGGGAATGAAATAATACCCCGTCGAGCCCATGATACAACGAACTCCTAAAAAGACTCGTTAACCCTTTAACCTGGAGTTCGAATCACGGGAGTACCCTCACCCTGACAATAATGATCTAAACCAAAGGGACTCCCATTCAAATAATTCTCCCCACCTCCTCGGATTTACACCTTGTGGTGAAGCCACACTCTTAACCAATATGACCACCTCTGCAGAAAATCTGCCCCTTCTAGACAACATGCCCCCCCCCCCCATAAATATCCAGCACTTTGCAGAAACCCCCTCCCCCTTTGGAGACAAACAAGACTTGTATCAATCCACCCATAACAATAAGGACAACATCAAGACTCTATGGAAATTAACATCCTCATAAATATCCAGCATTTTGCAGGATACCCACCCTTCTGTAGACAAACAAGGACCTGTGGGTAATCCAACCCTTGGACAACATCGAGGCCCTATGGAAATTAACCCCCTCATAAATATCCAGCACCCTGCAGGAAATCCACACCTTTTTAAGCAAACGAGGCCCTGTTGGTAATCCATCCGTCTACCTTATTATTACAAGCGGCCTCCATATTTTCGTTACGGAATTAATTACTTCCGTATCGGTCGCCATCACCGTCATCGGAACAAACAGCTAGATGGCCCTGTGTACCCTGGACCACCTGAACCATCCCTGCACTTGTTTTAAACAGATCCCGTTATGGAGAGAATCACTCCCGTATCTGCGTTAATCGCCATCACCGAAACCGCCGCCCACGCACAACCATCCTCTGTTAACAAACAACAAGACCTTCCCTCTCAAATTAAATATAGTAACCCACACTTTAGTTAATTTTAAATAACTATTGAATCAATATCAACCTACATACTGACCTCAAGCTTGCACGCTATATTTATTTTATTTTCAATTTTTTAATGTAGTATCTTATAAAAACGGACATTCTTTTATAAGTTTATCATTTAAGGGACATGGGATAGTATATATCTTTAGGCCGACGATTTATCAGTGAACTTAGCTCAACAGAAGAAACATCTTCTGATTGATGTATGCTTGTCTGGTTCATGAGAAAATGATTCCCGTAAATATAAAAAATTAAGTAGGTATTTAATATGTATCGGATATTCGACAAAAAAAATCTATCACCGACAGTAGAATGAATGACTAGAATGAACAAAATTATATATCATTTTTAAAGAATAATTTTCTAAATTCCTCTTTTTGGTTAACCAGGAATCAAACTTCTGAGAACGGTGAAAGTAACCGAACGCTAGAGAACGACTCAAGGTCTATGACTCAATGCCTCTGTTCCATATTTGAAAGTATATTTTTTAAACCAACATAAACTTTAAAACAAAAAGTTATGCAGCAAAATTGCACAAGTTGATTTTCTTGAGTATTTGTGGTTTAAAAAACATTTTTTAAGTAACATAATTCTTTTAAAATCTCCTAGTGCAATTCTGTTGCCTAATTTGGTGTTTTGAGGTTTGTGTTGGTTTAAAAAATGTACTTCCATACATTCTTATAAAATTTAAAAAAATACAGGTCTCGCTCACTAAACAAGGGGTATCGTTCACGATAACGATAATAATAGATACTGTATGAAACCGAAAGAAATGCCCTCAAGTTTTCTCCTGTGGTTAGCCAGAGCCCCTCCACTCCGTATCTGATCTTCTACCCCCACCTCGAGATACCTTTGCGGGTTATGTTCCGCAAGCGACAGGAAATCAGAAAATTAGGCTACCAGTGACCTACTGCTAATAATTTTGTTCACAATTCGGTAACAAAATTGTAAGTGAAAAAGATTTCAAAAGGCAACTGTCACGACTGTAACTTTAAACTAACTTTACGCAAGTTTATCAACCATCAGAATTTCTTTTGTAAAACAAATCTTTTTTAAAGTATAGCATATCGCGATGCACGGATTTGCATAAAGGAAAATGATTCTGAAGTTAGCTGT
>NC_046666.1:105018804-105020661 GCF_010883055.1 Belonocnema kinseyi | reverse complement strand
AAAGCCACCGAACGCGTCCTCCGGTTGCGGATAAAGGGTCCCTGTACCAAGGGTTTCTGCTGAATATGGTTACGAAAATAAATAGGCAGTCGCGGAAAATTGTCCAGGGGTGGTCCCGAAGGAATTGACCCCCAAGCGGAGGTGTGAAAACCATGCCGAAAGCTGAATGGCACCTGGGTGAGGTGTCTAGAACGGTGAATCTGGGATACCGGGCGACCTCGCAGAGTACGCAGCCTTATCCTTGCATGCGGGGCTCTACAAGGATGGACGAACCCCTTTCCCTAGCTTCTCGTGGGAACAACAATGACAAAACCAAACATAGTTGAAGTAAATGCGGTTCAAAACAACAGAACGCGCACGGCTCCCGACAATGGGTCGACCGAACAATGCCGACCAATCTAGAGCTGGAGAAGCCAATGAAAATGGTTTCAATGCGATGGATCGGCGGGATCACGCGAACTTTGGGTGGAAGGACCGACTGAATGACGACTTGCTAGAGTGCTACGAAGCGAGTGTGGCCCCTGAACGGGGTTACATGGCACGGCTGCATGCTCTGTGGTGCGAGAAATACCCGAAGCTATCGCACTTTTCGCAGCAACGTCTGCGAAACCATGCTGAACTACTCCGTAAAAGGGGCTATGTAAGCGGAATGCCTACTCTACCACAGCTAGAACAAGCCGGCAACAGAGAAAGAAAGGCGATACTAAGACCAACCGCCTGCAGACATCCAATAGAGGAACAGCGATGCTTTACGACCCGGAGAAACATCAACACCAAGGTTTCTCTCAAGCCTAAATTTCTGGCTGAAATGGATGACGAGTGTCGTGGACATTTTTCTGGAGAATCCAACCTCTGGGCAATCAATTATTGTGTTTATAATGCAGCGAGAGCTTTGGCCGATGCGAACTATAAAACAAAACCAATGGTTGATCATTAACCAAAAGACGAATGCATCAACTTGCCATAAAGATAGGCTGGGCTGACCATCAGGCAGCATTTTGTTGAGAGAATACGGATACTATCTGACGCCAATAGAAGTCTAGAGCGGAAGGAGAGGTGGGTCAGAGAAAATCAACAGTTTCTCTCTGACCCATCTCGATTCTTCCAAGACCCTCCAGTTACTGTCGAACACCCACCCAAACCAGAGGAGGTCGAAGTATTTTGGAGAGAAGTCTACAAAGTGCAGCATAGACTAGACCAAGACTCAGAAAATATAAATAGCTTCAAGGAGTTATGTGTTGCCCTCATAAGACCTGATAAAGAATGCCCACCCATCACAACCGAGGAGGTGAAAAAAATATTAAAAGGGATGAAGAAATATTCCGCACCAGAAACAGATTGTATCAAAATCTTCTGGTGGAAGAAGTTTTCTTCAACCCATCAGCATTTGACCCGTATTTTCACCTCATATTTGAAGATGGAAGAGCCGATTCCGGAGTGGTTGGTGGAAGGGCGCACAATACTCCTGCCGAAAATAGGCAACTTAGCTGACCCGAAGAATTACAGGCCAATAACTTGTCTGAACACACTTTATAAGATATTCACATCTATCCTAAACGATAGGATGGTTCGGCCAATTGAACCTGTATGGCAAGAAATGTATGAATAACGAGGCTCAAAAAAGGCGTAGCCGGATGTCGGGAGAACCTGCTCATCGATAGATGTGTCTGCAAAGATGCAGCATTCTACCAGCGTGACCTATCGATGGCCTGGATTGATTATCGAAAAGCTTTCGATTCGATCTCCCATAGACTAATCATCTGTCTTTTAGAAATCTTAAAGGTTCATCCGCAAATAGTTGGGTGCATAGAGAGATTGATGCCGCTTTGGAAAACCAGATTTACTATCTCATCTGGA
>NC_046666.1:105017443-105018704 GCF_010883055.1 Belonocnema kinseyi | reverse complement strand
CGAAAATTCGATAACGAACATGGTTCGCTTCTCGAAGTCAGGAAGAACCATGTCAGGCCTCGAGTGAGCAACAGAAACAATTGTCGAGAATATAAAGTTCCACTATATGCGGTACTTCCCATTCTCGACAATTGACTCAATTTCCCTAGGAACATTTAGAGGAGCGATATTAAGGTGAATGCCGTAGGAGTGACAGAGATGGTAATAAAGTACTCTTAGTGCCGCATTATGCCTTTGAATGTAGGTCGTTCCCGCGTGAGTTGGACAACTAGGTAGTATGTGAGCTAAATGCTCGGGGTGTGCATGGCATGCCCTGCAGCTATCATCGGGAATGTCTTGGCTCAAAAGGTGGCGACGATATGTTAAGGTGGAGATGACACCGTTTTGGCATGCAATAATAAAACCGTCCATATCAGACTTCAATCCCGGCGATTTAAGGAAAGCAAACGTCAGCTCACAAGGCATTGACTGATCCTTCACATTTCTGTGGAAGATACCGTGCATCCTCTTATCGAGGAGCTTTTCACGAAAGTTTTTCTCTTGTGCTTTCTTAATCCGGGCTTTCAGGAGTGAGTGGTCGAGACAGATAAGATCTGATGCATTTTCCTCACCCCTAATTCTGAAGTTAAGTCTGAGTGTTTCAGCAGCCTCCTCCGCTGCTTTGTACAGAAACGCTCCTTTGCCCACTTCTTCGTTATTCCTGACCATTTTAAGAAGAGAGTCTCTTCCATTTGCAACTCTATGTGCTGTACCCAGAATAATCCTGTTGTGAAGACATTCAAGACTCAATATTCCGCGACTACCTTGACGGCGTGAGATGTACAGTCGCGGAACGGAAGACTTAAGATGCATGCTTTTGTTCATGTGCATAACCTTTCTTGTGCCGATATGAAGGGATCTGAGCTCGTTTTTCGTCCATGGAACTACTCTAAATGAATAGAGTACTACCGGGACGCCAAGCATGTTCGTTGCAGATACTTTGTTCCTCGCCGACAGTTCGGAAGACCAAATCTGCCGAATGAGATGTTTGTATCTTCTTCGGAGAGTATCCTTTATAGATGTCACATCGTGAATGCGGCTCTATGGCACGCCCAGGTATGCATAATTCTCCAGCGCAAAGGTGTCGTTTGGCGCTTCTATCAACGAGCTCAGGATCTTGAGGGATGCCATTAAGTTATCCTCGCTTCAAATAAACCTTGGCGCATTTGTCTAACCCAAATTCCATTCCAATTTCCTTAGTATATCGTTCGACAATCCCCAG
>NC_046666.1:104984150-105017343 GCF_010883055.1 Belonocnema kinseyi | reverse complement strand
TTTGCTGGATCGTCGTATTGATTCCTTTACAGACTGTAACCACCTATCTCACGGTTGTGAGACGCGGTTATGGCTGAAATTTTACCGCGATTTCGCTGGAAGTGGGTGTAATTTTTCAGATTAGCACCCGCTCCCGGCGAAATCCTGCGGTTGTCCTTATGACAAATTTTAATATATATATATACGTATCCATTTTTTCTGATATGTGTATGTCTGCTAATGAAAAAACAAAAAATAGGGTAAACGTCTTAGTAATCGCGAAGCCATTTTTCTTGCTTTTTATTTTAATTAGATTAATTGAAATTTTATTTAATACTATAAAATGCTAAAAAGAAACAGGAGTTGTCATACAATTTTACTTTAAAAATTTTTTTTAAACAATGTATTTAAATCAAAACCAAGTTTCAAGAATATTAGGATCGTCAATATCATTGGGACATTTACCTTAAGCAATAAACTACTGTATTTACTTTTCTTTACTTAGATACGGATGTGTATTTTTTTCACTTTTAGAGGTCTTCTGGCCCATTACGCCACTACACGTATATGGCGTCAGGTACCAACCCGAAAAAAAATTATAGAGTTTAGACTCTTAAACTCAGGTGGCAAATAGGAGAGTTTAGCATGAAAGTATTTACCGATATATGACGTACCTACGTATGTACCTATGTATGTATGATAATCAATCCTTAGATGATACGAAGCATTACCATCTATACTCAACAGCTTAACATATAAATTCTGATTCTCTTCCTTTACATACTAGGGCCTTCGAACTCGCCAGTTTGCACACAATTTGTATATATTATTACGTTCATGACCTTGAAAAACTTGAAATGTACGCAAGTGAACCCCCAAAGTCATCGGAGGTGTATGCATTGCCCAGAATAGGATTATGTTTAATATTCTAGAAATATTATATATTTATACCACTATATGTTGACTATCTGAAGGTTGTTGAGTCGACTCGTAATCTGGTTTAAACGGGTCAGTAGAGCTTTTGTATGCAACTTCCGACAATAACACATTAGGTTCTTCTGTTGAACCATCTTGAACAGAAGAATGTTGCCTATCTCCAGGAACATCAGTCGGCGTTCTTGAAACATTGTCTTCAGTTTTTTCTATGCCAAAGGTTTGTGAAACATCCTAAAAATATTTTAAAATATAGTAGGTTCTCCATTATCATTATTTGTGTCGTGATAAGCATATTTGTTTATTATTGCAAATATTTTCAAGTTATAATATAAAATATAATAGTAATATTATTATCTGTAAGTTTAAACTTAGAAAATCATTTTACTTGTTCATCTGTAGAAGCCGAACGACTATCGCTCCTGCCTTTACCAAACAGCTTGTGAGCTTTTGCCTTCAGCTCTTTTGGATGCGGAGTGTTCTGTCGTACAAAAAGTGTCTGAAATAGAAATATAATTTTGTGAGTATTTCAACATCTTGCACAAAATAATTTGAGCTACTACATATTTCATTCTCTCACAATGTTTCGAAATCACTTATTTCTAATCATTTTACACATAAAAGCTACATGTAACTTTTATAAATCGTGGTAGAGCCATTTGGGATTTTAAGGTAGTATTTGATTTAATGATGGAAAAAATAAATAAAATAGTACATGACATAGCTAGGGGTGAAAGGCGGGGATTATTGACATACAAGTCAGACATAGCCGCTGTTTGCCCCTAGCTATGTACGATATTTTTAATAAAAAGCGCATCGAAAGTTCGACCTTCGTTGCCTTTTGAGTGATTTGCAGTCATATGTTTCAACTTTTTAGTCTAGGGTTGAAAACACAACTTTCGACCCGTTCAAGAAGCAACGAAAGTCGAAATTTCGATGCGCGTGTTATAAAAAAACTATTTGCTATTCTGAAAGACGTAAGCCATATATACGCATAAAAAACAAAGCTACATTATTTTATTTTAACATTAAAATGTAATCAACTTTAAGCTTAAAAATTAATCGTGTTGTAATCTGAATATTTTAATCACTCAAACTCTAAGTGGTAGATACGCTACGCGGTTAGATGCAGCTATTCTTGCATATATTCCTAGTGACTTGATATAGATGTGCATACGTCCGTATTGAAACGATCCACTCTGTCGATTCCAGTTTCCAAAATATTTTCGATTTCGTAACTGCGGGTCAAAAGTGACGATTTCCAATTTTTAATACAGGATGATACTTCAGTATGTACTTAATCTATTACCACTATTAGACTCAGTTACAAAAACGAAAATATCTCGGAAACTTGAATCGACAAAGTAGATAGTTTCAATATGAACGCACACAAATCTATATCAAGTCGCTAGGAATAATTTTAAAAAGTTTGAATGCATTTATTGTTTAGCAAATCGGAATTGTATGTAAGTGGTGTATTTATGAAGCGATTTTAAGGGGGGCAACCGATGTAACACCTCAGAAATAAGGGTATATTTTAAGATTTTTTTGGGGATGAAGAATTTAACGAATCTTTCCAAAACTTGTATGACTTATTAAGGCACTTTTGAGCTAAGAAATAAATTTTTTTGAGCCATAAATATGCATAACATTTTAAATTATAAGGGCAGATGTTAAACATGTTCAGTCGGGAGATGGGAAACTGTCCGCACTCTAGTTTCTCACAGATTCGTCTGAAACGAAAAAACAAACAAGTTTCTTGAATTTTATATTCATAGCTTCTGTGTGAACCAAAAAAGTTTTTAAAAAAATCATTTTTCACCAAATGGCGTCCATTTAAAAATTTGATTTTTACCCAAAAATTTGCATCAAATTGTCATAGCACAGTCAAATGATCTAAAAAAAGGACGTTTGATAGAACAATTTCGTGGTAATAATTATTTTTAATATTGTTCGTAAGATCGTTCTAATGAAATTCTAAAGCCCTTTAGCTTGAAAATGTTATGGAATTTTTGCTATTAAGGGCATCTGATACTTAGGAAACTATCGATTTTGCCAGTTTTAGGTTCCCTCTGCATTTTCCCTACAATAGAAAAGATTTTGTCTTAAAAAATTGAGACATGATAGCGAACATGCTGACGGACGTTCCCAGACTCTTTTTTGGTGGGTTAATTTAAAGAAATTTAATTCTGCTCCATTTGATTAATGTGTGTGATACTTAGGAAATTGTATCGATTTTATCAGATTTAGATTCTCTAGGCTTTTCTCCTACAATAATAAAGTTTTTGTTTTCATAATCTGGGGAATGAAGGTAAAGATGTTAATGGACGCCCCCGGATTTTTTTTGTGGATAATTTCAAAAAATTTTAATTTTGATAAATTTGATATATATTTTGAGGTTATGTGTTTAAAAATTCTCTCCCATAATTATTTTTGAGTGCTACCAACAGAGTCGGTACGAGAGAGACCTACACTATCGGAATGGATTTGCATGCTTTGTTGCGTCGCAACACAGTTTAGAATTTAAGTTTTCATGCTCGTTTCAGAATGATGAATTGTAGCTCTGTCTCCTGAAAGGTGGAAGAGAAAAGAGGGAGGAGCGCGAAGAATAGGAGCGAGCATGCACAGGCATTGGGGACCAAAGTTGGCGCCGCACCGTATCATCGTTTTTCAGTCAGGCAGTACGCTTTCGTCCGTCGTTCAGCACACCAAAGTATCACTTGGCCCGGGCGCCATAACCCGACTTGGCAACTCTCGAAGTAGTACACACTGAGTAGTACTCCTGAATAGAGTGCAACCCATCAAAATAAAATTCAAAGAATACGAATCTGACCGTGTGCGAGTGCGAAGCCAATGTCGGTTCGCCGCGACCATCTAAATCATAGTAGAATCGTAGGAATTTTTCGTTTCCACGTTAAAAGCATGTATGTTGACTCGCCTAGCCTTCGGTGGTTCAGCGAGTTTATTTTTATTTCTTGTTCTCTAGCTTTATTCCCACTACGATGACCCCATTTAATATCGAAGAAACACTGAAACTTAGTCACTATCGCGCGAGTTTGAGAGATCTGAAATAATCTAAAATAATCCATTATAATAAGTCATGTTTTTTTATACCGCAATGGCTTTTTCCCTTACACGCGTGTATTATTTAAGATCCCTCAACCTCGCGTGATATTAACTAAGGTTCAGTGCTTCTTCGATGTTAAATGGGATTATCGTAGTGGGAATAAAGCTAGAGAACAAAAAATAAAAATTAACTCGCTGAACCACATAATGCTAGGCGAGTCAACATACATGCTTTGAACGTGGAAACGAAAAACTCCTACATTCTTATCGATTTAAAATCACATATTTCGTACAATGTCACAATAGTTGTGATCCCAAGAGATCCTGTACTGTTTGGAGTTGTAAAATTCGTAGAATAGTGTTCACTTTTGATTTCAAAAAAGAAAACGTTCGGATTCCTTCAGACATCAGTCATTTCTTCTTCCTCTGCATATATCCCGTTTTTTAAAGTAACGGCGTGTCTGCGCATTTCACAAAACGAGTGTTTTTTCTGTACCATAAATTATATTTTCACCAATGATTTTCAGACTATAAATTATTGTTTTTCACAGCATCAGGTACCAAAGAAATTACGTGCAAAAGAAATGAAATTTTTGAAATTTTGAAAGGAAAATTTCACGAGTGATTGGAAACGCAAATCAACATTTTAGAGCAAGAAAATCCCCAAAAAGAGCCAAGATTTGAGATAGATGAAAAAAAGAAAAGCGATTTAAAAAAGATATTATGCAATATGAAATCAAAAATGGAAGGAATTGTCTAGTAAAGTTGCTTCATTAAAAAAAAAGAATGGTTGGAAACTTCTGTGATTTTCAACGTAAATACTGAAAGAAGTTTACCCAGAAATTGTAAGAAAATTAAAAAAAATTAATAACAATCAGAATAATCTATTGAATAACAATATTGCAAAGAAAAGCAGACCTATTAGGGTTTTTGTTCAAGCTTGCGATCGAACTAAGATACGTAGGACAGAGGAAGTTCGTTCATCGCTAAGTACACCAGAATTGACTTACGCAACTCATATGAGTCTTCGTACTTCCGGATCCATCGTCGCAGCCAATATTCTAAAAGATGTTACTACATCAAGCCTGACACGCGCTGTCAAATACCGGGAAGCCTTCAAGTCTGTGGCAATACCACGACCCACAGAAATGTCATCAGATGAGGCATTAGTCGACTTCGTAAATTTGAATTTAAGTAAGCAACAGTAAGTCAACCTGCGAAACTCATTAATAGAAAAAAATTTCGCGTACCCATTGTACGAGAAACTCTTAGAAGCTAACATGCGATGTTATCCGGAATCAATTTTAGTAACAAAAACGAGAGCGGAGGTGAAAGTATATTGTTTACTTGATCACACTAGTCAAAGAATTTTGCAGTTGCAACAAAATGTAGTCAATACATTGCACCCAAAAATCACTTCTACTCTCCGATGCATTGCAAACTGGGGTTGTTATGGCACTTCGGGACAAAGCAAATATAAGCAAAAGTTCAAATTCTAATATTTTTCTCACTTCGCTCGTCCCCTTACAAATAGTCGGCACAGATAATGAAAACAATAAAGAAATCATTTTATCGAAAAATCCCAGTCATTCGTCACCTCGTTTTTGTCGCCCGATTAGACTGCCTTTTTTGCACGAAACTGTAGAGTCCACTCGTGATGAAGAGCATTACATTTCAAGCAAAATTGACACTTTGATTCCTTAAACCTATACTGTAGAGGGGAAGGAAGTTGTGAATTCATATGAAATGGATTTCACTATGATAGATGGAAAAGTAGAGAATGCAATGACAGAGACGAAGTCTGCAATGCTTTTTCACTCGTGTCAAGCCAAGCAGTTGAAAAACCCGCTTTACATCAAAAGTATTGAAAGTAACCAAGTCTTCACTCCAAATACAGACTTCAAAAAATCAGGAGTAGGCGTTAAGTATCTAACAAAGATGTAAATCTAGTATTTATGGTGTACAATGAGGCATTTCAATTTTGAGTTTGGTACCTGGTTTCAGCCTTTTGATCGCCTTTTTTCTTGATATGGTATGTAAAGCTGTGAAAAAACACAATACGCAACTTAATATTCTAAATTGTTAAAGTACACAACGTTTGTAAATGCCGATTAATTTAATGACATTTAAAATATTTGATTTACGGATGTAAATTAAATTTCGAATTCCGCAAACAAAAACTTTAGATCTTTCAATATAAATGGGCAATTCTAATTTACATTTTCTTATTTTAAGCGTTGCGCATATTTTTCTTCATTATGCATTCTTGCTTAAATCTGAGACATTTTCTCAAGCCTTTTACGCAAAATTTTAAAAGTTAGAGTTTGATTAGTGAAATTTACTGAATATCTTCGAATTTTACTATTAATTAATTTTATTTTCAAATTTTTTAATTTATCTGCTATATCATCAATATCAATATATCAATATCTATATTTCTCTGACGATACAGCAGATAAATTTAAAAATTTGAAAACAATTACTTGTACCATTAACACCTAGCTAAAAATTAGCGTTATGTTCTTGAATTAAGGGTTCTTATTCTGATCCTTCTAACAGCCTAATTGGAAAAGCACCTGACCGGAAATCAGAAGTTTTGTGGTTCGTTTCCCAATGGAGTAAAGATGGAGTAGGATCTTTTTTTCAAGAAATAATTTTAATTATTTTTAATAATCTCCATTTCTGAATTTAAAAATAATAGTAAAGTTTATAGAGAAGGAATAGAAGAATCTACTTTTTTAATATAAGGAGTAATTGTATTTTAATCCATAGGTTGCTCAATATTTGGGATTCCGGGGACTTGCAGAAGTCAGGAGCTGACGACCATAACTGTGGACGACATAAAATACCAAGGAAAATTGTGCGTGGTTGATATTCCTACAAGAAAGAACTACAAGCCACGTCAATTTGTAATTGAGAACAAATTCTTTCATTAATTCGACCAATACTAAGCCCTTGGTCTCAAAAGACCATCAATAAATCGATTTCTCATTAAATACTCTAAAGGGAAATTCCAAAACGAGCCGATGGGCATCATCAAACTGATGAGTATACCAAAAATAATTGCCTCGTTTCTCGGACTGACTGATTTACACTTATACACTGGTATTATTTGATAATTTGCATTGAAAAATGTATTGATGAATTGGAATTGAAAGTTTTTAATAGGGTGATATTGAATCAAATAAAAAGCCAAACAAATTGGTTTCCAATTTATATGAGAACTATTGGTGATTGTATCCAGAGTTTAATAATTTTTTGATTCTTTGATATTTCAATTATTTCAAGCCACGAATTAAAGCCATTATAAATTGAGTTAAACGTAACATGTACGTATTTTAATATCATAGTAATTGTTTTTAGGATACAGCTTCCATGTTGACTCTGATGCGGACCTCACAACTTTAAAACTATACGATGGATGGGCGTCTTCAACCGTCGCAGAAGGTTATAGCGACAATTCCTAGCGCAAAAAATGAGAAATTTCTTGTCGCATAATGGAGCGAATCGACATTCCACAAACTTTGACATCTCATCAACTTCAACATACCATCTACATCAAGAAAGCAAAAAGAAGAATATTTTCCACCATTGCATAAGAAAATGAAAATGGGACAAAACAAAAAGCGGAAGACGAAACACTTTCTCCAGGACGAGAACCAAATAAAATTATACAAAATTGCAATTTATATTTCCAAAATAATAAAAAAAAAACAATCCCATCCTGAGCCACAATCAGCGGAAAAACAAGAATTTTGTTGGAAAATATTTATTTAAACAATCGTTTTTGTTTTTCAGTATTAAATTTGTAATCTATAGCTTTCAGTTTCATAGAAAGATAATCATCAAAATTAAATTAATATCTAATAGAGATATATGACATGTTTTGCATTTTCTTTTGCTTATTTTTGCTTTCAACAATCCATTTAAAAAAAGTTTAAGATGATACTACATGTCCATTAGAAAGCTAATATTCATCAATTTTATTTAAATTCATAGTTAAATGCAAACCAGGAACCTCTTCTGTCATATGAAATTTTTATTTTGAGGTCTATTTCTTTTTTTATTTTCTTTGCAAAATTCTGCTGTATTCACGTTCATTTTTTACGTTTGATGAACATGATAATTGAATAAGATATCTTCGAAGAATTATTGAATTCCTGTATAATACTAAATAAAGAAGTAAAATTAAAGGATTTTCTACATAAATAATTTAAGCCGTATCGACTTTTAAGCAAATTAAAAAGATTGCTTCGCCCCTCTCGAAACCCGACCAGGGACTCTGCCCCTAGACACCGGCACATAATATCCTCCCAGTGCCTAGATCAGATGACTATAAAGAAAAACATTAATCCATAATCAGATCATTGCATTAAAAAATTAATCCTCCATTCTCTAAATTTTAAAAACGTGATTCAATGAAAAAAATAATGTTGAAAAGCGTTTCTGCAAATTGCACATACAATAAATTCGAAAAATACCCAAAGAATTCCCGCCACGCCACTCCTGACCTTCCCGAACATACATTCTTACCAGCCTATTGTTACGGCTATACTATTGTCATGGTTTTGATAATTGCCATTTTTATTGTTGCGTTAACAAAAAAAATCGTATTTTTCATACAAAAAGCAGTTAAACAAAAACTAGCACTTTTTAAACAAATTACAGAAAAAGCATCGTGTTCCACACATTGAAAAAGCGACAATTTAAAACTCGTGTGATAGAAAAATATACTATTAATCATCTTGTAAATTTAAGCTCTTGAATTTTTATAGCTACCGGGAACCTCCTCTCGTCTATAACATTGAGAGTTTCAGGAAATTTGAGGTTATGCCAGTTTTGATCATAGATTAGTAAATTTCGATTTAGCGTCATTCTTGAAGTACCGCCTGCAAGAATTAGCACCTTTCTCAGTTATCAATTTTCTTTTGTTATGTCTGTTATGTATTTGTTTGTTTTGTTATGAGCCGAGGAAAAGTAAACAAGCAAACTTTCATTTTGGACATATTGCTTCAAGCAAATTCAAAACTTCGAAGTTAAATTTTGTCTGATTTTAAAAAGTTGATATTATATGATGATTGGGATATGAAAAGTAACTTTTAAACTAACTTAACTTGCTTTTGCTAATAACTGTAACTGTAACGAGTTACTTTTTTGAAAAAGTAACTGTAACGGTAACGAGTTACCTTTTTGTAAAGTAACGTGACTGTAACGAGTTACTTTTTTTAGAGGAACCTACCCAACACTGAACGAGTCAATACTAAAATGAATAAATTGCACACCAAGTCTAAGATTAATCCTGGGTATAGTTTATTCACGGGTAGGACACAGGTTTCGGCCGAGCAAATTTTTCTATGATTAGGATGAACCATCCCCTCTGCTATTTCTTGGCAGAAGACTGAAGGTAGCTTACGCCTAAAAATCCTGTCAACGTTTAGTTTGGTTATTTGTGAGTGCCCGGTTGATTCATGTGAGTCTAGCATCCAAGGAACAAAAATTAATGTTTGGTATTATTTTAAAATTTTGCGATTTCACCTTAACGACGTGTGAAGGTAAATAGTAACAACCACGAAGTAGTATAAGGAGACCTCACTCCCATGCGGCCTTTGGAAAAATTTGAACGCGTAGATTCGGATTTAGTTAGTTTCCATCGTCCTTAGCGCTTCTTGCGGAAGAGCGTTAAAATACGTACATGCTTTTCGTTGTTTTGTCGTAAAAGTAAATAGACTGTGATATAAGTGATTTGTTTTGTGTGTGTGCAAAATGGTTTGCTATTACATTGATGGCTGTGCATCCACAAGCTATGTTAGAAAAAATGAAAAAGGAGACAGGCTTGGGAAACGTCAGTTCTTTTGCCCCAGCACAGTCATTTGAATGATTTTGGATATCAAGTGTCATGTGTTCCATTTCAAATGTGCCAAATTGAAGAATTTTCGAATGTTAATTATTAAAAGTTCCCCACTAGTGCCAATGTTTTTGTTTATCAGTTGCCATAACGACACAACTCGCGTATTGTGAAAAACCAAGGGTTTCGAGTATTTCCGCAAGAGGCGCTACAAATGGTGCAAACTAACTAAATCCGAATTTACGCATCCAAGCTTTCCAGTAGTAGGGTCTCCTTATACTACTTCGTGGTAACAACGAAAAATATCGTTAAAAGGTTTGAATAGTAATATTTCTCAAGCTAGAATGTATTTTCTGCCATGTTTCATTTTCTTTTCAATTACAGGGACCAGGGTGGTGGGTAAAGGAACTGCGCAATTGGAAATAGGCCTATATAGGGAAGCAGAAATAGGTGATCTGGAAAATAGGCTATCTTGGACATAGGAGAAAGTTTAATGTAGTAGTAGCAGTAATAAGAGTAACAGGAGTAAAGTTGTTGTCCGGGTTAAACCTCTAACACTTCTCCACTTTAGGTCATCTACTAATAGAAAACTTTGAAGCCTTTGAGCTACCCTTATATGTAAAAAATAGGTTAAACAGATATCAGAGGATCCCCTTGGAGGCTATTGCTATCTAGGATAAGGGATCTCGGTCCCAGTAGAACCATGGTAAATCACATCTGTAGCTACGCCTCACGACCGTGAGATAAGTGGCCACGTGGAATGATGGAATTAAAATAGCAGGTCGACGAAACCCTCGTGTGTCTTGAGAACACGGAGCGACCCACAAAATGACAGTTCTCTATATCCATCTCGCAAGTGCCTCAGCATATATAGCGAAAAAAATGTTAAAGGAGAGATAATGAATCTGTGAACTCATTAGGTAGTGAGCAAGGCGCTCACCTCCTTATCAGCCTCTGGAAGTTCGTCAGTAAACTTGACAGAATGCGTTCTCGATGCTTCTCGTTCCTGCCAACCTTCATCATCGCTACAAGCAACTTCCCTCATTTCGCCCCCTGAAACTATATTCTTCATTCCCGATAATATTCCCAGTTTGTTATCTACAAGCAGAAAACAAATTGATTCTTTTAAAAACTGTACTTTGGAAATGTCAATTAGTTTTTTTTTTCTTTAAATAATAGAAATATTAACATTCGAATTAAGAATTTACTACGAATGGTGCTTCTAATAACCAAATAAAAGATAATTTAAACAAAGTTATTTTACCATGTTGCGCATCTGGATGGTACTCCAATTGAGGTAGTAGAAAGCATGTGAGAACTTCTTGTTTTGTTTCTTCGTCTACATCCGTTTGAAAAGTCAGCATTGGCTGCGCCTGATTTTCACTTAACCAAACTGCTTTAAGGTTCAAATTGATCAGGGAAATCGGTAAATACTGTAACCTATAAAAGAATATATAATAAATTATATAAGAATAGAAAAAGAAAAACAAGTAAAATATAATTATATCAAGAACTACATCTCGATACAGAGATATACCGCAATGCTGCTATAAAAAAAAAACCTTCAAAAACCAACTCTATTAGAGCTTTTCATGTTCGACAACATCACGCGTATTTTTACAAAATCTTGAAAACGTACCTGTTACCGGATACATCCAACACATGAAGTGCCGCACATTGTCCAACTTCAGTGGGAAGATATTGCAACTTGTTATCCCTTAATGATAACACACCTAATTTCTTTAAATTTCCTGAAATATAGAAAATACTATTATACCACTAGTTTGATTTTCAAGACTAAGCGATTTTGAAACCAATAAATTACCAATTTCCGTAGGAAGATATTGTAAGCTATTTCTATCCACGTTAAGATTATTTAAATTAAGAAGGTTTCCTATAGAAATTGGCAGTTCCAGAAGAAAATTTTCTGTAAGAATTAATTCTTGCAAATTTTCACACCTGAAAAGAAACAACACAGAATGTAAAACAAAAAACACATTATATGACAGAAATTTAATTATTAAAAAGAATTATTACCTATTCTTAATACTAAATTATTATTAAAATTCTAACCTGCCAATGTTTGCATTCAAGACGGATAATCTATTTTGATCAATTTTAAGAATAGTCAGATGTTTAAGTTCTCCCAAACCATTTGGTAATTTTTCAATAACATTTTGAGACAAATGAAGATCCGTTAGTGACTTGAGACCACCGATTTCTCCAGGTAAGTCCTCTAGTCGATTTTCTGAGACATCTAAACATACTAGAGTCTTTAATTCACCGATTTCAGAAGGCAAGTGTTGCAGCTGGTTGTGGTCTAACCACAATTCTTGAAGAGCTGGCAATTTTCCTATGTGCGCTGGCTGTAAAATTTTAAATAAAGCATTAATCCAGATTATTAATATATTAAATATTCATGTATAACTCAAAATTTATGTGTAAAAGCATTAGATCAAACTGTGTTCGGGTATAGATTTAAAAATTATAAAAACTTACCAATTCTTCTATGTCGTTATCTCCGAGGTCTAGTCTCTCTAGTTTAAGAAGTTGAGAGAGTGATTCAGGTAAGGATTTGAGCAAATTTTCTCTTAATTCCAAAGACTGCAAGTTTTCAAGGCTGAAATAATAACATGAATACACTTGAGCGTCATTTACTTCAAGAACATATTAAATATGCAGTTGCTTAATTATTGCATTTTTATATAAATGCAATAAGACGTATACTCTGTCCCATCTCGGTGATCCTCAAACAACTGCAAAGTAACTCCTTACTCAACGCCAGTTGTTTGCAGGATTTAATTTACTGATGTTGCTCGAATATTTTAATCAAGAAATAAAAAAATCGATCAAGCCATTTATGATTTTTTTTTTCTAAGCGAAAATCTTAATTATGTGGAGTTTAAAAATAATATTGACTAAACGAGTTCCAATAAAATTTTGAGTAAAACGAAAACTGGACTATCAATTTGTTTCATTTTTGACTGAAAACTTTTTGGGAACATCAGATAATTTAATCTATAGAAGACCCAGTTTCTGTTTGACACAAAAGTTTATAGGAACTTTTAACTACATATTTTATGTATCACAGTGTATACATAATTAGAATTTTTTATTAGAAAAAATAAAACACGAGAAAAGACCAAATTTTATCTAACTAACGCAGGCTGCATTAAAAGTGTAGAGTTTAGGCGTGGTTTACTGATTCACAAGTTTCTACTTAAGGCGAAACGGTAGGTTTGGCTGAGCACGACAATGACTGCAGTGACATCTATAAGAAAATCGGAAATACAGTCTAGTGCCCCCTGACAAGTATGAAGACAACCTCATACCCGAAAATTGTTAGGATTCGGTTGGTAAAATTTTTTACCTGTTAGAAAGAGGAACTTAGCAACGAGAGAGACAGACAATATTCAACCATTTTTATCAAACCATGTTTCTCGGCTTACCTGCTCAGCTAAAGGGAAATATATCAAATTGACAAATATCTCGTCTACACAATATGCGCGTGAAATATCAAATAATGTATTCGCATCCAATAAGAAAAAAAATTAAATTAATAAAATTGTGTTTATACATTTTCTATGCGCCCACAAAATCTGATTTTATGAGCAAAACACGTTGCCCACAAAATCTGATTTTATGAGCAAAACACGTTCTTTTGGTAATTTTGCAATTTATCACGGTGAACAATCGTAAAGATAAAATCTAAAATATTTGAAAGTTTTGAGACCCACTGAGTCAGAAAAAACGATTTTTACGAAGATGTTTGTCTGTCTGTAGTCTGTATTCTGTAGGCACGACAACTTTCGAAAAATTTATCAGATTGTATTCTGCTTTGGCACACTTTTTTAAGGTCTAAAAAGAAAGAACAAGTTCGTAACACAGCTATTTTGAATCAAAATTCAAAATGTGAGCACGTTTTCAAAATGTTTGAAACCACATTTTTTCAAGATTTCAAAATTCTATGAGCGGGAATTCATAGTACTCAGAAACTCACACAATTTATCCTTATGACTTTTTTCTATAAAAAGAAAATTATCAAAGTAAGAGCATTTTCAAAATCCAAAAAAACGAACTAAAATGCACATTTCAAGCCAAACAACGCATGCTATGAAAAAAAGTCAAGAAAAGAAAGACGTTAATTTTTGAAAGCCCTACAATGTGATCATAACAAATTTTTTAATTTAATCGAAAAGTTGAAAATTCAAAATTTGATCGAATCAAAACTTTTTGAAACCAAATTTTTTCAAATTTTAAAAATTCCATGTACGGTTATCCATAATGCTCAGAAACGCAAACAATGTATCTCTATGACTTTTTTCTGTAAAAAGAAAATGATCAGAGTTAGAGCATTTTCAAAATCCAAAAAACAAACTAAAATGAACATTTTAACCCAAACAACGCATCATATGAAAAAAAGTCATGAGAAGAAAAAAGTTGGTTTTTGGAAGCCCTACAAGATGATCATAACAAATTTTTTAATTTGGTGAAAAAATTCAAAATTCAAAATTTGACTACCAACAATTTTTGAAAACACATTTTTTGAAGATTTCAAAATTCCATGACCGGTTATTTATAGTACTCAGAAACTCAAACAATTTATCCTTTTGACTTTTTTCTATAAAAAGAAAATGATCAGAGTTAGAGCATTTTCAAAATCCGAAAAAACAAACTAAAATGAACATATTAAGCCAAAAAACGCATGATATGAAAAAGGTCAAAAAAAAGAAAAACGTTGATTTTTGAAGGTCCTACAAGATGATCATAACAACTTTTTTAATTTGGTCGAAAAGTTTAAAATTCCCAATTTCATTATACCAAAAATAATGAAAAATCCAAAAATTACATTTTTTGGTCCAACTATACAAGATAAGAAAAAAATGAATCAGCTGAAATTGCGCACCCTGGAAAGACCTACAAATTTCTAATAAATCACTTTTCAATAGGACTCATAGATTTTGTTTTTAGTCTTAAAAAACAACACTAAAAATAAAAAATAAAAATTTTTTGGACTAGCGACACAAGCTACGAAAAAAATATGACAAAACTTGTCCATCCAAAAAAGAGCTATAATTTTTGATAGGATACGTAGTTTAGGCTTTGGACGTAAAAAAGCAGAAAAAATGAAAGAGGACGTAGGATCCCATATAGAACCCTATATATGTTCCTTTATTAGACCCTATGCAGATGCGCAGTAGTTTTTATTTAATTGTAAAAAACAAGATAAAAATTTTTGTAAATTATAAAAAGAAGGAAATAAGAATTAGTATGATTTAATTTTTATGCATATTATGAATTGTAATGGTATAAATTTATCACAATGATACGTGTTTCAGCGCAGCTCAGAATACAATTTAAAGAAAAATAAGAAACAAATTTAAAAATAATCACAATAAATACAATTTGCTCTTTATTTTGCAATTTTTGAATAAGCAATCCCAGGTAGAGTTACATAAAGAATGTATCATATTTGATATAAAAGTGTTGTATATAATGTAGAAAAGTTGAAATTTTGGACAAAATCGAGTGCGAAGCACGAGATACGTGATGAGAATGTGGCTTTAACAAAAGAGAATTCAAAATCATAAAATTACAGTGGTGGATGTTTTGAGTCTTAATTTTAAAAGGTTTGCGTAAGAATGTGCGGAAATATAAAAACCGAGCGCGTAGCGCGAGGTAAATATATAATGGAGCGCAAAGTGCGAAATAAATACATCATCGAACGCGAAGCGTGAGAACCAACAGTGGTGCGCCCTAGGCGCGCTCAAACTGGTGAGCGAAGCGAGCCGCGCGCATAGCGCGCGACGACAATGTGCCCGCGTGGCGGGCAGATTTTTTTGATTAGAATTAGTTAAAATTTGACATATTCATCGCCTTTTCAACGTTCAATCTTCAATAAGGTAATTAAATTTTCAACAAAATAGTCGAATTTGGAACTAAATTAATGAATTTTCGAGTAAATTGATAAATCGGCAAGTAAGAAAATAATTTATCAACGAAGTCTGTCAACTTTAAGCCAAAAGACACAAATTTTCAATCTGCAAGACGTATTTTCTACAAAGCAGTTGAATTTTGAACCCTGAAATATTAATTTTCTACAAAAAATACAAACTTTCAACAAAATCATTTAATTTCCAGCCAAAGAGAATAATTTTCAATACAAATAATCAATCGTCAACAACAAATTTAACAAAGTAGTTTAAGCCACGAATTCAATTTTTTAACCAAAAAGACGAATTTTCAGCATATAAAGATTTCTCAGTCAAGAAGAAAAAAAAGTAATTGAACTTTCAAGTCAAAAGACGAATTGTTTTGTAAAACAGTTGCATTTTCAAACCGAATCTATTAATAGTGCAACTTTCCACTAAAGATTTGAAACTTGAAAACAAAATTAATTTTTAACAAAGTTGTTTAACTTTTATCAAAGTAGTTGAATTTTCATTGTACAAAAATCAATTTTCAGCTAAATATGAAATAGTTCAATTTTCAAATAAAAAATTAATTTTAAACTAATAATATAATACATTGAACCCTAGATATCGGACCCCTGATAAAGTTCTTCCGAACATTGACGCCACGCCGAAAATAGGAGTAAAAAGAGTTGCGAGGGGTATGCGGCCTTCTATCTGGGTAATTCCCCACCAAGACCAGTACCAAAATCGGCCCAGTATCAGAGTATCAGTGTAATTGATATTCCAACCACAAACGATGACTCTAATTAGGCTTACTCTGGCGATTTCTTTATTTTCACTGGCCTATAAAATAATACAATCTTTTGGAAAGTTTTTAATATACAATCTTTTATTTACTAAATAAAAAAATTTTAACTGAAAAAATTAAATTTTCTAATTTATTATCATAGACAATTATTTAAATAGGAAATTCCTGACTTTTGCAAGATTTTTGTCTAAGTCACTGACCAGCCAAAAAAATCCCTTAGTTTTTCCCTGATTTACAGGTTTTAGCTAACCTGCAGTCATACGATTCATTACTAGTGAAATTAAATTTTTTCGAAATATTGATAGATAAAAATGATTAGATTACAATTTTTTTAATGAAATGTTCGTTAAAATAGAAAAAATTGGAAATAAATAAAAAGCTTTGAAATATTGTCGATAGTAGCTTCGTTATTTTCACCGTTATAAAATGAAATATCTAGTGCTAAGAAGGTGTGTTTGCAAAATTCAAGAACTTTTCCAGGTTTTTCCAGTTTAAAAATTCAAGGACTATTCCGGGGTTTTCCTGGTAAAAAAATCAAGAACTTCTCCAGGTTTTAAGGATTTCTAGGAATCTAAACACCTTGCATATCCGTAAAATACTGAGCTTATTTCAGAAAAACTTTCTAATGCATATGTGGATTACTGTCTACCAAGTAGAAGAAGGCATGCGCGTACGGTCGAATACATTTGATGAGTCATTTCACTACATATCAGAACAATGCCTTGTAGAAACTTTTTGTTTATACTTCTTATTATTTAATTTTGGATTTTTACAGGACTAATTTTTTTCTTGAAAAAGAAGAACATAAATAATTTAAAAATGAAGTCTCTTTTCTAAAAATTATTTTTCTAGTTGAACAATATCGAAATCAATGTTATTATCCTGAGTTTAAAAAAAAATCATACTTGTTTTAAGAACTGCAAAAATTGTAACCCATTTTTGTGATGAGAAAATCACGAAAATATTTTCTCTTCAGAATACGCTCAATACGCATGAGAAATAAAACTCGTCAACATAACTTGATGTTTAAATCTGTAAAATGAGAAGCCTTGAAGAGGTCTTGAGACTAGGCCATAGGGCTAAGTTGGTCATAAATTCACCCATAGTACCTGAGAGGTTGCTCCAGCCCCTCGATGTCAGGTCCTTTTGCCTTTCAACTTGCATATTTTCTCTCTATTTCCTTGCCTATTCATTAAAAATCCTAATAGGTCCACAAAATCCTGGACATTTTTGTGAGTTTGAGATTATAATCGTAAATATACATAAATTCTTAACTATTCCGATTTGCAGTTAGAATTTTCGTAAGCTCTTAATGATAATTTATTTTTTATTTTCTGTATTAATTTTAAATTTAAACTATTTCACTGATTTCATATTCTAAATTAATATTTTTAATTTAAAAACTGCGGATGATTATATAAAAAAGACACTAACTTCCCAAAGGTTTAAACGAAAATTGTTAAAACAATTTGTTTAAATTTGTGAGTTACGGCCCATCTGAATCATGACAGTATTCATGATTAAAATAAAAACTATGCCTGTCGTCAAAAAATAATATGAAGCAAATTTGCAGACATTTTTTAGATGAACAATTTTGCTCTGAGCATTTTTTTCTGGATAAAACCAGAATCGTTATATAAAATGCCTGGTCAAAGCAACTGCACCATCCTTTTTAGGCGCTAAAATTGTATGCCAAAGGGCAATTCAATCGGATAATTTCTTCGAAAGTTATTGTATTCAGAGGCAACGATTACGGCAACCAAAGACAGATATCAAAGGAAAATCCATTTTTTGTCAAGTAGTGAGCCCGAAAACGTCGAGATTTGATGGTATCCGCGAAAGTAATTTTTTACATTAAACGAATACCTTCTCATTGAGATGATAATGTAAAAAGTTATTATTCGTCATTAAAATTGATTCGACAGATTTTTCTAAGATCAAAAACTAAATTCGAAGTAATTATCAAACATCCAAATGGTAAAACTTCTATTTTAAATCTTTAAAACTTAATATTCTTAAAAACGATTAAAAAAAAGTAATTTATAATACAAAATATTCATAACAAAACTTTTGCTACAAAAAATTTGTCATTAAATGAATAAGAAATTCACTGAAAACTTAAAAAATGTTTAGTTAACGAGAATCGCGATATTACCCCAGACAGAAAAATCATATATATAATATTCATTTGTTTTATGTAAAAAATGTTTAAAACAAAGGAATATTTTATATAATACTTCACACTATGTATAAACTATCCATAATATTATCGCCTGGGACAACTTTTAAAATCAAAAAGCATTTAAAATTTATTTTTTAAGTTACTTCAAATCATTTTTACATTAATCATCCTTAAATTGTTGATCATTATTATTAATGACACAAATAATTATTAAAAATTCCACAACTGCCAATTTTCAAACGATTTAAGTTAACATAGAATAATTGAAATTTCAAAGGTTTTGATTCTGAAAGTAACTATTATTTATAAAATATTATTTTAATACATAATATGAACAAAGAAGGATAATGATGGTTAACAATTTAAGAATTTTTAAAGGATTTAAATTCACTTCGAATAATTGAAAATTCAAAGGGTTTGAGTATAAAAGTAACAATTAATAATAAAATATTATTTTTATATAATATTAATACATATTATTAATATTTAAATTAATAATTAATAAATTGCTGATAATAATTATTAATGATGTAAATAATTATTTACAACTCTTGTATTTTTACTTTCAAACGATTTAAATGTACTTAGAATAATTCAAATTTAAAGGGGTTTGCGTATACAATTAACAATTATTAATAATAGTTATAATAATTAAATAAAATTTTTTCATAATTTTTCTTACGAATCTATGAATGTTTGATTGCTAAGCGCTCGAGACAGAAGCTTGAAGTGCTTTTCGTGAAAACAGAACGTATTTTAGTGGATACATAGCCGTTACTTGCATTTGTCTATAAAATTTGTTTTAAACATGGAGGCAAACGTTGCAAAAGTCGATTTTTTTAACAGCACATTACTTTCAATGCAATTTGAATAGTTTTCGTAAAAGAACGATGTATTTTAGTGAAGAATTTTCCGAATAGTGGATTCGGTTATGAAATTTTGTTCACATTATTAGCAAGTTATTAAACAATACTTTTTTCCCCAATTATTTAATGCTACTGTTTGATCCTCAATATTTGCCATTTGCTAGTTAGTTTACCAGACTAAGAAACCTTAGCAAAGGTTATTTCTGTGACCAGTCACACAGGTGCGTTCTAGCCCCACCTCCTATTGCTTAAAAGGGATGAAGGGTTTGATCAAAATTATTTCTGTAACCAGTGACAGGGGTGCCCTCCCGCCCCATGAGATTTTGGAAAGGCGTAGAGGCTTCACCAACATTGTTTCTGTGACCAGTTACAGAGATGCGTTCCAGCCCCACCACGAGATGTTGGAAAGGGGTAAGGGGTTTTACCAACATTATTTCTATGACCAGTCACAGAGGTGCCTTCCAGCCCCACCACGCGTTGCTGGAAAAAGGCAAAGGGTTTGATCAAAATTATTTCTGTAACCAGTCACTGAGTTGGACATGGGCAGGGGCTTCACCAACATAATTTCTGTAACCAGTCACAGGGGTACCTCCCCTGACGAGAGGTTGGAAAGGGGTAGGGGTTTTTACAAACATTTCTTCTGTAATTAGTCACAGGGGTGCCACAGGAATATGGAAGAAAGGGGTAGAGGTTCGACCAACATTATTTCTATGACCAGTACAGGATTGCCTTCCAGCTTACCCACTAGATGTTCAAAAAAAGTTAGAAAAATTTGAATTCCATGAATTCCTTATTCCATGAATACGTACCCTTAGCTGCTACCTCGCTGGAAATATGCTTTGAAAAAAAAGGTAAAAAAAATTGTCCGTACCGGTAATTTTTTGTTACCTGTACCGACAATTTTTTTTACTGCGGGACCGACAGTGTATACACTTCGTTTACCAAAATTTCGGGACAAGTAGCTAGATTGTTTTGGCACAAATATAGGGGAATCTGAAAAAAGGGTTATTTGTACCGAAACTTCGGTACATATAGCTGGATCTTTTGGTACGTGTAGACAGTTTGTTTATAATTACAGTTTCAAGTTCGCCTATTTGCTTTTAAGTAAACTTTTATGTTAAACATTCTACTGTTTTGTAGACAATTCAACTTTTCTGCTTGAAACGTCAACTATTTTATTGAAAATTTAACTTTTTTGTCAAAAAAATATAGTTTTTCAAACTGAAAACCTAAATATTCCACCTTTGGGTAAAACTTTATACTGTATATTGGATAAGTTAGAAATTCATATTTTTAATAAAAAATTAATCCTCTTAGTTGAAAATTCATCTTTTGAAAATTGTACAATTTTTTTGAAAAATTACTTTTTTTGTCAAAGTTACCTTTATTTCTCAGAGTTTTTATATAAAAATTTAATTATTCATATTGTATTGGTTGACAATTCGACTATTTGATAAAAAACTGCATATTTTGTTAAAAATATAACAAAAAATTGTATTGTTTAAAAATTCAACTATATTGTTTAAAAAATTTATCTTTCTTGGCTTAAAATAACCTTTTCTGCTAAAAGAGCATCTTTTTTGATTTGAAAATGTACCGTTTTCCAAAATAATCGACTTTTTAGGTTACAAACTTAATGGTTGTAAATTCATCTTTCATGGTAATATAGTCACCTTTGTTGGTAGAAAATGATCTTTTTTTGTTAGAAATTCAACTGCCTTCGAAAAAATGCATTTTCTGGCATTAAAATCTTACTATTTGATTAAATCTATATTTCTTTTGAAACTCATCGCTTTGCTGGAATGTTTATCTTTTTCGTTGTTAATGGAACTGCTTGGTTAAAAATTATAAATTTTTTATGTTTAAGATTCATCTCTATGGATGGCAAATCTTTTTTGGTTGAAAATTCAGCTAATTTGTTGATGATGCAATATATTGCGACTTCATATGTTAGGAATTGAGAGTAATTCATATTTAATTCAATATGTTATCTACATTAAGTTTATTTGAAAGAATTTACAAAGTTGAATACCGTGTTTCGCCAACGGCTATGTTACTTACGCGAGGGGGGGGGGGGGGCTAAAATTTGGAACTTACTTTGTAGATAGCCATCACTGAATAAAACCTCAGGATAAAAACTTTTCAAGGTCGCGGTGGTGAAAGCAGAGTGTATTTATGTGAAAAAATGACCAAATAGTGCATTCATTTATATAATTTATAAAATTAACAAATATATTAGTAGAACAATGTTTTCTGATGGAAAATAACTATTACATAAATTTGAAGTCTTTTTATTAATAACAAAATATATGTCGAATAGTGCTTCAATAACGGTGAAATACAACGTAGATTTGTTGAATGTTGTTTTCAATTGTAGAACCACCAACTTTTGAATTAATTTCTAATAATTATTTGGAACATTCAATGAATAAGTTTGCTGAATTACATGCTATTTAACTTATTTTGGTTGATTTCGGGCTTATTCCGATTGTTTATGTAAAAATAAAAAATAAAATTATAAAAATTGCCATTTTCAGTTTATTTGTTAACACAGAATTATAACAAAATGAAACTAAAAATCGGCTCTCGCAATTCTCTTTGGAATTTAGTCAAAAGTATTTTTAGAAAAATTAAAATCGATTAAAAATGATCGTATCTAAGGCAGTAGTTGGCACGCTCTTGCTCAGGGCAGGGTACCCTTCCCTGGCTGCCCTACCACCTACTTTCAGGGCAGTGCCTGCGAGCTTGGCCAGACCACGCCTTTCCTCAGGGGTATTTTGTTAGAAAATGGGAAAAAATGTGAGATTCAAAAATTCCTAATTTTGCAATCAGTGACTTAAAAGTAATATATTTGGAATCCACGTATTGTTCCGATTCCAAAGACATGTAATTTGTCTATAAAGATTGAAAATTTGAGAAGCATTTAGTATTAAATTGCATGTAAAGCTGATGTTTCTTGATATTAAACTCCTTCAAATTTTCAACTTTTCAAGGCAAGTAATATATCATTGATATCGGAAAAATTCGTAGATGCTAATAATGCTATTTTCAAATCGCTGTTTGAAAAATTAAAAGTTAAAAATTTTCCTTACTTTGACATGCCTGTGGACAAAAGACCCTTGCTGGAGTAAGCTCACATACACTAAGGTACATGAATAGACCGAAAAGTAGTAGAAAAAATTAAGTCAGATGGAGCCTGATCATACCTGAAAATCAAGCAAAAAGTTTGCCGACCACTGCTCTAAGGCTAGGCTGTTTTGGAACAAATTGTCATATTTGGGCCACTGTTCAGGTCTTCTGGGCGTGGCACGGTCAAGCAATTTCATTCAGCACCTAGAATCCCAAAACCTAATCCGCTGCAGGAGGATGACTGAAAATTCTACAAAAATAACATATTCCAAATTTTGCAAAAAACAAAATTTGAATTAATACATTATTTTGCGAGTGGTTTTGCTGAAACTATTTGGAGCAAGTTACCGTTACACCTTAAGAGCAATGGTCAGCACGCCACACAGTGGGAGGAAATGCACTTTTTCGTTCAAAAATGTCTAGAGCCTTCAATTTTGGTCCGATTCTTATTTTTTTTTTTAATTGAAATTTTATTAAATTCTGAATAGCTTGACGCTCTCAACTTTTGTCTCTTCTGCTTGTTTATTAATAATTTTTTCACTTAAAGTATGGATGAACTTAAATTTTTTACATAACAATTTTTTACGCTTTAATATCTGATTAGTTAAACTTTATATTGTCTTAATTGAATGTTTAGGGACACATAGAATACAAATAATTTGCTTCTTAGTCCATTTATTTGTTAGAAACAAATTTTATGATCAAATTAGCAAATAGTCTTATTATCGGTAAAAAAATTTCTGTTTACTAAAATTTCAAATTATAATTTCCTTCAATCGCCAAAACGACTTCAGGATTTCTTAAAATAATAAATATTTAATAAGATTTGATAAAATATAACAATTAAAATTTTTATAAACAAATTAGATAAACAAATTCAAAATTTCGGTCCTTTCGCATAGAAATTTTTTTGTGTTTGCACTGGAAATTTTTTAAGCTATTGGCTGAATGGCTGCTAGTCACACTAGTATTAGAAAAGTTAATAATAACAATTGTTATAAATAATTCTCGTGATAAAATATTCAAATTTAAATTATTATCCAATTTTAATTTTCTTTAATCGCTAGAATGGCTACTGATATTCCTGAAAAATGTATCTTTTATAATATTTAGTGAAATATAACAACTTAAATCTTTATAAACAATTTAGATTAAAAAATTCCAAATTTTGGTAGTTTCACTTTAAAAAAGTCGAAGTTTCCATCGCAATACATTGAGAATGAATCATAACACTACATGCTAAGCTTCACTCAATATAAAATTTGTTGACAATAACCCACCGACTTGATAGGCAAACCCCTAAATTTGCAGAAATTCATATCAGAAAACGGGATTGGCAATGAATGCAGAAAATAAAGTACTTTTTCATAAATTTCAGAATATTCCTATAGTCTTTATTCCGAGCTTCACCTGCTTCTTCGGAAAACTTTCCAATTGATAATGGGAAATGTTTCATAACATCAGCTCCATGTAATAATATCTTATGGACAGTTACAGGCATGTAGTACCAAGGGTATAAATATACGTACAGAAACCATGAAGGTTTCAATGGTACCACTGCGACTTCACTTAGAGAATTTGGTCAATTCTGTAGTATGGAAAAATCCTAATCCATCGTCAACATCATATTTCAGGCCAATAATATATGAATTCGCAAAAGAAACCGCAGAAAAAACCAATTCAGTAATATTATCACATCAAAAAGAAATCGATAAAATGAAGCCCACAATAAGAAAGAACGATTCCGGTACTTATGTGATAAAAACTGAGATGATGTTGACGATGCTAGACCAAAAAGTTTGCCAGGCTCTTTCTAGAACTTTATCATCTATGACTTGTTACATTTGTCAAGCTACATCTAACGAGATTAATAACTTAGAGTCAAGAATTTACTTTATGGAAAATCTTTTACATATAGCCTTTAGACTCGATTTTAAGAAATGGCGAATAGATACGAATATATGTAAAGATTTGCAAAAGATGGCGAAGACTCGAATTTGCAAAGATTTTCATCAGAAAACAGGACTGGTAATAGATGCAGTAAACCAAGGCTCAGGCACATCCAATGACGGAAACACCGCAAGAAGGTTTTTTTCAGACCCTAAAGTAACAGCAGAAATTACAGGGATATACTTAGAATTAGTGGAAATATTTGCGTACATTCTGCATAAATTAACAAGTACAGAGCCAACTGACTTGGAAACATGTAAAATATATACTATGGAAACCGCAAAACTGTATGTGTATTTATACCCTTGGTACGACATGCCTGTAACTGTCCATAAGATATTATTGCATGGAGCTGATGTTATGAAACATTTTCCATTACCAATTGGAAAGTTTTCTGAAGAAGCAGGTGAAGCTCGGAACAAAGACTACAGGAATATTCTGAAATTTATGAAAAAAGTACTTTATTTTCTGCATTCATTGCCAATCCCGTTTTCTGATATGAATCTCTGCAAATTTAGGGGTTTGCCTATCAAGTCGGTGGGTTATTGTCAAAAGATTTTATATTGAGTGAAGCTTAGCATGTAGTGTTATGATTCATTCTCAATCTATTGCGATTGAAACTTCGACTTTTTCTAAGTGAAACTGCGAAAATTTGGAATTTTTTATCTAAATTGTTTATAAAGATTTAAGTTGTTATATTGTACTAAATATTATAAAAGATACATTTTTCAGGAATATCAGTAGCCATTCTAGCGATTAAAGAAAATTAAAATTGGATAAAAATTTAAATTTGAATATTTTATCACGAGAATTATTTATAGCAATTGTTATTATTAACTTTTCTAATATTTTTTTGACTAGCAGTCATTCATCCAATAGCTTTAAACATTTCCAGTGCAAACACAACAAAATTTCTAAGTGAAATGGCCGAAATTTTTAATTTGTTTATCTAATTTTTTTATAAAAATTTTAATTGTTATATTTTATCAAATAATATTAAATATTTATTATTTTAAGAAATACCTGAAGTCGTTCTGGCGATTGAAGGAAATTATAATTTGAAAAAATCTGAAATTTTAATATTTTGCCATAAGAATTGTTTATAACAATGGTTATTAAAAACTTTTAAATTATTCTTGTAATAATATATCATTCCTAGATCAATATGAAGCACTTTTAGTAATGAGAAATTTTCTTTTACCGATAATAAGACTATTTGCTAATTTGTTCATAACATTTGTTTATAACAAATAAATGGACTAATGAGCAAATTATTTTTTTCTATGAGACCCTAAACATTTGTTCAAGAGAATATAAAGTTTGCCTAATCAGTTATTAAAGCGTAAAAATTGTTATTTAAAAAATTTCAGTTTTTCCATACTTTGAGTGAAAAAATGATCAATAAACAAGTAGAATAGACAAAAGTTCAGAGCGTCAAGCTGACCAATGACCTACTTTCTGGCCAGCTACCGTCAAGCTTGGCCAGACCAAGCCTTTCCTCAGGGGTCTTGTTGTAAAATGGGAAAACAATCTTAAATTTAAAAATTCTTAATTTTGCGATTAGTAATTAGAAAGTGATATATAGTATTCGGAATCTACGTCCTTTTCAGATTTCAATGGCATATAATTTGTATATAAAGGCTGCAAATTTGAGAAGTATTAAATATTAAATTGAACATTGAGCTAAAGTTTCTTGATATTGAACTCCTAATTTTCAACTTTTCTAGACAGTTGTAATAATATATCATAGGAATCGGAAACATTCGTAGATGCTCTTTATGCTATTTTGAAATCGCTAGTTGAAAAATGAAAAATGTTTAAATTTCCGTATTTTGACCTGCCTGTGGACAAAAGACCCCTATTGGAGTTAGCTCACACAAACTAAAGTCTATGAACAGACCATAGAGTAGTGGAAGAACTGAAGTCGGGACAGGCCTGACCGTACCTGACAAGTGAGCAAAAAGTTTGTTGCCACCTCAGACTGCCCAGACACGTAGAAAAAAATTCAGATGTATGATTGACCTCAAGAAACGAACTATGTTCGCTATCGAATTTACAGTACAAGCCGACATAAACATTACGTCTAAGGAGAAAAAAAAGGAGAGGTTTAAAGACCTTATAGGGTCGTCCTGCCATCAGTGCTGTCGGAGGTGCCAAACCTTCACTAATTCATAGCCCCTGCGTGGCAACGAAATACCGAGACACTTGCGACGAAAATGCAGAAGGCAGTCGTAGTTGGCTCGCTATGTGTCATTAAGAATCACAAGGGTTTCGATGAATCTTTGTATTAAGTCCGTCACACAATGTAACCACCCATCTCGTGATCGTGAGACATGGTTACAACTAAAACTGTAACGGGATTTCACCAGAAGCGGGAGACATTTTCTAGAATTGCACCCACTCTCGGTAAATTCCTCCGGCTGTCTCTATGACAAAATCTCAATATATATAGTTAAAAGTTTTTCATACGGATAAGCGCGGGATTTCACTGGAATCGAGTACCATCCTACAAAATTGCAACACTGAGAGACCAAATGATAAGCGTCTTCCTCAACACCCCGCAAGTATTATAGCATTTCGTTGACACACAAGGATGCTTTTCGGACTATTAACCAATAAATGTTTGGTACCTCAAAGATCGCCGATGATCAGGATGACTAACTTAGGCTTATAAGGTCTGTATACCTTCTCTTTCTCTTCACTGTCCTTAACAGTGACGTTCTTGTCGGCCGAGGTCGAAAAATTGATAAAGAACATGGTTCTTTTCTCGAAAACAAAAGAATGGCAGATCTCGAGTGCGCGACAGAAGCAATTGTCAAGATTATGAAGTCCTAGTATATGCGGCCTTCTCATTTTTGATAATTAGATCTATTTCCCTAGCAGTGTTTGGCGGAGGGGTATCAGAGCTGAGACCGTAAAAGTGACAAAAAACATGGTAATAATAGACTCTTAGTCTCGCATTGTGCCTTTGGATGCATGTCATACCCACATTAGTTGGAAAAATAAATAGTATGTGTCTTTGTTTCACGGGGTGTGCATGACACGCTTCGCAGATATCATTAAGAATATTTGGCTAAAAATGTGGCGACGTTATGTTAAAGTAGAAATTACACCGTTTTGTCATGCCAAAATAAAACCCTTCCTGCCCGACTTCAATCTGGGTGACTTAAGGAATGCAAACGCTAGCTCATACAACATCGGCTTTCTTGATACGAACCCCCAGGAGTGAATACTCATGATTGATAATGTTTGGTGGATTTTCCTCACCACTGATATTGAAGTCAAGATACAGAAATGCTTCTTTGCCACTTCTTCGTGTTTCTTTACTGTTTCAGGAAGTGGGTGTCATCCGCTTTCAACTATATGTGCTATACCCAGAAAAATCATGTTGTGAAGACATTCGAGATTCAGTATTCCACGACCACCTTAACGGCGTGAGATGTAAAGTCGGAGATCAGACGACTTAATGTGTATGTTTCTGTGCATGTGAATAACCTTTCGTGACCTGATATCCAGAGATCCGAGCTCGTCCTTTGTCTAGGAAACCACTTCAAATAAATAGAGTACTGTCGGGACGGGAAGCATGTTCATGGTAGATACCTTGTTCCTCGCCGACAGTTCAGAGGGACAAATCTATCGGTTAAGACGTTTTTATCTGCGTCAGAGAGGACTTTGTACAGATTTTACGTACTCAATGCGGCTCTGTGGCATTGCGAAGTATGTACCTTGGCGCATTTTTCTAACCCAAACTCCATTCCCATCTCTGGAGTATACTTCTCGATAATCCCTAGGACTAGATCTAGTTGCTCTTTATTTCTAGCATAGATCTTGACATCATCCATGTAAAATACTTAAGAGACATTATTCTTTTGAATCAATCCCTCTATGTACCTCACGATGTGCACAGGTTTGATTGTCCAAACTGTCCTATAATTTGAAATAACTAGAAAGATATTATGCAGCGGGTTCAGACAAGTTATCGGCCTTCTGAGGGCCAGACAAGGTGCTAATCTTCAGGGGGAGTACTGTGCGTCCTTCCACCAACCACTTTGAAATAGGCTCATCCAACTTGAGATATAAGGTGAAAATGCGGGCCAGATGCTGGTGGGTTGATAAAAAACTACTTCTGCAAGAAGGTCTTCATACCGTCTAGTTCAGAAGCGGAATAGGTCCTTATATATCTTACTACTTTTTTCACCTCTTTGGTAGTGACAGATGGGCATTCCTGTTTAGGTGATATGAGGTAACTGCACTTCAAAATACCTCGACCTCCTCTGGTCTGAACGGTTAGTCGATAGTAATTGGAGGGTCTTTGAAGAGTCGAGATGGGTCAAAAAAAAACTGTAAATTTTCTGTCACCCAAATCTCCCGGCGCTCTACACTTCTCCTAGCGTCACCCATATTGTGTCAACAACATGCAGCCTGATGATCAACAACTTTGACTTGTTGCATACGTGACGACAGATCCGCAGTTCGCGCGCGAACTGTCGGACTCAAGACTAATAACTTGTTTGAACACGTCGTATACAATGTTTAAGGCGATACTGAATGACAGAATTGTTCATAGAATTAGTCCTGAGTGGAGAAAGATGTACGAAGAACGTGGCACGAAACATGGTGTAACAGGTTTCTGAGAGAATCTGCTAATTGACAGGGGATTACATCTTAAGGTAGATAGAGAGATAGATACCGCTTTGGAAAATCAGATTTACTACCTCATCTAAAAATTATCATGTTACAAGGAACGTCACCCCCCAGAGGAGCGTTTTCCAGGGCGATTACATGATCTCTCTTCTCTTTTGCATCAAATTTCTGCCCCTACATCTCGCACTATGTAATCCTCTTGAGTATCTCTGTGGAGAGTCTAACCATCGTGAGCATAAGGTCAGTCATGTATTTTATAAGGATGACTTGAAGATCTATGCTTCTGAGACAATGCCGTATGAAACTGCTTTAAGCATAGTCGAAAAGTACATAGAAGAGATTGGTACGAATCCTGAATTCAATAAGTGGCAAGATTCATCTAAAACGAGGAAGAATTACTGGCGTTTCTGAGGACCCTCAGCTCATAAGTGGTCTTTCAATCTGCCTGTGCGTCGTCCCTGTTCTACCTTATTCGCTTGTGATGGTTCCATGAACAAAGCACGAGCTTACAGCCCTCGACATCGCTACACGTAAAAGCAATCATATAAATGCGTCCGTTACACTCATATATCCCACGCCGTAACGGCGACATGACTCTAAATCTCCAGTATCTACAACCAAACTATTGTGAGTACAGCTCACATATTGGCAAATGGAAGACGTTTTTTCCTGAAAACAAACATTTGTTACGAGATGATTGACCGAGGAGCGTTTTTTAAAAAGTAGCGGAACAGGCGACCGAGACCCCTGGCCTGGATGTTAACATCATAAGTGAGAAAATTGCATTATTTCATTAAGATACCTAACTTCTAAAATCCTAAGTAAGTTTCTACCTTAGTATACCGTAGCCAGTCATGCACATTATGAGTACCTAGGACACATACTATCCAAGTGTCCCACTCACTCGGGAACAATGTATCTCCACAGAGACAATGCAGCCTCAAGAATGCTTTACTACCATCCTCCTCGTTCTTATGATGTTGACTGCGACTCTTCCCTGCTGAACTCTCCGAAGGAGGTATGTAGCTCTGTATGTATTGAAAGATGTACTAAGACCGTATTTTAGCATTTTGGTGCATATATGCATTTTTACTGCATTACAAGTTCACTTTTTTCTTCTTTTTTGTTCGAAAACAATCAATTATTCAACCATTGTTTAAATAATACGATTAACTGTATCAATGGCGTGCATATTTTATGTATTTAATTTGTAAAAATTACTTACAGAATATCTGTTGTCGAAAGTACAAGAAAAAATATACGTAAATTCACTGGCTTTACATTGTTTGTTTAATATTTATAAAAGAATATCATTAAAGGGGTTAGTTTTATAAATTTGTATTGTTTTAAGTTAATAATGCCAAAAAATGATAAGCTAAACATCGCAGGGGAAAGAATGATTGTTAATTGTTAATAATAAAAGAATATGTAAATAAATTAATTACGTGATGATGAAGTGATGAAAAAACTAATTAAACCATTCTTTTCCACGCTACCCCTAAGGTAGAGTAATAGACGTTTTTTAGTGGTTTCCCAATAGGTTGAATCCACCATGAAATATTAAATATTTTAAAGTATTTGCAATACAATAAAAAATATCACACACAAAGACACACATTTTTTCGGTTAGGTTTTTATTCCTCTAGAATCAAACAAAAGGGTGAAAATTGCACCCGCTTTCAGCGAAATCCCGGTAAAATTTCAGCCACAACCACGTCTCACGACCGTGAGATAGGTGGTTACAGTCTGTAAAAGAATCAATACGACGATCCAGCAAAAGCCTCGTGCACCCTAAGAACACGGAGCGACCCAAGGACAACCGCCTTCTGCATTTTTCCCGCAAGTGTTCTAGCGTATTGTTGACACGCAGGGATGCTTTTTAGGCCATTAACAAGTGAAAGCTTGGCACCGCCAAGAGCGCCGATGATAAGAACGATCAATTTAACAGAATATTCCGGGTACAATCGTTGCAACTCCCTTATAAGGTCTCGATACCTCTCTTTCTTTTCATTCTCCTTGGTTATGATGTTTTTGTCAGCTGGTGCCGAAAATTCGGTAACGAACATGGTTCGCTTCTCGAAGTCAAGAAGAATCATGTCAGGCCTCGAGTGAGCAACAGAAACAATTGTCGAGAATATAAAGTTCCAGTATATGCGGCACTTCCCATTCTCGACAATTGACTCAATTTCATTAGGAGCATTTCGAGGAGCGATATTAAGGTTAATACCGTAGGAGTGACAGAGATGGTAATAAAGCCCTCTTAGTGCCGCATTGTGCCTTTGAATGTAGGTCGTTCCCGCGTGAGTTGGACAACTAGATAGTATGTGAGCTAAATGCTCGGGGTCTGCATGGCACGCCCTGCAGCTATCATCGGGAATGTCTTGGCATCAAAATGTGGCGACGGTATGTTAAGGTGGAAATGACACCATCTTGGCATGCAAAAATGAAACCCTCCGTACCAGAGTTCATGCCGGGCGATTTAAGGAATGCAAACGTTACCTCACAAGACATTGACTGATCCTTCACATTTCTGTGGAAGATATCGTGCATCCTCTTATCGAGGAGCTGTTCACGAAAGTTTTTCTCTTGTGCTTTCTTTATCCGGGCTTTCAGGAGTGAGTACAGAAACGCTCCTTTGCTCACTTCTTCGTGATTCCTGACCATTTTAAGAAGAGCGTCTCTTCCATTTGCAACTCTATGTGCTGTACCCAGAATAATCCTGTTGTGAAGACATTCAAGACTCAATATTCCGCGACATGGAACTACTTCAAATGAATAGAGTAGTACCGGGACGGCAAGCATGTTGGTTGCAGATACTTTGTTCCTCGCCGACAGTTCGGAAGACCAAATCTGTCAGATGAGACGTTTGTATCTGCTTCGGAGAGTATCCTTTATAGATGTCACATCCTGAATGCGGCTCTGTGGCACGCCCAGGTATTTATAAGTCTCTCCAGCGCAAAGGTGTCATATAGCGCTTCTATCAACGAGCTCAGGATCTTCAGGGATGCCATTAAATTTTTCTCGCTTCAAATAAACCTTGGCGCATTTGTCTAACCCAAATTCCATTCCAATTTCCTTAATATATCGTTCGACACTCCCCAGAGCTAGATGCAGTTGCTCTCTGTTTTTAGCATAGATCTTAAGATCGTCCATTTAAAATACATGAGTGACCTTGTACTTTCGATCTGCAGGTTTGCCGCACAAGTACCCGTCGGAATGGCGAAGTGCTAGAGATAGTGCCAATAATGTAAGGCAAAAGAGGAGTGGACTCATGGTGTCGCCCTGAAAGACAACTCTCTTAAAGGTGACCTTGTTAGTTGTCATACGATTTTTTCCAGATGAGATAGTAAATCTGCGGACTATTTGCGGATGAACCTTTAAGATTTCCAAAAGACAGATGATAAGTCTATGGGATGTCGAATCGAAAGCTTTCCGATAATCAATCCAGGCCATCGATAGGTCACGCTGGTAGAATCCTGCATCTTTGCAGATACATCTATCGATGAGCAGGTTCTCCCGACATTCGCCTACGCCTTTCTTTGAGCCTCGTTGTTCATACATTTCTTGCCACACAGGTTCAATTGCCCGAACAATCCTATCATTTAGGATAGCTGTGAATATCTTATAAAGCGTGTTCAGACAAGTCATTGGCCTGTAATTCTTCGGGTCAGCTAAGTTGTCTATTTTCGGTAGAAGTATTGTGCGCCCTTCCACCAACCACTCTGGAATCGGCTCTTTCGACTTCAAATATGAGGGGAAAATACGGGCCAAATGCTGATGGGTTGAAGAAAACTTCTTCCACCAGAAGGATTTGATACAATCTGGTCCCGGTGCGGAATAGTTCTTCATCCCTCTTTATACTTTGTTCACCTATTA
>NC_046666.1:104966704-104984050 GCF_010883055.1 Belonocnema kinseyi | reverse complement strand
TTAGGGCGGGTCAATTTGTAGTGGGCGATCGACCCAGCTATCACATACTCAAGCCACGACCTTCAAAACATATATGCGCGCCATCTACAGCGTTTGTCTCGATCATATTTGAACCACCCTCGTATATATATAAATCATCAGTCTATTGAAAATCTTGAATGTTCATCCACATATAGTGAGATGCATAGAGATTGATGCCCCCTTGGAAAACTAAATTTACGATCTCATCTATAAAATATGGAGTGACAACGAACAACGTCACCTTCCATAGGGGCGTCTTTTAGGGCGACACCATGAGTCCTCTGCTTTTTTGTACTGTACTTCTGTCTCTATCTCTCGCACTACGAAATTCCTCTGGATACCTCTGTAGCAACACTAATCATTACGAACATAAGGTGATTGGTATGGACTTTGGATTCGAAAAATGTGCCAAAATTCATCTGAAGAAAGGAAAGATTTTTGGCAATTGTCCAAAACGAGAAGTGTCAAATTTTCAGGAACTACAATTTTTGGACAACTGTCCCCGTTGCATACTCGTGGCCTGACATCGTTCTCCAAGACTTCCAGAAACGAACTGCTAAGGAGAGGGATAAGGAGGAGAGGTATCAAGACCTTAAAAGGGAGCTGCAACGACTGTACCCAAAATATTCGATATGCCAAGGCACTTGTGAGATCGTATCAGAAAGCTGTCATCCTTGGATCGCTTCGTGTCCTATAAGACACACAAGGGTTTCGCCATCCTGTCGTTGATTTCATCGCGCCTTGTTACCTCCCATCTCACGGTCGTCAGACAACATTCCCCTATTGGGAAAACCACTATAAAAAAGGGTGGTATAGAAAATAGTTCATTTTACAAAAGAACTGTCAAGTTTCTTAGATGTTGACTTTCTTTTGATACATTGTAATGTATCAGTGAATCAATTATTTAATTAGTTTCTTCGTCACTTGCACTATTACGTAATTAATTTTTTTAAATATTCTTTTATTATCAACAATTAACAATAATTGTTTCCACTGCGATGATTAGTTCATCAATTTTCGGCGTTCTTAACATAAAATTATACAATGTTATAAAACTAATCCCTTTAATAACATTTTCTATGAATAATAAATAAACAATGTAAAACGAGGTAATTTTTTTATCTACTTTCCACAACAGGTATTCGGGAAGTAATTTCGACAAAGTAAATAGATGTGCGTTTCCTGGTACATACAGAACCTTTCTGAATGGAAAGGGTCAAAATTTTATTGTCATAACTCGTGAACTATGTAAGCTTCAACATTTTTTTTTATTTCACGCAAAGTTTAGTCCTCTATAAGAATTTATCTATAGAATTTTGTCAAAAGCAAGGGCTTTGAAAATTAGACGGAAGATTATAGGGAGACATAAGAGGGAAAGTGTACACACATCTGCGGACGCGGGAGTCCGTTCTAGACTACGTTATTTTTGTTAGAAAAGAATAAAGCGTGCCCACTCAATGAAATTCAAGTTAGTCAGAACGAAATCAGACCATCTTGCGATCAGTTTCTCTTTAGAATTAAAAATAACTATATCAGGGTGACCACAATATTGAATCTTCTAATGACCCTGACATTTCCCTAACTTTTACCTGGCATTTAGACGAATTTCACTGACAGGAAAGTATTAAGAAGCGAATAAGTTTTTAATATTGTGCGAAGAAAAATAGTGAAACAAGGCAAAAAAATGCGCTTTACATGCATGATCATATTCATATTTATTGAAATCCCAGCAGTTTTTACACCAATTACAAGATTTCTTTTAGCCTTAATATATCTATCAACTATCTTCCAACAGCATTATATTAAAACCTGTATAAAGTGTTTGGTATGAGTTACCCCTTTTAGAATAAATACCCTCCTCCTTAAATACAAAATAACTCAAAAATCTCTTTTGTATCTTTTCAAGAGTCTCAGCATGTGATACAAATATTAACGTTTCCCTTTCCTTAAAACTCTTACACGTCCTGAACAAATATCTAAGCATTCTGCTGGCTCTTTTGCTCATTATTTCAATATGATCCTTAAATATTAATTGTGAGTTAAAATGTATTCCTAGATTGCACGTGGATTCTACTCAACTTAATTAGACGTTATTGATTTCGTAATTAAAGATTATTGGATTCACAGTTCCAGAATAAATAACTGAACATAGCCTGCCAACTGAACATAGTGATTCCTCTTTCTCAGAAAATTCTTAATTAGTGGAACAAGATTAAATGGTAGATTAATGTCACGTAATTTTATTAATAATAGTATGTGGTTCACTTTATCAAAATCCTTTGAGAAATCAAAATAGTCATCATTTCGCTCACCACTTTTTAGCGCTTCCGAGGAATACTCTGTGAATTTACTCAAATTTGTAACTGTAGATTTTTTCAGTACGAAACCATGCTGCGCAGGATTTAATGATGGTTCTAGATATGAAATAATAGTATCAGCTTTACACATCTCGAATATTTTTAAAGAAGTTGTTTACAATTGAAATAGGACGATATTTTTTAGGTGAGATCTAGCACCCCCCTTAAATCTAGACATACTTTGGTTTATTTCCATTATGCTGGATAAATTCCATTATTGAGAGCAATATTTTAAATATATGTGAGTGGTTCAACTAACACTGGATAGCAGTCCTCAGCAATAAAGCTAGGTATCCTATCAATACCAGCTCTATGCTTATTTGGCAATCTCTATATTGCATTTTCTACTTTCGAATGAAGAATTTGTACATTGTTCCCAAAAATATCCTTCCCTGCCAAGGGATCACACCATATCTCATTTGTCATACCTTCATCTTCCACATATACGCTCTTAAAGTATTCTGCAGATGCCTCAACAATCTCGTCCTATTCGCACAATTTACAGCCCCCATATATCATGATTCCAGGAATCTTAGATTCATTTTTTAGCTTTAAGGCTACGTTCCAAAACTTCCCAGGATTATCCTGCAAAGAGTTTTCAGCATCTGCTATATAATTCTTATGATCATCTTTGAGCATTTTTAAAAGATTTTGCAAATTTCATTCAGAGCCCTTATATCATTTTTGAATCATTAATCTTATACGACTCATTCCAATTAATCTCAGTTGAGTTTAAGTATAAACACAGATAGTCCTCTTTTTTGAAAATCAAATCTGTTTTGACAATCTATCTTTAACTTACAAAGTGCATCTTTTGTCACGCTGTTGCAATCTATTAGTAAAGAGGCATGGTGCTCATACTCGTTCACCATAGTATCTGAAGTGGTTTTTACTTTACACATAGTATTCTCAAAAACTAAGTCTAAGCATTTATTGTTATTTTGCAAGATTTGGTTGTATTGGGTTAATAAACTAGGTTCAGCAAATTTGCTTAGTTTATCCGTCCTAATGTCTGAGAGAAAACTTTCACGAGAATCATTGTAATTTCTTATATTGAAACTTACAGCAATAATAAATTTTCCATGATATAATGATCCTAACAAAGACATTTGTTCTGTAAATAATAAAAATTCGTCAAACTTTAACGTTGGAGGTATACATAGAACAGCTATTATTAAAGAATAGACGTTTTTAGATATTTTTGTATCAACAATATTTATACTAGGACAATGATTATCCAATAAGAGTTTCCTCAGCACTTCTCCCAATTCTACCATCTCCTTAACAAGTATATTTATTTATTTCGAATAATTTTGCGAAATAAACCCTTGGGGTCAATCAAGTTTCTGTCAATAAAATTAAGCCAAATTTATTAGTATCTAAAAACATATTTCATATTTTTTATCTTCCCATCAATCACCTTGTAGTCTTTTTGTATATTATTAATCCGATGTTTCATTTCCTCAAAGACTTTATACATCGCCTGCCCTCGACTGTCTATTTTCTATTCTAATCGGTCCAATCTCTTATCAAGCATTTCCTTTAGAGACGCAAAGTCAACAACATGTATGTCGTCACTTTTCGTCGAATTCGCCGGTAAATTTGCACGAGCACGACAGCAAAAGACAAGCGAACCATCTTTTCTCTTTCTCAACCTCTATACGCAATTTAAATTATATGTATTTTGGTATCCACAACAACTATTTATATCTAACGGTTGAATTAGGTCGTTGTTCTCCATAATCCGTTTATCATTTTTGTGAACGCAATCATAAAAATCGTGTTTTCATGCTGCTACAGACGAGCGAAAAAGTACGCGTTATAAGCGGTGTCTGACGGTGCATTGGATAAGTTACAAATGAGGGTTCAATAAGCATGGTTTGACATTGGAGTTAATAAAAGAACTCGATTTGTGCGTGTCTTCGTATTTTCGTAATGCTTTAGATAGACCGTGGTTGACAAAGATATAGAGGGAAGTCCGTCGGCGCCCTACAGGAACTTCCCTCTACCGTGAGTCGATGTTTTTAACGATAAAATTAACGAGATATGCGAGTAATTTTACACAAATATAGTTTGACCCGCTTTCACATAATTCATGACTTTACGGCTTCGTCTGTCACGCAATGTACTATTATTAAATTCTAGAGCCCATACTTTAGGAATTCCGCGATTAAACTCAATAGACTTTCCTCATATTGCTCATTGGCCCTTCTGATGCTGCTTCATCTCTCCTTTTTTCACGGATCCTAACATTTTCTACTTCCGTTATCTCTTCTTTCTTCATCCTCTGACTGTATATCAAACCTATTCAAGACAAAGTTAGTTGATCTTCATTTTTCTACCTCTAGTAGGTTTACAAAGTGGTTTAGCCGACTTTTTTTCACATTTTCCTTCCCCGCTTCATCTTCCTTCTCGGCCTGAAGTTTCCTATGACTTTCCAGAACCTTCCCTTTCATCTACTTTCCTCAATCTTCTTTCAATTTTCCTCCTTTGCCTTTTTTCGGAACAAATTCCAGTTTACTTTTTCCCTCTTTTAATTTGTCTTTCCCTTTATCATTTTTTGTTCTCGAATTATTTTTTAAGACAATCCAAAACCATAGTCCCCTGTCACATACTTTATCATACCAGTTTCATTTACCGTTTTCCGAACCTTTATAACCCTTTTCCCCCTATTTTGTTAGTAATCCTACAGCTTTTGGTGCCTTCCAAATGCATCCCCTAAACTTTACCCATCTGCCTTCCCATTCCTTATTTTCTTCGCATTCCTCGAACCATTTTTTCATTTCTTTCCCCTAATTCTTTGCCTTATTTTTTCTGCATTTTTTTCTGCATTTCTGCCTATTGAATATACAGGGAGGCCACATGTCAGGGAAATGTTAGGGAAATAAAGTAGGTGTCAGGGAAAATAGAAAGTGATAATATTTTAATATTATTTTGAAAGCACTTCCTATTATCAATATAAATATTTTTCCATGTATAATACATTCTTTAAAAATAGAATTCAATTCTTTTTTTGTAATTATTTATTTATTGATAGTTTGGATACATGTCCTTTACTTAAATAATCCATACATTTTCAATATGGCGGCTTGTAAATAGAGCTGTGTCGTGTCGTGTCGCATATAATTAATTTTTCTGTTGGCTGACTTTTCGGATAAATTAATACTGAGTTTGTGGAGGGTGTGCTTCCAGTCTCTGTTAAGTAATTTGGATGATTAAGGACGGGTACGGACCTTATTATTGAGTAGGATTGATGAAGGTATGGTTGTTGGGGTTCAATCCTCAAAATTTTATAACGTGTTAGAACGCGGAGAATGTTATAATGGGTTAGCGATTGGGTGCTGTATGGTCGTAGTAATGAAGTTCTCGGTTGGAATTGACGTAAAACCTGCAGAAATTATTATCTATCAAAATATAATGGCTAATCGCGAAAAACCTGCTATCAGTACCAGGGGTACGCAAAGCTGAGGAAAGTCTGAAGAAGAATGCAGAATCTAAAAAGCCAAAAGTTATGCAAATTAGAATGAACTTCGAAATTCTACAACAAAGATGTCTATAAATGGTAACCCTAGGTGCCCGACCACTTTTCGCTATAAACGAGGCCGGGTTTCGCAGAATTATCAATCCAATACTAGAATTTGTCAATAAAGAATCTTGAAAAAAAGCAAACAATCCTCAGAACATGAAGAATTTATTGAAAGAAAGAACGATCCAGAGTCAACTCAATATTGCAGATGACCTGGCAGGCAAGCTGATTTCAGTTACAGGGTGGCCACAAGATTGAATTTTGCAATTTCCCTGACATTTGGACAATTTTCCCTGACAGGATGAAATTACTATAAAACCGATTAAGGTTTCAATAATGTGCCCCGCCAAAAAGTGAAAATAGTAATAAAAATGCGATTTACATATTATTATAGGTTAATTAAGTCCAGGCCATATCTCCAAACTATCAATAAATAAATAACTACAAATGAAAAACGAAGAAGAGAATTTCCTTTTAAAATCCTCTCCGCTTTTTTTTCGAAGACTCTTCATATAGAGTTCTTGAATTGCGGACCTTCAGGATCATTGATTTGGGTATCTCTTTCATTTTGAGTAAACCACCCAAAACTTGAAGTCCATCATAAACTTGTCTCTGGGAAACAAGAGACTCATTTCTTTGATTTTCGATAATGATTTCTTTATATATAGAAAATCCTCGCTCCACAGATGCGTTGCCTTGACTTAGTATAAAAACTTTCTTCAAAAAGTCCCAGAGTACATTTGACCCCTTGTGTGCTGCAATTAGAGTTCTCTAAAAGTGGTTCAACCGCTCATTCTCCTTATCATAGACCTTACAGGATAATATCACATCAGGTTAAGAACATAAATTCTTGTATTCCTTTAAAACTAAATCACATTGACTTCCTGACAGCCATTACTTCTCCTGAAAGATTTCCAAAGCCTTTTCTAAACGAAATACACATGTATTTTTCTTATCAGCGAACAAAGATAGATCACAGAATGCTGTGACTTTGCACAATTTGTACTTTGAAGGGGATTTTTAAATTAATTTAAGACAAATTTGTTTCACAATTTCCACGCAGTCTGTCTTAAATTGAAGAATTTCTTTATCAGTCACTGTCACTTTACGTAGTTCAGCTTTGACTGAAAAGCTCAAAGGAAATTCCTTAGCATGAATAAGATTCTTATCGTCCTTTAAATCTATTTTGAACACAGAGGTCTCTTTGGTCATTATTTCTTTCTTTCCAATAATGCTTTAAAAAAGTCACTAATATAGAGTTCAGTTCCGTATACAAGAATGGAACCATAGGGGCGTCGCTTTTAAATCTATTCAGAAACGGTTCAATTTCTTCAGCAATAAAGATAAAAAAACGCCAATTTACAGGACATTAGTTTATCTTCTAAAACTTCTTTTACAACACCAAAACTATAACTCTTTATTCCTGCATAACTATTATCAGTTTCAATGCCTGTTTTAAACTTGCTTAAGTTTGGAAGCAACTCTTTTGCTCTTTTAGCAACAGGGGAATTGTTTAACCAACGAACAGAACAGAATATAAGAGGCAATAGATTAGATCCAGAGTATCCAATAAGATCACTTTTACGAGCCGGGACATGCTTAAATAGATTATACAAAGCTCTCAGAAAAGATATAACATGCCATTCTGTAGTTTTATCATTAAACCCTGTTTTGAATGCATTGTTTCCTACATGCAAACCACAGGTTCCCATTAACATAAAAATAGAATTATCTGGATCTCTTGTGTTTTTTAAGTATGTTTCAAAATCCTTGATCATTTCCAAATTAACTTTTGGTCCATCCATAGAGACCTGAAGTATCTTTCGTAAAATTAGAGACTCAAGCGATTCAAGGGAAGCTTTCAGCAAATCATTCGCAGTGGTGTGCCCGAAGATTGCAGAGGTGAAGTATCTATTAGTAACTTAGTCATTTAATTTGTCCCAATATCTCAAACAAATGTCTGTTTGTTGCTGCTGTGAAAACTTATTTTGACTCTTATCGAAAGAAACAACAAAACAATCAGTGTCATTAACGTCTTTCACTACCAATTCATGAAAATATAGTACCAAACCACATACAATATTCTACGAAATTTTAGTTTTACCCAATTCCATGCGTGAAACAATGACACTGTCAGGGAACATTTTGTTAAACATTTTATGAGCAATTCCGGCACTCCTCAAACTTATGTGATGCTGCACTGAAAAGAAGGACCACCATATCTGTTTTCGATACATCATCTCGAGTCAGATATTGTTGCAAGCCATGGAGGAGCTCCATGGAAGGAGCGCGACGAGCAGATGGTACTTCAGCTGCATCTCCACAAACATCGTTGGTTGTGATCGATTTTTCGGCTACAGTAACGGGATCGGGTTCATTTGAAGCTGAGGGTCCTGGCTTGACAGATGTGAACAGATCGACGCCGAAGGATGAATTTCCATCAGAGATCTTCTTCTTATGCTCTTTTCTTGTTACATGGCTTATTAGTGCTCTCCTCCCCATGTTGCTCAAATTTATGAGCTTGTTTTTGTAAAGCACGCATACTGCACTGGTTCGGTCCGTTTCGTGCTTCGTGATAATATTTAAAAATCGTTTCATGGCGCCAAGCCTCCTGGAAATACGTTTGTCTAAATGAAATCTCTGAAAAGTAGAATGCATAATTAACAGCAACAAATGTATGAAGCTTCAATTATTAATGCTAAATTTATAATGTGGAATTTGTAAATTATTTTGAAATCTTCAAAGGATTCTAACAGATTTCGCGTGATCGTAAACAATTTCAAGGTAATTCAAGCGTTTCAAAATGATTTAAAGGATTTTAAGGAATTTAAGAAATTTTGAGAGATTTAAAAGAATTAGAAGGATTGAATTTTCGAAAGATTTTAAATGGCCAAAACATTGTGTAGTTTGGAAGTAACGCTCGAGAGAATTGTAACACACATAACCTTGAAATATACACACGTTGTTATCACACAACATGTGCATGAACCAACTTCTAATGTAAGGTCGGGCTCCGTGAACTCGATCTGGCGCCGCGAGATCGAAAAAACGTGTCCTGAAAAACGAATTGAACAATTCTTTAATACTTATCCGGTAGTATTAGTGCGGGTTTTTTAGTCATTTGGATCCGTTTTCAGCGACCCTAAAAACCCCCGAGTAGCAAACATCAAGCAAATCGGATCAACTTTCATATATTTCGTCTGCCATATTGAATCCGCCATTTTGAATTTTTCAATTCTGAGGTTCGATTCGTTTTTAGCGACCCTGAAAACCCCCGAGTAGCAAACATGTAGCATATCGGATCAATTTTCATATATTTCGTCCGCCATATTGCATCCGCCATTTTGAATTTTGCAATTTTGACGTCGGGTTCGTTTTCAGCGTCCCCGAAAACCCAAGATTACCGAGTTTCACTGTTCTAGTCCCCATAAACTGCCCATATCTACATTTATTCTGTGTATCATATATGATACGCTGTGCTTCGAAGGGTTAAATTTTGAACGCGTTTTTCTCGAAACAGTGTTTTTTAAGCTGGCGGCCACGATACCGGCCGACAACTTTTTTAAACATATTTTTTTAATAATTGAGGTTCATCCGATACCCACGCATGTGCTTTTTAAGAATCTTTTTGGATTTTGTGTTTCGGATAAGCCAAAGTGATTGAAAAGTGATTGAAAAAGATTGAAAATTTTTTTTACATTTAAAAATATGTACTATAATATGCTGAGAAACCCACATTTATGTAATAAAGTCTACAACCAAAAAATAACTGTTGAAAAAGGGTCTTTATTTATTTACTAGTCCCTTAATTTAGTTAACTGCTAAAGTGCTGTCAAAGGGGAGGTCCAAAAAAGCAGGTGGCTGGCCCGCGTGTTTCCGGCCCTTGTAATAGTTAGAAAAAAAAATCAAATTGGAGATTGCTCAGTAGGTTTGTCATTCTGGCAGGTAGTAGATTTAAACATTTTTATTGAAAAATAACAAAATGGTGGACTTCCAACCAAAATTTTAAAAAATGGTGTTTTTTTGCGGAAAATCGAAAAACTTAATTGGAAATTTTTATTGAAAAATTCCAATTCTACTACCTGCGAGAATCACTGTTGTTTAGAATAACATATATTAATTCCAACCAAATCTGTTCAGTAGAATTTTGTAAACCCAGCGGGCCGATCGAAAAAACGTAGTTCCGAGATAAATGCGTTAAATTTTTTAATTGTAAACATTATTAAATTCTAAAAAATTATTAAAACTAAAAAATTGTCTAATAGGACCCAATTAAATTTTTTTTATGTTTTTGACATTTCAATTGGCGATAAAAAATAATATTGTGCATACATTTATTGCATTCGTTTGTTTCTTTTCATTGAATTCTCAATCTTTTAATGGCATTGAAGGCAAATCAACATCACTTGATTTTAACTAAAAGGGACAATTTTCAACTAAATAGTAAATTTTCTTGACTATAATCGAAATAGGAAACAAATATCTAAGACATTTTTTTTTTAAATATAAAATACAAAAGAATATTTTTTCTTATCTCATCTGACTCAAAACTTGATAAATTTTGGACACAATGTTGGACGTTCAATTCTAAGACTACCCCTGCAGAGAGGAAAAAAAATTGAAATTTTTTTAAAGCCACGTACTAAATATGAATGTATTTGCATATTTTATTGTAAAATAACGTCATATTATTTTAATGTTAATTAGGGTAGCTTTTTTTATAAACGGGTCAGGTAAGGAGTTCCTAACCTTATCGTGTATTTCTTTCTTCATTGACATGAATAGTACTAAGTAGCACAAAACGCCGGATAAGAAAATAATACGAAATAATAAGAAAAGAAATCTTTCAACTTTCTACTTACCTTAAATCTAATGAAGCACAATTCGTCCCAAATATAAATTATAACACGGCTCACGTGCCAACCAATTCAATTCACTTCACTTGTTTTGACGGGAAACACCGGCTCCGACAAGACCGGCAAGATTGCATGGAATTAGACATTTCCGAGAATCTGCCAGAATATTCTTGTTCTCTGTTACTAAACTCCATGAAGTTAGTTCCACAACTCGATTCTTGCATCTCAGGCATTTTCAAAGTTGCGCCGTGCGGGAAATTTGAATTATTAAATGTGTTCTATTTTTAAAGAATGTAAATTCTTAAAAATTGAAAAAACATTTATAATGATATTAAGAAGTGCTTCCAAAATATTATTAAAATATATCAATTTCTCTTTTTCCCTGACAGCTACCTTATTCCCTGACACATTTTTTTCCCTGACATTTCCCTGACATGTGGCCACCCTGAGTTAAAATACATGGTGGATCAAGACACGGGGGTCCTGTTCTGGGAGTGAATATCCAATTTAGTAAAGATAAGCGAGTTCAAATCCGCAATGTAGGAATGCAGGAGTTGTTCATCAGCCACACTTCAGAAACTCTAAAATCTGACATCTTGAAAATAATAAATTGTAGAAAAAATATTTCTTCTGTCTTACGGCCATGGCAAAATAAAAACAAATTAGTGCTGTCAATTCATATGTCATATGTTCGTCGTTGTTTCCAAACACTTAGAACGGTTACATAATCGTTAATAATGTAGTTTTTAAGCTGAAAAAAGCCTCTTTAATTTTATGAGGCTTTCTCTTTTTACTCATCTTCAATAATTGTTTGGAGTCTTACTTCTTTTTAAACTTTAAATAACGTATAAACTATTTTTAATTATGACATATCAAAAAATTACACGTATTGACTCCAAAATTGGAATGGTTTGATTTGGTGTTTCCAAATCTTTACATCACATCTTGAAAATACTAGCGAAACACAATATGTCTACAAGGAAAACCTACACATTTACATCAGAGAATGCAGCAGCTATGGTAAAAATTCATAAACTTATAAGTGATGAAGCTGATCATTTTCAAGATGAAGAGTTGTTAGATCATAAAGGATCCAATTTGATTGATTCATCAATGGACCATCTGTAGGTAGCAGGAGGTAGGTAGCAGGAGCACGTTGTGCTCCGTATACATTACAGCTGGCAATCGACGATGCCATTAAAGAAATGAAACCATTAAAAAGTCTTTCTGCAGCTAAAAAACTATTTCAAAAGTTACGAACACGTATTTTTTCGTCGCATCTCAAACTACTTGTAAATTAATGTTTGTTCTTGATCTGGAGACCCGTCGGCATTCGATGTTAGACACGATTGAGTCACTGCTTGCCTTGAACGAATTCTGCAGACATGGAAGATTCTGATAGGACGTTTCATTTGCCAGAAGAAGAACGGCAAAAATTAGAAGACCTGCGTAAAGCACTGACTCCAGACAGAATTTCAGCGAAGATATTCCAAGAACAACTTCTTCGTGATGATTTTTTCGGTACCTGTTTGCAATGCCAGGACGATACTAAAGGGGCAAGTAAGAATTTGCATGCCAAAAGTTTAAAACATGTAGCGTTCATGAAATTACGAAAAAATTTACTCATAGTGAAAAGTGGAATTGTAACATTATTTTATCTTGATCCCAGACACAATGTAATTCTCTCCGAAACGGGAATAGAGAGAGCTCAAGAGCGAATTAGGAAAGTATGGAAACGATTGTCTGATCTACGCTAACAAGTCGAAGTTGCTGTAGAAGTAGAAGAAGCCGAAGTTAATAAAAACGCGTTGATAAAAAATCATCCAGACGAAAAATGCTCAGCAATTGAAAAGATTCTCTGAATCAAGGAGAAGACAAGAGTTAACCAGATAAACGTTTAATTTCAAAATGATGGCCTAAAGTTGACTTGCTTACATTTCCATTTTTTATCGAGCATTCATACAACTAATTTTTAAAAACTAACTTCCGCAAAACACCTTATCTCTCCTTAATAGCCTCCTTAAGAGATAAGGCCATTAAATTCTTAAAACGCGTTAGGTTAAGCGGACACCCTTGCCTCAGCCCCCTATCCATCCAGAAACACTCTGAAATTCCCTCCCCTCCTCTCACGCTATTTTTCGTCTCCTCATATACCTCCCTTACCCTCTCTATCAGGTATCTCTCCACTACTCTCTCTCCCATCGCCTCACACAAACTCGCCCATCCACCGAATAGAACGTGTCTTTTAGTTCCACAAAGAACGCGTACACTTGCGAACTTTTCTTGGCTAATTCTCTATCCGCCACATGCTGCAAGACGTAAATATTGCCGATAGTGCTCCTTCCCTCCCAAACGTATGCCTGCGTCTCCGGCAATATTCCTTTACCCTTAACATCGTTCCGCAGCCTTACGCCAACACTACCGTGCATACTTTGCACGCCGTATTCATTAACGTAATCCCTCTATAATTTTCCCTCTTGGGTATTCCTCCCCTCTCCGTAGTTTTTCACTACCCCCTTTAGCCTCTCCCTTATCTTTTGTATTTGCAACAGCCACATTTCGTTCCCTACCCCATCTAGTCCTGCTGCCTTAAACCTTTACAACTTCCTTATTTGCTTCTCTATATCCTCGTAATTCTCCTCGTAAATTTGAGCCCTAAAATGATTTTTTTTTTAATCGCCTCCATTCCACCCCCTACCTTCCCACTTATCCCCACCCTACATTTCCTGAACCTATTAATTATCTTTCACACGTCCCCTTCTGTCTTTAACACTTTTGAACTTCCCTTTCAGATATTTGTTCTTTTCCTGCTCTTTCGTCTTACACATCACCCTAAATTCCTTCCTTATTTCTACGCACTCCTCCTTTTTCGCAGTTCCTTCCTTCCACTTCCTGTACTTACTTTTTACCTTTCTCTTGATCATTTTACATTTCCTGTTTCGCCACGGCTTCACCATTCCTTTCTTCTTTTTTCTAAATACTTTCTTTTGTACACGCCCTTTCATTTTCTCTTTCAGATCCTCCCATATCCCTTCCACTGACTCCCCTTTAAAGCTTACCTTTCCCAACTGCTACTGATATTTCTCTATCGACTCCCATGTCCAGGTCACCCTTTCCCCTAACGACCATTCTTCCCACCCTACCATTCACCACCCTTCCCTTTTACCCACAAAATAAATGGCTGATGTTCTGATTCTACCCTACCTTTCACTGGGAATTTATGTGTCTCCTCCCAACCTTGCATATTCATCACCACATAGTCTATCATCGATACCCGAACTTACTCACATACATGTAATCTCCCTCTTCGTCCCCTGCTAACAAACCATTCGCTACCGCCTAGCCTCTATCCTCTATCCAGTTTCATAGAATCTCCCCCGCTGAAGGGGATTACCCTTCAGCTCTGTCTCTCCTAGCTCTTCTTTCGGTAACGAGGACTTCTCCACACAGCACCTACTGCAAACGAAAAATTTCTCTGCACTCTTTTGCCGCCTACCATTCATGAACCACCCTTGACCTGCTCAAAAGCCTAAAACTTCTGTCCACTTTTTCGGCTGAATGCATGTGAACCTAACCTCACTTTCCCTATTTCACAAACCCCTACCTCTGCTCCGGGTTAAACATAATTTGTTCACTCCCTAACTCACTCCAAACGCCCTTACTCACCACGTCAACAACATGCAAGTCAACAGAGTTCACCATGTCAGCCACTTCAAAATCAGGGATCTAACACAACAATTTAGGGAAATCACTGCTCTTCCTCGCCTCAGTAACAAGGAAAATCTGCTGGGATTTTGGGAAGAAAGAAAAAAACGTGTGTCCGGGCTTGTACGAAGTTGCCATGGTTGTTCATGTACGAGGTGTGTTCAAAAAATAAGGTGAAATTATGGTTTTCTTAAAAAATATTGATTTATTCCTCAATATTTATGTTGTCCCCTTCAAAGTAATCCCCCTCAGATATAATACACTTTCATGGGTCTCTTCAGTTTTGGGAAAAGAAAAAAGTCCCTGGCGGCCAAATCCGGTGAATATGGAGGCTGAGGTATGACTGTGATGCTGTTTTTGGTCAGAAAATCTTTCACAAGCAACGATGAATGAGTAGGTGCATTATCGTGGTGCAAAAGCCACGAATTGTTTTTCCAAAGTTCCGGACGTTTTTTGCGTATCGCCTTTCGCAAACGGCGCATGAGTCAACCGATATGCCAACATCTTCAGCAACTTCTCTGATGGTAATTCGGCGATTTTTCAACACCATTTCTTCCACTGCATGAACGTCTTCATCTGTTATTGACGTGCTGGGACGTCCAGGTCGAGGTTCGTCTTCGACATCCTCTCGGCCTTCTTGGAACATCTTGGTACCACTTATATACATTTTTTTTACTCAGTGTAGACTCACCGTATGCAACTGTCAACATTTCAAGAGTTTTAGAGCACTGGATTCCATTTTTCACACAAAATTTAGTGCAAACTCTTTGCTCCATTTTTTTCGAAAGAAGAAAATCGTCGAGCACACCAAACCCTTCTAACCTTTTACGCCTCTGCCAGAAAAACAACACGAACTATATAGTCAAAACTGTGAACATATGATCGTGACGAGTGTACCAACAAACAAAACAAAAAATTTAAAACTTGAATGTACGTAGCCCGCGAAAATTGAAGTCACCTTACTTTTGGAACACACCTCGTACATCCGGTAACACATGCAATATTTGGTACATATTTATAATTTTTTATTGAACGTACAATTGTTTCTATATGTACGTAGAGAAAACGTAGAGAGGTAGAGAGGAATTTGGGGAAATCAACGATTAAGGATACCTGGAAAAAGAACAGTGGGGTACAATTAGGGGTGCACATTTTAGGAAATCAAGTAATAAGGGATTCAGAAATCTAAATTGTAGGCTTTGCCAGAGTAAGACTGAGGACATGGAGCAAATATGAAAATGTACAAGGGTAAGACATGAAGTTTACGTGTAATGTGTGATAGGAAACAAAGAATCAGTAAATATCAACCTTAATGTTAGTTATCAGAGATGTATAAATTTGGTATTTAAACTTTGGATAGATGAGTGCAGGCAACAAGACTGCCATTTAATATAAGGGCAGTACATGTGGGAAATAAATTCTATTCTATATAGTTAGTTTAACTTGTATCGATGACCGAACCACCGTTTACTATAATTATTCCAATCTGAAAATCACTTTTGGATATGTTTTCGGGTATCTCCGTCCATATATCAAATGTAAAAAGGCCATTAGGATACACATGCAAAATTACACAGCCCGAAACTAGAATATATTTTCCCGAAGTTTTTTAATGCGGTGAATTCGAATCCGAAGTTTAAATTTCTTAATTGACTCTGTTTTTCGAGATAATCTAACATTAAAGTGCCAAAATCTTGATTTCTCGACATATTTGTGGGCCTTTTCTACATGGAAAGGTAAATTTCTTCAATGGATCTATTAATGGGGTCTTAAAGTACTAAATTTTCTTTTTCAAACACTCTTCGATTTGACCGAATATATTTTTTCGTCTTTAAATAATCGTGTGTTGAAATTAAGTAGTGAGACTTACTTTTCGATTTTTGAATATTGTATGTAAATGTTTGGGTTTCTCAGAGTCGATACAAGATATTCAAACAAATCTAAGTGCACTTTAAGGAGAAAGCTTAAGACTTTAAGACCCACATTACCAGATCCATAAAACAAATTCACCTTTCCGTGTAACATAAACTCAAATGTCGAAAAATCTCGATTTTGGGACTTTTAGGTTAGTATGTATCGAAAACCATACCCAATTGAGAAATTTGGAGCTCGGATTCAAATTCATCGCATCAAAAACCTTCAGTAAATTATATTCAAGTGTTCATTTACGCTATTCTTCGTAGAAACTAGAAAATATGGAAAAATTTCTTTACCTTCCAAAATCAGTTGGTAAATTAGATAATGACATATCATTTAAACCTAATACTGTCAAATTTCTGAGTTGAACGAATCCAGCTGGAAGTCTGTAAGAAATTATATATTATTAATAAAGACTTTGGTACACAGAGATTGTAACTTTGTAATTTTTCTCTGATTTAACAAGTATTTTTAGTAAGGACATTTAAAAAATATTTTATTTGTAGAATAAAGTTTTACTTTGGAAGCAACCCGAATAAGATAAGTTTCATATTGAAATATTTTCGAAATTCACTAAGTAATTTTTTTATAAACAGCTTCTGAAATTATAATGGAGCTCCTGATTTATATTCATTCTTCAAACTATTAAATACCACGTCCCGTATTTTTGGTACAATTAGGTATGCAGACCATTTTTCAATAAAATATTATTGCGTCAAAATCAACCTAATAAATTTGCTAACTTAAAGAATTCGATAGAAAAAACAAACTTTATAAGGTTCATAACCATTTCTTACAAATATACGTCCTTTCTTTATTTTTAGTGAAAATTATGACATATCATTTATATATGTATATATTTCATTTATATCATTTATATACAATTGTTTTGAAGCAATCGAAATTTCAATTTGCAATAAAAAATTTAAAAATAAAGAAAGGACATATATTTTTAAGAAATGGT
>NC_046666.1:104960553-104966604 GCF_010883055.1 Belonocnema kinseyi | reverse complement strand
TTAAAAAATGTTCATATGAACAACCGCAGGATTTCTCCGGTAGCGGGTGCTAATCTGAAAAATTGCACCCGCTCCCAGCGAAATCGCGGTAAAATTTCGGCCACAACCACGTCTCACGACCGTGAGATAGGTGCTTACAGTCTGTAACAGAATCAATACGACGATCAGGCAAAAGTTTCGTGCACCCCGAGAACACGGAGTGACCCAAGGAATACCGCCTTCTACAATTTTCCCGCAAGTGTTTTAGCATATTGTTGACACGCAGGGGTGATTTTCAGGCTATTAACGAGTGAAAGCTTGACAAATCCAAGAGCGCCGATGATAGGGACGTTTAGTTTAACAGAATATTTCGGGTACAAACGTTGCAACTCCTTTATAAGGTCTTCATTCTCCTTGGCTATGCTGTTTTTGTCAGCTGGTGCCGAAAATTCGTTAACGAAAATGGTTCACTTCTCGAAGTCAAGAACAACCATGTCAGGCCTCGAGTGAGCAACAGAAACAATTGTCGAGGATATAAAGTTCCAGTATATGCGGCACTTCCCATTCTCGACAATTGACTCGATTTCCCTAGGAGCATTTAGAGGAGCGATATTAAGGTTAATGCCGTAAGAGTGACAGCTATCATCGGGAATGTCTTCGCTTAAAATGTGGCGACAGTATGTTAAGGTGGAAATGACACCGTCTTGATATGCCAAAATGAAACCCTCCGTACCAGACTTCAGTCCGGGCGATTTAAGGAAAGCAAACGTTAGCTCACACGACATTGACTGATCTTCCACATTTCTGTGGAAGATACCGTGCTTCTTCTTATCGAGGAACTGGAGTGAGTATTCGAGATAGATAAGACTTGATGCAATTTGCTCACCCCTAATACTGAAGTTAAGTCCGAGTGTTTCAGCAGCCTCCTCCGCTGCTTTGTACAGAAATGCTCCTCTGCCCACTTCTTCGTGATTCCTGACCATTTTAAGAAGAGGGTTTGTTCCATTTGCAACTCTATGTGCAATAAAGTATCAATATTCCGCGATCACCTTGACGGCGTGAGATGCACAATCGCGAAACAGAAGACTTAAGATGCATGCTTTTGTTCATGTGCATAACCTTTCTTGTCCCGATATCAAGGGATCTGAGCTAGTTCTTCGTCCATGGAACTACTCCAAATGAATAGAGTACTACCGGGACAGCAAGCATGTTCGTTGCAGATACTTTGTTTCTCGCTGACAGTTCGGAAGACCAAATCTGCCGGATGAGACGTTTGTATCTGCTTCGGAGATTATCCTTTATAGATTTCACATTCTGAATGCGGCTCCGTGGCACGCCCAGGTATGTATAAGTATCTCCAGCGCAAAGATTTCGTATAGCGCTTCTATCAACAAGCTCAGGATCTTCAGGGATGCCATCAAGTTTTCTTCAGTTCAAATAAACCTTGGCTCATTTGTCTAACCCAAATTCCATTCCAATTTCCTCAGTATATCGTTCGACAATCCCTAGAGCTAGATATAGTTGCTCTTTGTTTTCAGCATAGATCTTAAGATCGCCCACGTAAAATACATGAGTGACCTTGTACTTTCGATCTGCAGGTTTAACGCAACAGGTACCCGTCAGAATGGCGAAGTGCTAGAGATAGTGGCAATAATGTAAGGTAAAAGAGGAGTGGGCTCATGGTGTCACCCTAAAAGACACCTCTCTGAAAGGTGATCTTGTTAGTTGTCACACGATTCTTTCCGTATGACAACTAATAGCGTCATCTTTCAGAGAGGTGTCTTTTAGGGCGAAACCTTGAGTCAACCTTTCTTTTGTCTCAAATTATTGCTACTATCTCTCGCACCTTGCCACTCCGAAGGTAACTTTTGCAGCACACATGGACATAGAAAGCATAAGGCCACTCATGTATTTCACATGGATGATTTTGAGATCTATGCTAAAAATAAAGAGCGACTGCACCTAGCTCTAGAGATTCTCAAGGAATACTCTAAAAATATTGCAATCAATTTTGAGTTATAAAAATCCGCGCTGGAGAGACCTATATATAACTGGGCGTGCCACAGGGGCGCATTCAGAATGTCACATCTATAACGGATACTCTCCGAACTGTCGGCGAGGAATAAAGTATCTGCTCGCTCCACCAAGGTGCTCTCGGAATATTAAATCTCAAATGTCTTCACAAAAGGATTATTCTGGGTACAGCATATATAGTCGCAAATGAACAGGATCCTCTTCTTAAAATGTACAGGAAGCACGAAGAAATAAGCAAAGGAGCGTTTCTATACAAAGCAGCGGTGGAAGCTGCACAAACACTCGGCTTTGTCTTTAATATCAGGGGTGAGCAAAATGCATCAAATCTTATCTATCTCGAGTCCTCACTCTTGAAAGCCCGGATTAAGAAAGCACAAGAGAAAACTTCCGTGAACAGCTCCTCGAGAAGAGGATGGATGGTATCTTCTACAGAAATGTAAAAGATCAGTCGATGTCGTGTGAGCTGACGTTTGCTTTCCTAAAATCACCCTGTTTGAAGTCGGGCACAAAAGGTTTCATTCTGGCATGTCAATACGGTGTCATTTTCACTTTAGCATATCTTTGCCACATTTTGAGCCAAGATATTCCCGATGATAGTTGCAGATTGTGTCATGCACACCTCGATCATCTAAGACACATAGTATCTAGTTGTCCAACTTATGCGGGAACGACCTACATCCGAAGGAACAATGCGGCACTAAGAGTTTTTATTACCATCTCTATCACTCTTACGGCTTTAGCCATAATACCGCTCCGCTAAACGCTCCCAACGAAATCGAGTCAATTTTCGTATACTGGAACTTCGTATTCTCGACAATTGTTTCTGTTGCGCACTCCAGGCCTGACATGATTCTCCTTAAATTCGAGAAACGAGCCATGCTTGTTATCGAATTTTCGGCACCACCTTATTATCATCGGCGCTCTTGGAAGTGTCAAGCTTTCAATAATTAATAGACTGAAAAGCATTCCTGGGTGTCAACACGATTCTAATACACTTTCGGGCAAAATGAAGAAGGAGGTCGTCCTTGGGTCGCTCCGTGTCCTCAGGGTGCACGAGTTTTTCCGGATCATCGTATTGAGTTCGTCACAGACTGTGACCACCCATCTCATGGTCATGAAACGTGGTCATGGCTGAAATTTTACGGCGATTTCACTGGGATCAGGTGCAGTTTTTCAGATTAGCATCCGCTCTCGGCTAACTCCTGCGGATGTCCTTATGACCAATTTTTAATTATAAACATATATACTTTATATATTCCGGTCTTTTGAAAATATTTCATCATGAAACTAAATAATATTTAATGTACAAAATGTTTAATCAATACTTTTTTTGAAAGCCTAAAGCCTCATTCTTAAACTACCAAATGCCACGTCCAATATTTGTGGTACAATGAAACGTTATTGCGCAAAAATCAAACCTAATAAATTTGTTAGCTAAAAGAATTCGATAGGGAATACAAACTTTATGATGTTGGTAACCATTTCTTAAAAATATATGTCCTCTCTATAATTTTTTCTTTTTAATTGAAAAATGAAATTCCAAAAGCCTCAAAACACTTATCCTAAAATTTTGATAAAATGCATATGGAAAGAAACTTACAATTTCCATTTTATAACCCTAAATAGATATAATGGACACTGTACAGTTTATAATATTCTAAAATATTAATTAAACTAATTATATAATCGAAAAACTCGAGGAGTTTGAATTTAGAACCTGGCAGAATGAAATCAAACGCAAATGAGATATATTGAATTTGGTTCAAGCGGGGGCTGGGTTCTGAATTCAGACTCCTCGAGTTTTCCAATTATATATTTATTTTCATTAGTATCTCAGCATATCATGAAATGCCCATTATCATATACATGCAGGGTTATAAACTAGAAAGTATAAGCTTTCTTTTAATATGTGTTTCATCAAAATTTGAGGATACGTGTTTTAAAACATTCGCAAATGCAATTTGATTTTTTGAAATACTATAAAAAAGACAAATATTTTTTTGAAATCGAATTCGTTAGTGACAAACTTTGTTAAGTTTGGTTTTAACGCAATAACATTTAATTGAAGAATGGTCTGTACAACAAAATGTTTCAATATGCAATATAGTCACCAATCAATTTGCGCCTGCAGTAAGGTCCTATAGTACTAAAATTTACCACATTTTTGAAGAAAATCGAAAAAGATTTGTTTTTTGATTACTTAACTTCGAAACTTAATTTCGGAAACCTCATAATTTGTAAGCCCCCTGGCATACACGTAAGCCCACTCGTCTTGAAAAATCGAGTAACCTAAATAACTGACCGATGGGAGCGCTTCATCTATTGATACTTGATAACAGCATTACTAGGGTTCTAATGAACACATCCATGTAGAATAATGACCATTTTACCAAAAAAAATCTGCATTTGAATAGCATTAATTCATTTTACAATCCATAAAAATGTAAGAAATGATATGTCGCGCGGTTGCACACGCCTTTACTGGTAGCTAAAAATTTACCGGGGTATAGGATTACTGCTGAAGTCCGCCACTTGTAAGGCTCGTAAATTCTTTATGTTCTCAGGAATGTCTGGTATATCTGGAATAAAAAAAATCAGCCATTATTAAGTCGTAAATTTATCTGATGAGGATATTCACAATTAATTTTTGAAAAATTACTCAGGTGAATCAGTTTATAGTTTATTTGTAGTGGAATGACATCTTTCAGTTGTTTTATCAATTTTTCTCTGCAAAACAACTGAAAAATATCAGTGTTTTGTCCACTATATATCAATTATATGTGAAATTCTCACCTGGATACTTTCTAATTATTTTGTTTTGTGTTGAATACATATTTTTAAATTGAATTGCATTAGATATGAATATTACACAATTTAACATTAAAATGTAAAAAATGTCCCTACTGCAAAGTTCTCTCGATGAAGAAGAAAAATTGTTCAATTGTAAACCACTATGAATTTAAAATTGCCCATTTTCTGAAGCTTCAATGAGAAATGGAGTATTCCATAAAAACAGGGCTAAATATTTCTTAACTCTAAGCGAATGAGCGAGAAGGTGTGGTCCTGGGGTTTGCACAACTTGCCGTTTCCGCAATGAAAAAAAGACGTTTTAATTGCGCTCTGAATTATTAGCTACGCTCCTTGTTCTCACATTGAATACTTTGGAAAAGAGTGTTCGACAATAAACATGAATGAGGGAGAACAGGGAGGGACAGCAATTACCACAAGGAATCTCAATTACGCAATACAACTACCTTTTCAGGCATGTTTTTGCAAGTGCAGTTTAGTATGCCTGTTCAATATAAAATTTGTATGATAGACTTATTCATGTAAAAAGTCATATTTATTATCATTTAACTTTCCATAATAATCTAATAAAATTTTATAATAGCTAATCTCTGTAAAATACTTATTTAATCATCCTTTTAACATTATTACTTGACCAATATTTTTAACAGCAATAAGCAATAACTTCTTTGATAATGGAAGCCATTGTTTTAGTTTACAATTTAGAACAACGTGAACTTTTGTAATTCTTCAAATTGTGAGTACTTAGAGAGAAGACGCATACATCATACTCTAAAGGACAAAATTTACTTCGTACGTGTACTCGTACTGGTGGCACGCTTAAGAAATTGTTTATATCTTCCAAACGATTCGAGGCCGAGTCTAGATATCGAAACAGTCCGTACGTTTATGTACTAGGCAGTCTGATAAGTCCCTAAAAAATGAAACACGGAGAGGTTTTTTTTGGCCAAAGTCGGTTTTATTTTTCAACATACTCTACTTTTAGGTCGATGCAGCGAGTCCAACGATTTTCTAACTTTTTGATACCGTCCGAAAAGTACTCGATCGGAAGGTCTCCAAAATACGCCTCAGTTTCAGCTATGAGCTCCTCATTTGAGTAAAAACGCTTATTGGTGAGCCATCTCTTCGGGTTAGGGAACAAGTAATAGTCGCTGGGGGCCAGGTCTGGTGAATACGGTGGCTGAGGAACCAATTCGAAGCCGATTTCACGCAATTTTGCTTGTGCAACTA
>NC_046666.1:104946688-104960453 GCF_010883055.1 Belonocnema kinseyi | reverse complement strand
GTCACACGAATTCGTTTTTGGTCCACTGTGAGCAAACGCGGCACCCATCGCGCGCAGAGCTTCTTCATGCCCAAAACTGAATGCGCGATATTGCCCACACGTACCAATGATATTCCTGCAGCATTAGCTACCTCTCTCAATTTCACTTTGAGATCATTCAACATTATATCATGGATTTTTGCGACATTTTCTGGTGTAGTGACCTCTTTTGGGCGCCCAGATCGTTCAGCATCAACTGTGCTCGTACGGCCACAACGAAACTCGGTAAAAAAAAACTCGGAGGTTAGTCGCTTCTCAGTGCTGTAACTTGTAAATGCGTAAACTTAAATGGCTGAACATTAGTGAATACTAATGCCATCTCTTAGAATTTTCAGATACTTATCAGACTGCCTAGTATATTTATAACACAGTTGAGTATAAACATACGGACCGGGCAAGTGGAAGAGGTAGCTGGAAAATGAAAGGGAGCGTGACTAAACAAAAACTATGCATTCTATAACAAAAATATTTATAAAAAATTTGTAGATCTTTTTTGGAGCACAATTTTTGTCGATTAATTTCTTTTCGTACCTTACTATGTTTGACCACAAAATGGAGTTATTGTTTTTTCATTAGTTTTTGTGTGATAAAAATTTGAATGTTGGTTTTTTTAACAAAATTCCAAAAGTTGTTAAGATAATCTTGTAGGGCCTTCAAAAAGCAATGTTTTTCTTCTCTTAACTTTTTCTCATATCACGCTTTGTTTGGCTTCAAATGTTCATTTTCGTCTGGTTCTTTGGATTTTGAAAATGCTATAACTTTGGTCCTTTTCATGTTATCAAATAAAGGCGTGAGGATCAATAGTTTGTATTCTTGTACACTATTAGTAGGTGTCCATAGAATGTTCAGATTTTGACAAAAGTGGTCTCAAAGACTTTGAAAATGATCTCACTTTTTGAATTTTTATCAAAATTGGCTCTTAACGAACTCGATCTTTCTTTTTGGTCCTTCAAACTGTTGTCAAAGCACAATCCAACCCGATTAGTTTTTCTAAATTTATCATATATGGAGACGACAACGACGACGACAGACACCAACGTAAAAACTTCTTTTTCTGAGTCAGGGGGCCTCAAGACATCTACATTTGGTGAAATACGCGAAAGTCAGTTTTCACATAAAACTAATACCTTCTCATTATGGATGAGAATGTAAAAAAATTCCGTTCAGACAATGTTGAAAAACTTCGATATAATATTTTAAAGAACATAAAAAATAATATATAATACATATTTCTTGGACTACAAATCGAGAAGCGAGATCATTATGAGTATTTGATCATTTTTCCTTATCGAAAAGGTCCGATATTAGCGTGGTAAAAGAAAAAAAACCTTACTTTAATTAAGAAAATAACGCAATTCCAGGTATAATTAAAAAGATTTAAGTGAAAGTTTTAAGTACAACATATATCATGTGGTTATAAAATTTAAACGGCCAGTTCCTCTGAAAATGGTTTTTATTATGCGCACTTACGAGTAGATGGTAGCGAACTATGAACTATCTGTTATATACAGAATTTGTTTACCTGAAATAATGAAAACTGCAACTGTATCTGTAAAAGACGCACGAAATGAATTCGAAATATAATGAAAATATTTCAGTTTCATAAATATAATATTTTGAAAATCTGCTACCTGAACGGGCACATTCTTATTTTTTCTGTTTTTATTTCACGTTTAAAAATAAAAACTATGCGTCTTATTAAAAACTGGGCTAAAGAAAGTTTGTATAACTTTTTGAGATGAACAATTTTTCTTCACAATATTTTTTCGTTTCTTGTATGGTATGAAGCAAAAACTGTAAATATTATTAAAAGAACTGTCCGAAGGAAATTTTTAGATCTTCTTCAGATAAATAATTTTGCTTTTTCACATTTTTGTGTATCTTGCATAGTTTGACAGGCAAATGTAATATATTATTTTTATTAATCGACGGATGCCTCCTATCGTAAACTATCCGCTGGAACTTCAGGGTGTACAAAACATAAACAAATATTCCTTCACTTAAACGGTAAACTATACAATATTCTTCCTGCACGAAAAAACTAATGGTTGTAAAATTTGATATTATAACATTTTTTTACAATAGTTCGATAGCAATCTAGGATTTATCCGAGAAAATAGTACTAATTTTCACAACGATATAAATATTCATGAAATATATAATAAAATCATAGTTGCAATAACTAGCAGTTTAAATAACATAAGTTGCTAAATAGATTAGAACAATTACCCTTCTCAAAAGGAAGGTTCAATGAGAGGAAGAACACTTGAACAAAGTGCTTTATGAAAATACATTGACGAATTAGGTCATATACGCCGAGATTCATGAGGAAGGTCAAATTTGTCAATCTAATAATTTGTTTTACCACATAAAAAAGTCTTCGTTCTACTGCCCCAGAGACCCATGTTCGATTTCCTCCAGTGCTGCTTTCATTTAGCACAATTTTTTCTCTTTCAGTTTAGAATATAATATTCATGTCTGATTGTATGTTTCATGTATATGCATATTTTATAATTTGTGTAACGGTAATCCCCCCCCCCCTCTCTCGTTATCTATAGAAATCGTAATGCCGTTTCTGAACATTACCAAAATTTGTACACAGGTGCATTACGAGTCTGGAGAGGTCAAAGAGGCCGTACGCGTCACTATATTTATCCGTATCATTAATAAAAAAGTAATTAAAGGTACCTGCGTATTTATACCCTTTATAAAAATCCGAGTTGTTACATGAGCCTGAAATCTACAGAGGGTCCAGGGACAGTATGACAACCTAGCTGTATGCCGCCATTTTAAGTTCCGAATTGCCAAGGTCGACACGATTTTTAAAATTACGCAAACGCTGAATCGTTTAAAATAAAACGAATACAACTACAAATTTATTGAAATAAATATATAAAAATACAAGCTATTAACCCGTACACCCTGGGGAAAGTAAATTTTTGGAAATAAATAAATAAATAACTCTGAATGGTATTCACTTGTGGAGCTTCAGCAAATCTCTTTTTAAGATGACGTGGAGTCTTCTTATGATCTTTCTTGCCGTGAGGATTTCCATAACAGTGTCATTCGGCTTCGAAAGCGAAGTCATTATTATGGTTCACAAGATTGCCCATTAGCATTACCCGACACTCACGACGAGTAGGTTGCTTGGTCGGATTTCGAGTATCCTTTAGTCCTAATTTTTTCAATCTTCTTTTCTATCGTAGTAGGTCTCGCGCGGTGAGCTACATCTCGCAAACAACCCTGCAAATAAAAATCGGGTAGCACTAGGTCAGGCAACCTTGGCGGCCATTCAAAGGGGCCTCCTCTACCTATCCACTGACCTCTACAAATTTCGTAAGAAAATCTCTAACGATAATAGCGTAATGTGGGGCCGCGCCATCTTGTTGTAGCCACATTCTCGCTCATGTGAAAAGGTCGCCGTTTTTAAGTAAAATTGGAAGTTCGTCTCGAAATAACTGTAAATAACTATCTCTATCGAAATTGCGATCAAAAAAATATAGACCAATAATGAGAATTGTGTACAGCTGTGGCATTTGCTTTTCGCGTATGTACAAAAACAGAAAACGATTGCAGCAATCGTCATTTATTCGTTACGTATGCACCAAAACATAAAACGATCGTAGCAATCGTCATTTATTTGTCGCATATGCACTAAAACAAAAAACGATCGCAGCAATCGTCATTTGTTTCTAAAGCCCCTCAAAGGGAGTATAGCTCATATTTAAAATAAACTGTATTTTCCCTTTGGTTATGTACTTACGAATTATTTCCAAAAATGTTCACAATAAATTCCCGAATTGGTTGTCATTGGCAAGAATTTGTTCCAAATGTATAAAGGAATTCGTAACAATTCAGTCCCATAATAGTGAGAACGAGATACAATTTCCGGACTCTCATAGCGATTGTGATCCATATCCTACCAAAATAAAATGTCTATCCAGTGAAGATCAACTGAAAAACTGTTAAATGGATTAAAGAACAAATTTGCTTCTTTGGATAAAACTGATCCCCTGAGACTTGCTATTGTTACAATTGCTCCCGAATGCTGGAGTATTCGGCAACTAGCTTCAGAATTTTACACTTCTGAAAGAATGGCCAGATTAGCTAAGGCATTAAGAAAACTAGAGGAAAACCCTGGAAAAACGATACCAGAACACACTGTGAAAAAGTACAAAAGTTTTACGAAGATGATATTAATAGTAAACTGATGCCTCATAAAAAATTATTGTAGTACTTAACGGAGAGAAAGAAAAAGTACAAAAAAGGCTGCTACTATCTGCTATTAAGTTGTTACATATGTAATTTAAAAATTGAATCCAGAGCATCCAATTTAACTTACTAAGTTTTCTCAACTTTCTCCTAAGTGGTATATATTGGTAGGTGCAAAAAGTACTCACGCTGTGTGTGTTTGTACAACACATAGGACTTTAAAAAATATGTTTGATGCTACTAATATAAAAAATAAAACGAGTGATTCAGATAAACCGCTTACAGATTATAAAGATTACTTTTCATTTGTAGTGTGTAAACAGGCGAAAGATGCATGTTATCTCATAAATTGCCAATTCTGTCCTAGAATCGAAACATTTACAGATTATATGATTGACACTTTCGAAAGGAGAGGTATAACTGAAATGATCTGCAGCTTATGGCATTCTACTGATAGATTTACTCTTATCAAGCAGAGTCTTTCAATAAATGACTTTGTGTCTGAATTTTCTATACGGCTGCAAACATTAATTCCACATCATTTTATTTCTAAAAATCAATCAAACTATATACCAGATCGGACGAATAAACTAAATCGTCATGAAGTTCTGGTTCATACCGACTTTTCAGAAAACTTGTCTTATGTTGTATAAAATTCCGCACAACAATTTCATTATAATAACAATCAAGCAACTATTGATCCAGTTGTAATGTATTACCAGGACTGCCGCGGACTAATGTACTTCTAAACAGTGACAAAAGTGACTGATTTGACCTAAGAAGTGACTGAAAGTGACTAAAAGTAACTAATTTTTAAGAAAAAAAGTGACTAAAATTTGCTAATGTTTACACAAAAGATGCATGTAATATCCATAAGAACACTTATTAACTGCAAAATTTCGATTTAATTACACATATATTTGATAGGATTGCTTTGGCAAGATTAGATGAAATTCTAGTCCTAAATTTGGGGATGAATACCAAGGTAACAATTTTCGGAATAAATTTTATAAATCACACAAGCTATCACTTATTTTATTACAAGCTAAACAAACCTTTCATACAACTACCGTATTTATCTTCAAAAATATTTTACGATTGGAATTAGAAAAAATTACGAAATAAAACATTTTAAACTTCAATATTAAACAGAATTTTAATAATATAGGTTATTCCATACATAATTATATATTACTCAAACTTTCTTTTCATTTTTAAGATCAAATCTAAAATATCATTTTTTCGTTTCTCTACTGTTTCTGGGTTTTATTCGTTACTTCTCGTTTTTCTTCTAATTCTTTCCGCAATTTTCTGACTGCTTTTTGATATTTTTTCCGGGAGAAGAAGCAAGATAAGTGACATAGGATATTCCCAGAAAAACACAACCTAACTTTTGTTTTTTAAGGATAAAGGATTTAGTCAATACAATTTCTAAGCTTATATTTTAAAGTAATAGTATTTTAAACCCATAAGAACTATGAGAGCAGTTCAGAAGTCACTGTTAAAATTGACTCTTCCTTTTAAAAAATGACTTCTACTGACTGTTTCTTTAAAAAAGTGACAAAAAATTGTCCTGGGCAATACAGAAATGAAGAAGAAATAATATGCAGTACTCATGTTCTGACATGAGATTGCACAACTTATTATACTGAAGCGGTGCATGTTATACAAGGAATGTTGATTCCTGAAATAAAACGTATGGTAAAAAATGTTGAAAAATTATTTATATAAGTGATGGTGCTAAACAGCACTACAAAAATAATAAATAATGTGCAACTTTGTAAACTATAATAATGATTTCGATATCCAAGCCGAATAGCACTGTTATGGAACTGCTGACGGCAAGGGATCACTCGATGGTATTGGAGCTACGTTTAAAAGAGAAGCAACTCGTGCAAGTCAAGCTAACCCAAATGAAGAAATGCTGGATTCAACAGTACTGTTCAACTAAGCAAAAATTTCAAAGCCCCACACGTGAAGACCATTCAGAGTGCACACTCATTTTTGGGAACATGTAAAAAATTAAATCTATGCATGTTTCATCCCTATAGAACGCAGAGAGGTACAATATGGTAGTCAAACGTTTAATTTTAGAAAATCAGGGTCATTTCAGAAGATACGGACCAATTGTAAATAGCTGCATTTATACGAGCATTAGAATTGGTTTCAGTGGCCCAAAACCATAAATATAAGGTGGTTTTAATACATAACTCGACGCAAAATAGTGTTAATTTGACGATTTGAAGTATTTTTTGAGGTTAGGGATGAATAGTGACCAGATAGAGTCTTTAACTAACATTGGATATAGATTCAACGACCTCGAAACCATAATGATAAGGTTGTTTTACTACATAACTCGTCGCAAAATAGAGTTAATTCGACGAATTGAAGTATTTTTCGAGATTAGGGACGAATAGTGACCAGATAGGATTTTTAACTAACATTGTATTCGGAATCAGAGATCCCGAAAACATAAGGTTAAGGTGGTTTGACTACATTACTAACACAGCAAAGTAGAGTTAATCCAACGACTTGAATTATTTTGGAGGTTAGGAACGAACAGTGACCCAATAGGATTGAACTAACATTGGATTCAAATTCAGAGACCCCGAAATCATAATGTTAAGGTGGTTTGACTACATAACTCATCGCCAAATAGTGTTAATTCGACTATTTGAAGTATTTTTTTGAGGTTAGGGACGAATAGTGACCAGATAGAATTGAACTAATATTAAAACGGGATTTAGAGAACCCGAAAAAATATGGATAAGCTTGCTTTAGGTGGAAAAATACTTGATTCATATTTGCTACATGTTCATAATACTCATTAACCGCAATTTTTCAGGATTTCTGGCGCCATGTTGGAACTACCATGTTTTTTTAAATTTTACCAGACTGCCTTCTGTAGAGTTTTTAATACGACCATTTTGAGCCCTATAGATTTTAAATCGGTGCATACTAGTTATGGGCAGTCCACTGTGCCGGTCGACGTGAAACGTCCGATATATATCTCTTAAAAATAATTTGTGTTCCCCCGGTATGAAATTGACAATTGCTACAGATCAACTACTTGTATATTTAACCATAAAAATTAATAATAATTATTTATCTGACGATTCTGCATATATTCTCTGCATAAATTGCTTAAAAACAATCGTGATACATACTGCTTACATCAGTGTTAGTCCAGGGAATCAAGGATTTTTTCTCCACAAAATTTTAGAATGAAAACGAGGTATGCCATAATGTAGTTACCTGGACACTACATTGCAGGCAAAATTATTTGTTCAGAACGAAATGCGCAATGTTCAAAGTTGACGAAATCAAGTTTTTAGGGGATTGCGATGAACGTATTGATCTGTGGAAAAAAAGTTTAATCTTTAATTGAAGGTCTCACTAAGATCTTTAATTTGGTAGGTCGCACATTGAGATTGTTTGATTCGTTCCCTCAAAAAGTAACAAAAAGCGGCAAGATGGCCGTTTTGCAAAATCCAGTTATTTTTGCAAAAAGTGCATGTACATTCATCAAAGTCTCTGAAAATGTGTGTTTTAATAGGCTGAAAGTATATACAAAATTTGACCTCAAAATAATAAATATTTTTTTGAGAAAAGCTACTTGTTATTAAAAAAGGTACTATTGTTTTGGTGGGTCTAACTTTTTTTGTCCGGTCGCAAAGCCATAAAAGTGGACAAATTTTAATCCCGAAGGGTTGTAGTGTAACAAACGCTTAGCCGCTAATTGATTTTTGAGTATTAAGCGTATTGGTTCAATCCGACTTTGAATTTTTTTTATAGGTACGGCACTGACTCAATATATATTTTTCCTGCAGGATTTGCGAACGTAAGAAAGAAAACTTGTCGAATATCCGGAGTTTTGCGAGATCCTCGGGTCAATTAAATGTTAAAAAATTAAAACATTTGTTGAGGAAATGATTATTTTTCCGACAAATATGAATTTTGCAAAAGATAGAAATCAGCGTGTAGCAGACAGCGGCATTTGAACGTTTGGAATCGTTTGCTAATTTATTTTTTTACTCACATTTGTAACATAATAGAAGAATTCTAGAGATCAAACGATCTGCCAAAGGGCCAGGTCTTGATGATGGTGTCCCCAAATTTTGCGAAATGGAGCAAAAAGCAGAGAGAACTGACATGCCCTTCTGTGTTTTTGTAACTGTATTTGTAATCAACGTCCAGGCTAGCTGTTACCTTCACTCTACACACAGTATCGGTTCCATATAACGGTATCGTAGATATCAGCCAGGCTCTTTTCCACTAGACCAGGGGAGCTCATAGTTCTTACAAGGGACCAAAAAATCCGGGACACGTGTCTCATTATTTTTGAAGTAATATCGATTGATGATAGTCTCATCAAAAAGCCCATGTCCCAGAAGAGGTTTTCCCCTTTAAAAATTGTAGTCTTGACCAACGGTCCATAACGAAGAGCGCCCCGATACCGTGTGTAGCGTGAAGGTAACAGCTAGCCTGGACGTTGATTACAAATACAGTTACAAAAATACAGACAAGGCATGTCAGTTCTCTCCTCTTTTTGCTCCATTTCGCAATGTATTTCGCAAAATTTGGGGACACCATCATCAAGACCTGGCCCTTTGGAAGATCGTTTGGTTTCTAGAATTCTTCTTTTAGGTGAGAATTGCGAGTAAAAAATAAATTAGTAAACGATTCTAACAGTTAAAATGCTGCCATCTGCTACCCGCTGATTTCTATCATTCACAAAATTCATACTCATCATGAAAACAGCCTTAAGTACGTTAAAAATGGCTGCAAAAGAATAGTACGTTTTTGTCTCTTAAATAAAAGGAATAACTTTTGTAATTTTCGTCATAAACAATCGAAATTACAGTCAATGGAAACTTACTATTTACACATGATTTTAAGATGAAAATATTTTCTGTGTGCTAATTGAGGGGAAGGGGGGTTATTTTTTGTTCATAACTATTATTGCAGGCGTAATTGTCAAGATATAGCGCTGAAATTGATAAATATTATTAAATGGATAGTGACACTCATTGTAGTTAAATTGTCAGATAAATCAGTTTCGAAAATACTGTTCATAATAGCGATTTATTTACGACCAAATGCAGTCGTAGTGTATGACGGTGGAGTGGGGGAAGTTGCTCCCCCCTAGACACACCTTATAGCCGATGGTGCTGAAATAGAATTCACGCGTTCAAAATGTAACAAGTGTTAGTTTTTCATTAATCTCGGGTCATAAAGTTTTCATGAAATTTACTGAAGTAAAGTTCCTATTTTTAACTTTTCCTTATCTGCAGATTAAATTTACATCAAGTTGAAGATTTCTCTTAAAATAAAAGATATAATAGCAACGATGGAATTTCGAATGGTCGCAGGTATGCACTTGTTTTGTATTTACATTACCTAGGTATTGTTTCCCGGAAGGCACACATAGCAGCTGCTGGATGATTTTCGTAGGCCACTTTGTCAGTCTCGGCTAAGGATTAACACTACTAACATCGTGTATTTTCTTAACTAAAAAGTTGAAGGTGAATTGTTGGAATATTTACAGTTTGCGATAGATATTTTAACCCTTTCAGGGGCAAATTTTTCTGTCTCAAAAGAAACGCGCGAATTTGCTCTAATGTTGTCGCTATTTTTGGACCCACCATCATGAATTTTGCAATTTTGGCATCAGAATCTTAATTAGCGGCCCTAAAAAATTATACAGTATCACAAGAAACAATTAATTACACATGCGTTACAATTTATATTTTCTTTCACAGAAAATTTCCATTTTTGACATATTTCAAAATTATTTCGAAAAAAACTAGCGTGTTGATAATCTTGAAAAATATAAGTTATGAAATAACATGTCAAATGTTAAAAAAAATTTCAAATCTCTACGACTTTCGGTTTGAGTGTAGCCGAATTTATTCCCAACCTTGCGACCTCCATGGTCGTGCGGAACAGGAGTTAATTAGGGTTGTACCATAAATGTATCATCGCAACTCAGTCAGCAAGCATCAAGTGAATTTTGATTACGAAACAATCTTCTTAGTGATTTTGTCTTAACCCTTAATTTCTCCATTTTTTTCTTAAAAAACGTTATGACCCAAGATTAATGAAAAACTAATTTTGAAGTCAGTATACATTTTTTTCATAACATTATTGAATAAATATCAAAATGACAAAATGATAATTAAATTATATCAAAAAATTATTTCAGTGATTGTTCAATTATTGAAAATATAAAAAAGTATACTTACATTTTAGGCACTAGACGTTCTTTTTCTGATTTTTTAATTTAACATTTGTAATCAGCACAAAAAAGCTAGCTGGTATAAAAGAAAACCATCTCGACATGTCTATTCTTTCATGAGATCATCCACTTGTTACATTTTGAACGCGTGAATTCTATTTCAGCGCCATCGGCTATCAGGCGCGCCAAGGGGGGAGCAACTTCCCCCATTCCACCACCATTTACTACGACCGCATTTGGTCGTAAATAAACCGCTATTATCAACAGTATATCTTGACAATTACGCCTGCAATAATTGTTATGAAAAACAAAATTAACTCCCCACCCCCCTCAATTAACACACAGAAAATATTTTCATCTTACAATCATGTGTAAATAGCAAGTTTCCATTGACTGTAATTCCGATTGTTTATGACAAAAATTACAAGTTATCCATTTGTTTATAAGACAAAAACGCACTATTCTTTTGCAGCCATTTTTAACGTACTTAATACTCAAAAATCAATTAGCGGCTAGGCGTACGTTACACTATAACTCTTTGAGAATGAAATTTTTCCACTTTTATGGCTTTGCGACCGGCCAAAACAAGCTAGACCCATCAAAACAACAGTACCTTTTTTAATAACAAATAGCTTTTCTTAAAAACTATTTATTATTTTGAGCTCAAATTTTGCATATACTTTCAGCTCCATAAAACACACATTTTCAGAGTCTTTAATGGATGTGAATGCACTTTTTGCAAAAATAACTAGATTTTGCAAAACGGCCATTTTGCCAGTTTTTATTACTTTTTGAGGGAACAAATCAAACAATCTCAATGTGCGACCTTCAACAATTAAAGATCTTAGTGATATCTTCAATTAACGATTAAAAGTTTTTTTCACAAATCAATACGTTGATCGCAATCTCCCAAAAACTTGATTTCACCAACTTTAAACATTGCGAAATTCCTTCTGAACAAATATTTTTGCCTGCAAACATATAGGCCTTCATCCTAGGTATGGACACTACATTATGGCATACCTCGTTTTCATTCTAAAATTTTGTGGTGAAAAGGCACCTTTTTAATCTTCGTTCCCTGGACTATGTACACTGGACTTGCATGTTGGTGGCAGTAGTGAGAAAGTGTGCGGTGACAGGTGGTGAGAAGATTTTACGGAGTTTGTGTGGAAGGTGTGAGTGGAGTATGAAGGTGGTTTATTTTCGTCTCTTTTGCATAATTTCAGGCTAATTTAAGGATCCTGAAATATCATCAGCCGAAGGTCGTGCGATATTTCCTTAGCCCTTTTTTTGTTATATATGGTGTTGTGCCACCTTAACGTCATAAAAAATACGTGAAGAAAACCATAAAACCCATTTTTACTCCTCGCATAATTTAGGGCTCCTTTAGGAATAATTTGGGCCGCTATTCCTAAATTTTGAGTTCTAGTATTTTTTGTAAAAATAGATAAAAAATTAAATTTTAAATAAAAAATAAATGTTTAATTATCATATTCCCAGAGCCCTAAATGAGCCCTAAATTACTCTATTAGGTGAATTTTCTGTAAAATCATTTTTATTACGTTTTACAGCAATCTTAAACTAACTTATTGTTAAGCTAATTCAAACACCAATTTTTCCAAAAAATAAAAGAGCCCAGAATTTGGGGCCACAGGCCCAAATTAGTCCTGAATGAGCCTTATTTTATGCAAGGAGTAAAAATGAGTTTTATGGTTTTCTTCATATATTTGTTATAAATGCAAGGTAGTACAACACCATATACAGGGTGATTTTTTTAACTTGAAACTTTCAATTATCATTTAAGATTTCGAACTTGCCCCGACCCCCACCCCCAGGAGCAGTGTGAGGGAACCAATTTTAAAATCAGTGTATGTAATCCTCAGGGTGATAAAATTTTGATTCATAACATTTTTTCATAGAGTGCCCATTTTTCGACATATTTGAAAGTTTCAAGTTAAAAAAATCACCCTATATAACAAAAAAAGGGAAAGGAAAATATCACAAGACTCTCAGTTGATGATATTTCAGGAGCCTTAAATGAGCCTGAAATTACTGTAGAATGAAATAATGCCGAAGTCGTTTTTATCTCTGTGTGGTCCTGCTAGGTTAATGTTAAGCTAGAATGGCCACAGGTTTTTTCAAAAAATTGCGGAGCATTAAATTTCACAATAGGGCACTAAGTGAGCCCTAAATTATAGTGCAAAGAAATTTTCGAAAAATTAGTTTTTTACTATGTGTGATTCTGCTATCATAACGTTAAGCTAGTATGTTCACCGGCTTTTTTATAAAATGAAGAGCATTAAATTAGCCCTGAATGAGCCCTAAATTCCCTATAGATTTTCAGTACAATTTTGCAATGTGTTCCTGCCAGCTGAACGGACCTGCCATCAGGGTAAAGAGCGAAGGAAGGGTTAGTATAATAAGGATGGGATGGAAAGGATTAAAGAAAGGGTGGAGGACTAACTGGGAAAGAGATAGGAGGGTATGGTAGTACTGGGGAGAGGGGTTAGGCTTTCATGCGAGGATTTCGGGGGAAGGGGGCATTTACCGGGTAGGAGAGCACTACGGAAGGAAATGAAGGATAAGATAATAAAGAAAGATGGAGAGATTCTAAGAGATTGGATGAAGGACAGAAGCTGGGCGGTGGCGAATGTTATGGAAAGGTAAGCTTTGAAGGGGAGTCGATGGAAGAGATATGGGAGGATCTGAAAGAGAAAGTGAAAGGGTGTGTGCAAAAGAAAGTATTTAGAAAGAAGAAAGGAATGGTGAAGCCGTAGTGGGGTAGGGAATGTGGAGTTAAGAAGTGTTAAAGATAGAAGGGGATGTGTCGAAGATAATTAACAGGTATAGGAAACGTAGGGTGGGGATAGGTGAGAAGATAGGGAGTGATGAATGGAGGGAATTTTTGAAAGATTTATTTCAGGGATTGGATACGCGGAAGAGAGATGAGGGGATTTAAAAAACGAGGAAGGTAGATGGAGAATACCTGAATGACGAGCGGATAGAGAAGCAGATAAGGAAGTTGATAAGATCTAGGGCAGCGGAGTTGGGCGGGGTAGAGAACGAAGCGTGGCTTTTTGGCACACAAGACGTAAGGGAAAGGCTGAAAGGGTTAGTGAAAAAAGTATGGAGGGTGGAGGGAGGGGTTAATCATACCACTGTATAAAAAAGGGGATATGGAGAGGCAGGTAAATTATAGAGGAATTACGCTAATGAATACAGCGTACAAACGCAGATGATTTTGTAAGTAGAATAAAATTTTTCGATTCGTTAGTG
>NC_046666.1:104944357-104946588 GCF_010883055.1 Belonocnema kinseyi | reverse complement strand
CGCTCTCAGTCAACCCGTTCTCAGCTTTCCTAGAACTGCTGGCTCACGCGCACTGAAAAAATGTTGGGTAAGCAGCTCTCTTCTTAGTAGGAACGCAGCGCCACCGCGGCGGTTGGTGCAGCGGCGACACCACATTTATGTGAGCAATAGTGCCAAACATGCGAGCAGACCCTTTCCCAAATGTTGGGAACGTTGTAGTTCCACAAAAGAGATTGCAATTGCCCCACGCGTCCATAAATGGATTTTCGCGGACAGATTAAACTGCCGGTCCCAGTTGAGGTTTTGTAATCGTGTAAACAATTAAGTACACCTGTAATCAATTCATTTAATGCCTAGATAAAAATAAAATGAAAATAAAGTGTTTAAGAGACATTTTATTGCCATAGGCGGATATCATAAACTAATAAATATCTATCGAATTTTCTCGACATAAAATATTTTTTCGACAAAAAAAAAATAATTTTAAAATAATTGAGAGACTGTTATTTAAAGTGAAAAAAATATTTTAATATAAAATGGCATGATTTTTGTTGACAAATTACACAATTCATTTTTTTGTAGTCCCATCTTTTTACGGAAGCAAGCAATTTTTTACATAAATTTTCTGGGAATGTCTATGATTTTTTTAGCCCGAAAGTTTCATTCTAAGTAAAAAATTAATTTTTTTAAACAAATTGTATAAACAATAGTGTTATATTCGTATATTCATACAGAACAAAAATATTTTGTTTTTTTAAAGCATTCTGCGAATGACTTTATGATGTTACCTGTATATTCCATAAAATAGTTTCAGACCAAATAAACAACTCCAATTTTTATTAACAAATTGTATAAACAATTCCGTGATAGTCGTGTATAAAAAATTACTATTTTAATAAAACCTGTTGCGACTGATTTTATGCTGAAAATTATGTCAATAATTCGATTTGTTATCATTAAATGAAACACATAGAGACAGTTGTTTATTTAATTTCTTACGAACATTTGAAATTATTACTTCAGAATACACATTTTCCGTGGAATGAGGTCATAAAGTAGGGTATCCATCAACTCTAAAAACCTAAAATACTTCTTGAATTTGTTTAAACTTTGAAAACTTGGATAACTCCTTAAATGTTTTACGACAACTTTGAATTTGATTTTTTTTTCTTTTAACAATTTTTTTTCTATTGAAATGAGAAGAGTAATTTAAATCTTTTAGTCTATTAAGAAAAAACATCTCTTTTTTAAAGAAACCTTGTTACTAAATGTTTTATATTTATCAAGATATAATTTATCTTTTTTCATGACAGAATGAACAAAGAGATTTCAAGACTCTTTTAGTAGACTTTACTAATTATTTTATAGATGGCAATGAAGAGACGTTAATATAATATAGTTAATTTGAAGTTAATGAATAGTTAAAGTATACATTTTGTATGATATTAATTTGAATTAAAATGAATTTCGCTTCTAGCGAAATCGCGGTAAAATTTCAGCCACAACCACGTCTCACAACCGTGAGATAGGTGGTTACAGTCTGTAAAGGAATCAATACGACGATCCAGCAAAAGCCTCGTGCACTCTAAGAACACGAAGCGACCCAAGGACAACCGCCTTCTACATTTTTTCCGCAAGTGTTCTAGCATATTTTTGATACGCAGGGATGCTTTTTAGGCCATTAGCAAGTGAAAGCTTGGCACCTCCGAGAGCGCCGATGATAAGGACGATCAGTTTAACAGAATATTCCGGGTACAATCGTTGCAACTCCCTTATAAGGTCTCGATACCTCTCTTTCTTTTCATTCTCCTTGGCTATGATGTTTTTGTCAGCTGGTGCCGAAAATCCAATAACGAACATGGTTCGCTTCTCGAAGTCAAGAAGAACCATGTCAGGCCTCGAGTGAACAGCAGAAACAATTGTCGAGAATATAAAGTTCCAGTATATGCGGCACTTCCCATTCTCGACAATTGACTCAAATTCCCTAGGAGCATTTAGAGGAGCGATATTAAGGTGAATGCCGTAGGATTGACAGAGATGGTAATAAAGCACTCTTAGTGCCGCATTGTGCCTTTGATTGTAGGTCGTTCCCGCTTGAGTTGGGCAACTAGATAGTATGTGAGCTAAATGCTCGGGGTGTGCATGGCACCCCCTGTAGCTATCATCGGGAATGTCTTGGCTCAAAATGTGGCGACGGTATGTTAAGGTGGAAATGACACCGTCTTGGCATGCAAAAATGAAACCCTCTGTAC
>NC_046666.1:104935150-104944257 GCF_010883055.1 Belonocnema kinseyi | reverse complement strand
GATAAATCACACTTATGACCAAGTCTCACGACCGTGAGATGGGTGTTCATAGGTAATGATAAAATCACAGCGACAGGCCGGCGAAACACTCCTGTACCTTGTGAACACGAAGCGATTCAAGGATGACAGCTTTCTGCATCCATCTCGCAAGGGCCTGTGCATATTTTTGGCACGCTGGTATGGCTTTGAGGTTACGACCCAAGGATGGCTTTGCAACTCAGAGAGCACCGTTCACAAGGACAATTACTTTAACCGAATATGTTGAGTACAGCCATTGCAGCTCCCTTTTGAATTCGATCAAGCATATAGTTCGTATCTCGAAGTCTTCGAGGACGATGTGAGGCCTTGAGTGTGCACCGGAGACGGCTCACAGTGGAGCAAAAAAAAAGTTCATGGACAAAATGATTTTCAGAATTTTGTTTAATGAAAGCTAATAAAATTTCGCATATGTCATTGGCGATTTTTAAAATGTTGAGTATTTTATTGTTTATTTAATAAAAATAAATAAAAAATTTGACTTTTGAAGTATAGCGGTTTAAAAAAATGCTTTGATTCAATGAAAAATAACTAGAAAACTGGAAGCAACTATTCAAAAAAAATGTCCAATAGCAACGCAAATGATAAGGAATTGACTGAATTTGTTATAAAGAAATAAGTGAATTAAAATGGTTTCGTGGGGATTGGTGGCGATTCGTCACTTGATACGCTCTAAATTTGAACAATTTATAGACAGAGAGTTTTTTAGTTGAATTAATAGAAGGTAATAAATAATGTGTTATTTAAAAAGCAATTATTATAAACATATATCCATATCAGCTGTTTTTGATGGAATAAATGAAGTTTTTTTCTATGGAATCGATCATAAATTGCTTAAAAATAAAACCTAAGTATAAACAATTTATTATTGTAAACAACAATTTTTTTAACAAACTTTATCATTTTATGTATTTATAAATAAACTAACGCTGTTTAACGGAATTAACAGCCAGCTATATAGCAATGCTTTTTTGCTATGAATCGATAACATTGGATATTTTTTAACCAAACTAAATTAACCAATACATTATTTGGCTATTTTTCAGCATTTAAACATGGGTTTTTGTGTAATCAACTGTTAATAACACATTCTTTAACTTTTTTAATAGTTCGATATCAATCCACTATTTTCATTTGTATCAAAAATTTAATTAACGTAGCCGTACACGGTATCTAGAAACTACCTAATAGTACTAACTCCAATAATTTTCTCGTAGTAGGTTATTTTCGAAATTATTGCTAAGTATTTTTAATTATATTTCAAAAGAAAAAAATGTTAGTTTACACATGCATTAGGGAATAAAAATTTGTTTACTACATTGTTAATAAAAATAAAAATAGTGGATCATTATCAAATTATCAAAAAAGTTTTAAAAATTTGCTATTATTATATTCAACTTAATCAACCTTAATAAAAAAAAGAGAATTCAACATTGGACCAAAATTGAAGGCTCGAGACATTCTTGAATGAAAAAAAATGCAATTCCTCCCACTTTGCGCCGCCGTCAAGTAGTAAAGAAGACGGTGCACCACCCGCCGCCAATCAAAATTGCTAAAATCTCCGCCGTCGGTCAAAAATCTGTCGACGCAACCATCTAATATATATAGATTTTTAACCGGCGGCGGCGATTTGAGCAATTTTGATAAGCGCCGGGCGGTGCGTCGTCTTCTTTGCTACTTGGCGGCGGCGCACAGTGGGAGGAATTGCGCGGTGGTGTATCGGCGCGCCAACATAATCTTAGGTATATTTACATGGTAACGGATTTCTTCCTCTCGGTTGATCCGGTGGCCACTAAAGTATGAAAAGACTGAAGTTTTGCACATAACAACTTTTGACGCTTTAATACCTCATTATGTAAACTTTATATTGTCTTAAATAAATGTTTAGGGACTTATAGAATAAAAATAATTTGTTCGTTATTCAATTTATTTGTTATAAACAAATTTTATGATCAAATTAGCAAATAGTCTTATTCACCTATTGGTTGGATTAAAACGCGCCGCCTATTCTTTAGAATCGAGATCAGAATCGAGATCAGCGGAATCTATTATGAAGCCAATGCATGCGCATCGAAATACGATATAGAATCATTTTTAGGTTAAGAACAGAGCTGCGTATTACGAAACCCAGGCATTCCCACCGAAGTGCGCTCTAGCTCTGAATTTTAGTTAAAAAAATTAAAAGCTTGGCCTTTATCCTACGAGTCAATTTGTTTTCGAAATCAACCAAGAATGTCTATCCGATAACTCTTTTCTATGTTGTTTTGCAAAGCTTCAAGAACTATTGAGTATTTATATAATTTCAATTTAAAACCCAAAAGTTTAACCGTTTTGATACGAGTCAACTTTTTGACGGAATCAACTAAGAATGTCTATCGGATGACTCTGTTCTATTTTGTTTAGTAAATTTACAAGAACTATTATTTATTTAAAGAATTTCAATTTAAAAATTATATTTGAACTTTTTTCTACGAGTTAATTTTTTTACGAGTCAATTTTTTGACGGAGTCAATTAAGAATGTCTATCGGATGACTTTTCTATTTTGTTTGGTAAATTTACAAGAACTATTATTTATTTAAAGAATTTCAATTAAAAAATTATATTTTAACTTTTTTCTACGAGTTAATTTTCTTACGAAGTTAATTAAGAATGTCTATACAATGACTCTTTATTTCTGCTGCATTTTAAATTTACAAGAACCATTGAGTATTTAAACAACTTTAATTACAAAATTAAAAGTTTGGCCTTTATCCTACGAGTCAATTTGTTTTCGAAGTCAACAAAGAATGTCTATCCAATAACTCTTTTCTATTTTGCTATGTAAACTTATATAATCTATTAATTATTTAAAGAATTTCAATTTAAAAATAAGAGCTTGACCTTCTTTCTACAAGTTACTTTTTTTACGAAGTCAAGTAAGAATTTCTATACAATGACTCTTTTTATGCTGCTTTTCAAATTTACAAGGAATATTAATTATTTAAATAGTTTTAAGGGCATGTGACACAGCTAAATACCTATATTACCCACCTCACTTTATCCGTTCACTGAATGTTTTTTTGAACCTAAGACCTTTTTTTGTAAATAAAATATCGAGCTGAAACTTTGGAAAATGTATTAGAGTACAATAAAGTACGTTTAGGTACTGCATTTTGGTAGGAACTTCACTGAAAATTATTTTATCTTTTTTCTGAACCTCGACATTTTTCGAATGTTCGAACTTTTTTTATACATAAAATATCGGTCTCAAACTTTCAGAAATGCAAGAGCCGAAAGAAAACTGCGTTAAAGTACAAAGCTTAATAATAAAAGATGTAAAAAAAATTTCAACTATCAATTCGATCGGCATCAACCGGTAACGTTGTACACAGAAATACGAACCCTGGCGGCCACTAGACGAGGCTCTAGAGGGTTCGCATTTTCGTGTACAACGTTACCGGCTGATGCCGTTGGAATTGATAGTTGAAATATTTCTTTACATCTTTTATTATTAAGCTTTGTACTTTAACGTAGTTTTCTTTCGGCTCTTGCATTTCTAAAAGTTTGAAACCGATCTTTTATGTATAAAAAAAGTTAGAACGTTCAAAAAATGTCGAGGGTCAGAAAGAAGATAAAATAATTTTCAGTGAAGTTCGTACCAAAATGCAGTACCTAAACGTACTTTATTGTACTCTAATACATTTTCCAAAGTTTCAGCTCGATATTTTATTTACAAAAAAAGTTCTTAGGTTCAAAAAAAGATTCAGTAACTCATAAAGTGAGGTCGGTAATATAGGTATTTAGCTGTGTCACATGCCCTTAATTAAAAAATTAAAAGTTTGGCCTTTATGTTACGAGTAAATTTGTTTTTGAAATCAACTTAGAATTCCATTCGATGACTCTTTTCTATGCTGCTGTGTAAATTTACAAGAGCTATTATCCTACCAATAAATTTGTTTACGGAGGCAACTAAAAATGTCTATCTGATGACTCTTTTCTATGTTCATTTTTAAATTTACAAGAACTATTAATTATTGAAACACTTTCAATTGAAAAATTAAGAATTTGGTTTTCTTTCTACGAGTAGGCTAAATTTTTTAACATAATTAACTAAGAATATCTTTTCGATGATTTATTTTCTCTGAAGCTTTGAAAATTTACAATTATTAATTATTTAAAAAATGTTTATCAACATATTTATAGTTTAGCTATTTTTCAAGTAAGAGGCATAATTTGTTTACGGAATGAATTAAGAATGTCTTTCGATTATCATTTCCCACCATACTGTATAAATTTATAATGATTATTAATCATTCAAAAAATATTCATAAACATATTGAGAGTATGGGTATTTTGAAATTAATAAACACAGTTTGTTTACGAAGTTAACTAAGATTATTTTTTACGATAAATCTTTCTTAAATTATTCATTAAATTTACAATAATTATTAATTATTTAAAGAACTTTCTTAAAACATTCAGAATTTTGCTATTTTTCAACTAAAAGGGTAAGTTTTTTTTACAAATTTAACTAGGAACGTCTTTCCAATTAATTATAATAATCAAATGTTCATAATTTATTATTTAAATTACATTCATCAAAAAATTAAGAGTTTGGGCATTTTTTGAAAAATAGGCTTAATTTGTTTACGAAATCAACAAACATTGTATTTCCAATCACTTTTTACTATAACACTTTGCAAATTTACATTAATGATTTATTATTTAAATAAATTCCACAAACAACTTCTGAACTTAAATGTTTTTTAGATTTCTAACCATTCGAACATTTTAAACAAATCAGTTTTTATAAGAAATTGTATGCACTATATATTTCATAAGAATTAAAAGAAGAAATTAATACTGTATAATGGTAAAAACTTTCATTTTCATTAGTTTCAGTAATTATTTCTTTTTATTAATTTCTTCCAGTAATTTCATAACAGTCTGTATGAACTTTAGTACAATTAAATTACAATTGGGCTACAAACGAGTTTATTCGAATTACTCGCAGTTGCCTAAACATTTGGCCAGATGAGAGGAAAAAAGTGCAGAAAAACACGTTCAGAGTTTGGCCGGGTTTTCAAAATTCGAGTACACAACCCAGTCATACCTTCTAGATGGTCGCCCATCCAAGCGCTAGGGGCGCTCGAAATGGCTTGACATTTGGACTCTTCTCCAGTCGAGGTCATTTACCATGTGTTTCTATGAAAATTAGTAAGCACGACATTTCATTTGTTTTTTCTAAACTTGCATAAAAATGTTTAGTGTTGCGAAATAATTTATTTTGCATCTTGAGAGGGTAGCCGTGCGGAGCCGTGTACAAATAAAAGTTGTTAAAGCAAAAATGAATATCGCGGTATCATATTAAACTTTATTTACAAAAAAATAATTGCCAGGCAATCAGTAGGTCGCGCGCGAATGAACTTCTAGTGGATGTATATTTAGGGTTTCAGGGACTCCGTTCCCTATACATATGTATACTTACATTCCGTCCTTAATCTAACTTATCCGCTGCTTATATTATAATTTTACGCATTATTAAATAATAAAATTTAACAATAATAACATTAAAAAATTACTAATAATTCTAATTAATGCGCGATCTTCCAGGGCTTCAGATTCCTCTTACCATAAAAAACAAACATTTTCCACGATATTGAACTCAACTTTTTCTTTTTACTTTCCTTTTTCAGGATTACCCGTTTGGCTCTACCCTGTTCCCTTGCTTTCCCTTACTTCTTCGATTTTTTTCATTTACATGAGTTCCTGTCCATTACCATTCAAAATCCATCTTACACACTCATCCACACTCAACTGTCCGTTTTCCTCTCCTGTACATCTCTCTAATACATGTGCCCATGACTCCATTTCGTATCCGCATACTCTACAGAGATTCTCCTCTTCATCCATCCAATATCTGTAATCCCTCAATCTTTCTCCTATTTGAAATCGTACCACCCTTCTCCATTTGTCTTCCTTTTTTATTTTTTGCAGATATTCTGGTTCCTCCAGCCCTTCGACCATTATATACCATCTATTGTACGTCGAATCCATAATCTTTTACCATCCCTCTTCTCCTTGTCTTACTAATAGCTCTAACTCTATGTCCTACCACTCCATAACCCCTTCTCGTATATAACAAACCCTCCAGATTTTTTTCCCCTTCCCTGACCCCTGATCCTCCATACTTCAACGCTTAGTTCTCCATGCCATCTTCTCCTGTTGCCTTGTTTCTTTTTAATCTATTTATAGCCTCATCCACTTCTTCTCTTGTTATTTGATTCCCTCCCTTCATTTCTCCTTGTATCAAACTTTCCGTTATCCCCTTTCTACTTTTTCCTTGCATTTTTTCCTTTCTACTTTGCTTTTTCCTTTCTAGCATCCTCTCATGTTCTCTTTTCCTCCTGTTTTACTCACGCTTCTCCATTTCCTCACCATACTGTCCTCATCCCCATATCACCATACCTCATACCCAATCTTCTCCTTTTCCATTTTTTCTTTGAACTGTTTCAGTTGATCTACACACAGACTCCCATTTTCTTGCCCCTTTCTCCCCCTCTTTCCTTTTTCTATCTGCCGCACTTGTGGCCACCAACTTTTAATGTAGCTATTACTGGGAAGTGCCCGGCCTTATTTTATCATACACTTTCTTCATCCTACGTTCCTCTCCCCTGTTCGCCGCTCCATGCATTCAAATCAACTCCGACCAAAACCAACTGTTCCTTCTTTTCCTCCATCCACCTCTTAAGCACTCTCCAAACTTTCTCTTCTCTTCTTCTATATATAGAAACCACCGCTATTTTTACTTTTCCATCTATAATCTTTCTTATCATTGTTCCATCCTTTTCGTTCCTAACCCCCTCTTCACTTCCTTTTACTGCCAGTTCTTTTCTCATCCCTGAGAACATTCCGCTCATCCCTCTCCTTTTAACGTGCTCCTTTCTTGCTTTCTGCATCGTCCACACATAACCTTTTGGCAACATTCTTTTCATCCCTTTCCAATCTTTCTCATCCGCCCATGTTTCGCTCACCATTATTACGTCCAATTTGCCAATTCCTCCCAAAAACCCTTGTTCTTGTTTTCTAACCCTGAAACATTCCAGAATGCTGCCTTCACCTGCCCATCTTCTCCTCCTGTCCTTATCTTTAGCCCTTTTTTTATTTTATAAGCCCCGGCGCATTTCCTTTTTTCTTATTTACCTGTTCTTCATCCTTCTCCTTTCCTGGCATTGTCTGGACAGTTCTCAATTTTCCTATTTCTTCACCCCAGATCCACATCTCTCCATTTACCTAAATTCTATTTCTCCCTATTATCACCTTGCTAGCTTTCCTTCTTTTCGCCCACGCCCTCCGCTCAATCAACCATTTTCCTCTCCTTCCCTGTCAGGTTAGGTATTCTTCTTTTTTATCACTTATTTTACAGCTCAATATCTCACCATAAACCTTTGTAATCAGGGTTATTTTTTAAAGGATGGTCCAAACAGAGGTTTAAACAATGATAACATTCATTTAAACAAAAACGATATATAAAAAAGATATACAATAAACGGACTAATGAAAGTTGGACGGTAGACTACCGCCCACGCGCCCGCTTGAAGGTTAACCTCTTCCTCCCCGTTTCACTATTCACTGTCACTCCCTTGATCATTACGTTCTTTTTCCTCTTTGATCTTTGCTCCCTTTCCATTTGTCTTTCGATCTGTGTCAATCTACTACGCAATCTCTCATTTTCTACCCGCAAGCGCACCCTACCTTCTGTTGTGTCCTGGTTCGATAAAAACTCAATCCTTTTTCGTTCAACGCTCACTTTTAACTTACTCACTCATTCTTCTATTATATTCATCTCCCTTTTCCTATTTTCATCATATTCTCTCTGTCGATTTTCTACGCTTTCCATTTGTACCTCAGTTCCCTCGCTACTTGTCGCACTCGCCCGTTTACGTCAATCCTCAAGAAATCGGATTGCGCCTACACTATGCGAGTGCTGTGCAGCTCTATTGAACTTTTACAAGTTCGTAGGTCTACCTCGCCTGTCCCCCCTCCACGGGCCTGCTACGGTTAATGTTAACTTTTATAATATTTTTGTGACTAGCAGTGATTCGTTCAATAGCTTAAAATATTTCCAGTGCTAAAAAAAATTTATAAGCCAAAGGGCCAAATGTTTGAATTTGTTTATCTAATTTGTTTAAGAAATTTTAATTGTTATGTTTTATAAAATATTATTTAATATTTATTATTTTAAGGAATACCTGAAGTTCTGGCGATTGAAGGAAATTATCATTTGAAAATATGAAATTTTAATATTCAGCCAAAATAATTGTTTATAACATTGGTTACTATAAACTTTTAAATTCGTTTTGTAATTCAGTGTTATCCCTACAATAATATGAAGCACTTTAAGCAACAACATTTTTTTTACCGATATTAAGATTATTTGTCAATTTCTCCATAAAATTTGTTTATAACAAATAAATGAAATAATAAACAAATTATTTGTATCCTGAGTATATAAACATTCATTTAAGACCATATAATGTTTTCCTGATCAGTTATTAAAGCGTGAAAAATTGTTATGTACAAAATTTCAGTTTTTCCATATTTCTAGTGGAAAAATCAATAATAAACAAATAGAGAAGACAAAAGTTCGGAACGTCAAGCTCTTTAGAATTTAATGAACTTTAATTTAAAAAAAAAGGAAATTCAAAATTGGACCAAAATTGAAGGTTCTGGACATTTTTGAACGAAAAAAATGCATTTCCGCCCACTGTACGTCAGGGCGGCGTGACGGTCTGCTTTAGTATTTTTGTTGACGTACAACTTGGAAAATATAAAAGTAAGTAGGAAGAAAAGATAAATTTTCATCACAAGATATTTATTTAAATCCGTTTACATTAATTGCTGATTGGTGGCTGGATTTTTTGCAACCAATCAAAAGCCACCGGTTCAACAGGCGGGAAGATATCCGTTACCATGCAAATATACTTAAGATTACGTCGGCGCGCCGATACGCCACCGCGCCGATTTGGAATCAGCAGCGGCACGGTTTTAAAGCAAGACGGTCGGCGGCGGTGTAGCGCGGCGGCGCTAC
>NC_046666.1:104932614-104935050 GCF_010883055.1 Belonocnema kinseyi | reverse complement strand
TCTAGAACGGTGACTCTGGGATACCCCTTTCCCTAGCTTCTCGTAGGAACAACAATAGCAACACCAAATATAGTTGTAGTAAGTGCGGTTCAAAAAAACAGAACGCGCAAGGCTCCGGACAATGGGTCGGCCAACAATGCCGAACACTCTAGAGTTGGGGGAGCCAATGAAGATGGATTCAATGCAATGGATCGGCGGAATCTCGGGACCTTTAGGTGGACGGAGCGACTGAATCACGACTTGCTAGAGTGCTACGATGCGATTGTGACCCCTGAACGGGGTTACATCGTACGGCTGCATGCTCTGTGGTGCGAGAAACACCCGGAGAGACAGTACGCATCCCGAATTCAGTGTGTGATTGAGTCCATCACATCTGGCAGGAATTTTACCGACAAGGTTCGAAAGTACGCGCGCGAACTCCGGACGCGTAATCACATATTTAACAAGTCAAAGCTGCTGACCATCAGGCAGCATATTGTTGATAGAATACGGATACTATCTGACGCTAAGAGAAGCCTAGAGCGGAGAGAGAGGTGGTTAGGAGAAAATCAACAGTTTCTCCCTAACCTATCTCGACACTTCCAAGACCCTCCAGTTACTGTCGACCACCCGCCCAAACCAGAGGTCGAAGTATTTTGGAGAGAAGTCTACGAAGTGCAGCATAGACTGGACGAAGACTCAGAAAATATAAATAGCTTCAAGATTCTGTGTGATGCCCTCATAACACTTGTTGAAGAATGCCTACCCATCACTACAGAAGAGGTGAAAAAAGAATTGAGAGGGATGAAGAACTATTCCGCTCCGGGACCAGTTTGGATCAAAACCTTCTGGTGGAAGAAGTTTCCTTCAACCCATCAGCATTTTGCCCGTATTTTCACCTCATATTTAAAGTCGGAAGAACCAATTCCGGAGTGGTTAGTGGAAGGGTGCACAATACTCCTGCCGAAAATAGGCAACTTAGCTGACCTGAAGAATTACAGGCCAATCACTTGTCTGAACACACTGTATAAGATATTCGCAGCTATCCTAAATGATAGGATTGTTCGGGCAATTGAACATGTGTTGCAAGAAATGTATGAATAACGAGGCTCAAAGAAAGGCGTAGCGGGATGTCGGGAGAACCTACTCATCAATAGATGTGTCTGCAAAGATGCAGCATTTTACCAGCGTGACCTATCGATGGCCTCGATTGATTATCGGAAAGCTTTCGATTCAAGGTCACTCATGTATTTTACATGGACGATCTTAAGATCTATGATAAAAACAAAGAGCAACTACATCTAGCTCTAGGGATTATCGAACGATATACTAAGGAAGTTGGAATGGAATTTGGGTTAGAAAAATGAGCCAAGATTTATTTGAAGCGAGGAAAACTTAATGGCATCCCTGAAGACCCTGAGCTCGTCCATAGAAGCGCTATACGACACCTTTGCGCTGGGGAGACTTATACATACCTGGGGTGTGCCGCAGAGCCGCATTCAGGATGTGACGTCTATAAAAGATACTCTCCGAAGCAGATACTAACGTCTCGTCCGGCAGATTTAGTTTTCCGCGCTGTCAACGAGGAACAAAGTATCTGCAACAAACATGCTTGCCGTCCCGGAAGTTCTCTATTCATTTGGAGTGGAATGTCTTCGCAACATGCTTATTCTTGGTACAGCGCATAGAGTCGCAAATGGAAGAGACCCTCTTTATAAAATGATCAGGAAGCACGAAGAAGTGTGAAAAGGAGGAAATCAGTCAATGTCGTGTGAGCTAACTTTTGCTTTCCTTAAATCTTCCGGATTGAATTCTGGTACGGAGGGTTTCATTTTGGCATTCCAAGACGGCGTCACTTCCACCTTAATATACCTTCGCCACATTTGGAGCCAAGACATTCCCGATGATAGCTGCAGGGCATGCCATGCACACCCCCAGCATTTAGCTCACATACTATCTAGTTGTCCAATTCATGAGGGAACGACCTACATCCAAAGGCACAATGCGGCACTAAGAGTGCTTTATTACAATCTCTGTTACTATTACGGCATTAAACTTAATATCGCTCCTCTAAATGCTCCTAGGGAAATCGAGTAAATTGTCAAGAATGGGAAGTGCCGCATATACTGGAACTTTATATTCTCTACGATTGCTTATGTTGCACACTCGAGGCCTGACATGATTCTTCTTGATTTCGAGAAGCGAACCATGTTCGTTATCGAATTTTCGGCACCCGTTGACAAAAACATCATAGCCAAGGAGAATAAAAAGAAAGAGAGGTATAGAGACCTTATAAGGGAGTTACAACGATTATGACCGGAATATTCTATTCAACTAATCGTCCTTATCATCAGGGCTCTTAGAGGTGCCAAGCTTTCACTCCTTAATAACCTGAAATAATTATAATAATAATTTTACCGCGATTTCGCTGGGAGCGGGTGTAATTTTTCAGATTAG
>NC_046666.1:104925863-104932514 GCF_010883055.1 Belonocnema kinseyi | reverse complement strand
TGACCGAGTGTATAGAGCTCCAAGGAGATTATGTTGAAAAATAAAAAAAAATTTACCCAAAAAAAATTGTTTTTATACTTCATTCTAAGGACTTATTGAACTTCTCTCGTATTATTGCCAATCCAACCAGGATAGGCTTCGTTTAGGTAGGCGGTAGCAACTACAGCGCGATGTGCAGGACAACCGTTGTGCTGAAAAACGAAGTCCTGTCGGATATTGAGCGAAACATTTCCAGAAGTTCTGGTAAAACTTCCCGCAAAAAGACTTCATAGTCTTGTCCCTGAATAGTAGAAAAATAGTATCAGAATTAAAATTTAAGGTATTTCGTTTGTCTATTTTAAATTTAATTTCTTTCGTAATATCGGAAAGACAAAATACTTTGTTCTTACATTTAACGTATCCGATAGCAAATATGGACCTACTACTTCGTCTCCGATTATGTCACAACAAATGTTCAATCTGAACCGGTGTTGAAAACCACGATTCCTTGTCTGCTCGGGATTTTCAAGTGCATAAACATGTTCATTGTGTATGTTGAAAATGGCTTCTCGAGTGAAGTTGCTTTCATCAGTCGAGAAGTTTTTCAAAAAGTATAGATCTTGTCGATTCCTTTCTATCAGCCACGTGCAGAATGCTATTTTTGTTGCATAGTCCCCTGTGAAATTCAAACACAAAGTATTGGTTATAAATGAAGGTTAAAAAAATTGAAGTTTTTGACACTTTATAATTAAATAATAATTGTATATTTAACACTTCAAAGATTTCTGAAGAAAAAGCACTAAAACAAAATTTTACAAGACCCAGGAGTAAAAATTAGAATTGCAGTAATTTTTAAAAATTTGGAGTATTGAATTTATTAGAATTATTTTAGAATTTTGAAAAATTACTATAATTCTAATTTTGACTCCTGGTTCTTGTCAAATTTTTTTCTAATGCACTTCTGTCACTGAAAAGTTTTTAAGTATCCCGAAAAATTCTCCTGCTATTAACAAACGTGTTCAAAAGAATTTCTGAAAACAGGGCTGAATTAAATAGGTATTATCTCTTAGGAAAGGATTGATTGAAACCAGCAAAACATTAAGAAGTCTTTGCGGACCTCCAGGTTTGTATAAAAAATTGAAACTCAAGAAAATTTGAAAGCTCTGCCAACAAAAAATGTTTTGAACCTCTTTTTTGAGCGCGGCAACCAGATTAGAAAAGAACACAAATTGACCAGATACCTGTATTATTAAACGTTTAATAAAATGTAATGACGTATTTTACGCACCTTTTTCGAGTTTCTGCACTTTCATTAAGTGGAAAGGGTAAAGTCCTTCTTCTTTAATAATAAGGTGAACTACTGAGTGGGAAACTCTTGTCACTCGGGAAGCACGGCGAACACGAGGTTCCAGGGACCAGGTACACGTGATCCAAATCATCATCTACAAGACGATTTGCTCTACTAGCTTGTTCTGTGAACGTGAGGAAGCAATCGGTTCTTTTCCATCATTCTTCGATGCAGATCGATAAACACTCATTCGGATGCTTTTCGCGATTAGGAAAACGCTCACGATATAATCTGGCAGCTGCTGCCCCATTACCCTGGAATTCCACGTAGATCATGTGCATATCCGTATGTTCTTCAACAGTGTAAAGCACCATTGAAAAGCGAAGAAAAGTATTAAAAAAGGTTAACTCACTAGAACTACCGAATCTGCTAAAAGATTAGCAGCAACTGATTGTGCACGACACTTTGATTTTATTGTTTGGCGAAAATGTAGGAGAAGGAGATTCGAAAAAGTTTAAAGTGATGATCTTCGCGGAAATTAGCCTACTCGCTATTTTCTAAGAATACGGCTCACAGTTGCTTGGAAATGTATTTTTGAAGACAAATTCGTCCCCAGGTAACATTTCTTAACCGTTTTAATAATTCTTTTTTTTTAAACTGTGATTTTAATTCCTTATAAACGTAAGTTTTTTATATTTGTTTATGTGTTCATATAAACAATTCATCTAAACAAATTCCATGTAAGATCGATTTGTTATAAAAAACTATTTATTTTGTTACAAAAACGGTGTAATTTATAATCGTAATAAAAAAAAATGTAGCACTGAAAATTTGTCATAATTTGAAAATGTATAAACAACTTACAAAGTTATAAACAATTTTTCACCCTTTTAATTTTCATAAGCAGACTAATTCACATATTAGAAAATTTAATATTTAGCTCAGAATATATCGTTGAAAAGTGATTTTTTATTTTAAAAATTTATTAAATTTCTGATTGTTCAAACAATTTGCTGAAAGATATGAGTTACAAGGAAAATAATGACACCATATATTAGACTCAACTGAGAAAATATAGTCCATGTGGTAGAAAATTTCTTTCACTACTGTATTTCGTATGTATAATAAATAAACAATTACACCGTACTACACCCGTTTATGCATTTAATTATACTACATACAAAATAGAGTTGACAAGAAAATTGTATAACATATGAAATGTGTGTCATTTTTCCGTAGAATTAAATGGTGATGTTATTTTTTTTGTGGCTTACATTATTAAACACAATATTATGTCAAAAATCGTCTTAAAAATCAAAAAGCAGAAAAGTTGTTTATAAAAACTCGTCTTTTATTTAAACGTTCTCTTCCAACATGAAATTTACTACAATGTCAATTGGTTTGCCAAAATTTATAATGCAAATATGTATAAAAAATCCTAGAAAGTAAATAAATGGGTGTACCAATTGAAGGAATAATAATAATAATTGTCAAAGATTAAATAAAACATTTTCATTTAAAATATTTTATTTCATCTTGTTGAAAAATATTTTGCCAAAATCAACAGTAGCTTATGTAGCTAAATTGTATAACCACACATTAATACCTCGCTGTGTAGGACAGGATGTAATTGATTACAGCCAAGAATTTTATGAGTCTGGTTTCTTAACCCTGCTACTTATGTTGTTCCTGGGAGTGAACAGTGTTCTCTTGATCTTGTTGAGTGCGATTGCCCGTTGTTCCGGTTAAACTTCCGATAGTCTCGTGAAATGTCACATTCCGTGGCTCTGTCACCTTTTTTGCTTTTGGATTGTAGACTCTTCTACAGTTCCCTGAGTCTCCACTGTATTCAACGAGACTCATTTTTTTGGTTTCTTGCCAATCCATTTTTCGTTTCGTGTTGACTCCCCACCTGAATTGACAGTTCAGTTGACAACATATACTGCTGCATTTACAGTCTCTCTTCACGCTCGGCTTCACCATTTTCTTCTGGTGTGTAGGGAGCAGTGTGCTCAACTTTGATTCCCTACAATGCCGAGTATTCGTCCATTTTTTTATTTGAACATTCTTTCCCATTATCGGACCTGATACCTTTTATTTCAAGATTAAATTTGTTATTGCTCGAGATAGCATTCCCTTCGCTACTTTCACAGGATTCGATTACTTTAAAGAACATACGAAACACACCATTTTCTTGTATTGTGCCCGACGCGTACATTTTGTTATTTTTCTCGACGGTCAAATTACCATTTTTCATTTCGGCTGTAAAAACTTTCTTTTCACATACACCTAAAGAAAATAAATTCTTTTTCAACTGTGGTACGTACAAGACGTGTTCAATTCGTGCTTTGATCCATTCGTCCTTGATGTGTCTGAAGACTATCACTGTGCCTTTACAAACGATTTCACAGTGCCCGACTCGCGAATTTTTCTTTCCGCAAGAAAAGCACAATCACATGACTCATAATTTTTCTTCGCGTCCTGACTGCGTTTCTACACGGAGAAAAATAATTCAAGAAACTTTAACAAATTCAGTTGGGTAAAATCGTGACATATGGACACTTTGATACAGTTTCATTTCTAGTTGGGTAAAACGAATTTCGATAATACCTCATTTACAAACATGAACGTGTGACAAATTAATACCAATGTCTACCGAACTGTACTTTTATTAATACTGTACTTGGTAGTTGACATTTTAATAGAGATGATTATAAAATATATAAAACGTTAGATAAAGATTAATGAATAGTTGGGCAAAACGATGTCGAGGACTCGGTAGAAGATATAAGAGGGTTTACAGGAAAATTACGAGGGCATCACTGACGCTCGAGAAACTTTAAATACCAGTTTGGTAAACCTTAAGCTTCTGAGAATGAAAAAGAACTTCTACACAATCAACAGCATACAACCTATATATACACATTAGTCAGTCACAGCCAATCAGAATACAATTTCGTACACATACACATACACAATTTAGCTTAAACAATTACATTAAATTATAATACATTACATACGATACACTCGCACACTTTTAACAACATTAACGCTATTCAAAATCAAAAACGTTGTTGACGGGTTTCGAACCACCTAACCGAAGTTTAACGCGCTCTATCGCCTACGACGTAAGCCTTACGGCTAACCTAACAGTTGGGATACCGAAAAAAAATCTCGACTATAAACTTGAGGTACGAGTACGTCAGGGCCGTGCAAAAAATATCTGTGGCCCGTTTCAGCAAAATTTTTTATCATAACATTTAATTGATGAATCTCTTAAATCAAATTAGGATAAACTTTCAGGAATTAAATCGAATATACAAGCTAACGCGCTTTACAGGATTTATTAATTATATTGAATGAAACTTGTGTTTATGAAAATATGAATAACACACATAACTTGAGAAAATTTTGAATATCTCTTCTTGGAATACGTCTTTATTCAAGATTTGCAATTAAAGATACTTTAATTCTTAATATGTGCACTTTATCATGTAGTTTCGAATGTTTTTTTAAATAATTTAATTTTAAATATTCACAATTAAACACTCTACAATATTAAAAATGTATAAATAAAAATGCTATATAATTTTGAAGATTTAAACTTAAGTTTTAAACTCTACATCTTCCAAATTGAAGAATTTTTTTTGGTGTATCATCAGAATTTAAACTGTTTTAATGGCGAAACTTGCATAATCTTCAACGTTTCAGGGCATGTGATACTTAGCAAATTGTCGATCTTACCAGTTTTAGATTCCCCCGGCTTTTTTTTTCTAGAATAATAAATATTTTGTCTTAAAAATGTGGGAAATGATAGCGAACATGCTAATGGACGTCCCCACACACTTTTTTTGTGGGTTAATTTTAAAAAGTTTTAATTTAGCAAAATGTGATTAATTTGCATAGCGCTTAGGAAATAGCATCGACTTTTTTCAGTGTCAGATTCCCCCGGCTTTTTTCATAGGATAAGAAATATTTTGCCTTCAAAATCTGGGAAATAATAGCGAACATGCTAACGGACGTCCTCACGCACTTTTTTTGTGTTTTTTTTTAAATCAAAAAATGCTAACAACGTGCGTGTATATTTCGAGGTTATGTGTGTTACAATTAACCCGAGCGTTACTTCCAAACTACACAATATTTTTGGCCGAAAATTTTGGACTTATAAATAAACATAGTAACTACTCTCCCGGAACTAACCTTGTTTGCAGGCAATCAAAAAAGTTTATTTCATAAATAATTTCCAGATTATCGAAAAGGCAGAGATGGAAAACGACGTAACCTCAAAATAATGCATATGCATAAAATTTTTATTTAGCACAATAAATTTTTTTTGTTATTATCCCTCAAAAAAGAGTCCGGGGACGTCCGTTATGATATTTTATAGCATCTCCAAATTCTGTTTTTAAAATTTTTCATTTTTGTGGAAAAAAGCCGGGGAAACTGTAAGTATCACATGCCCTTAATTTGTAAAATTAAAATTCTTAAATTGGAATGATTTTAAAGATAATGTGTCAAGTTTTAAATTCTAATTCTTCCAAATTGAATAAGTACCAATTTGTAAAATATAAAAAATTCCATTAATTTGTCTGAGTAATTGTTGCTAATAATTAATTAAATTGATTTATTTTTCAGTTCAATCAAATGGTACCGTATTATTCAACTAAAATTTTCATTTTACCATTTGAATTCTAAATCGAAAGAGTGGCTTTTGTCCATCAGTTTTTTCGTCATCGCGAGATAGCATTCACGAGCATGAGTTTTAAATTTTTTTATTTGGTCTGCTAGAACTTCAGATGCTAAGAGAACGCCTTTAGTTTCAAATACCACGTCTATATCAGCAACTGGCAGCAGAATTTTTGGATTCGATAGGTCCACTTGTGCAACTTTCAGAGCCTCTTCTAAGACTTTTGGCTTAACAAACGTTCCATTATTGTGGCTACCATGTACGTGAGATGGCGATACAAAAAGATGCCAGCGGAGCATCATATTGGAATTCGATTAGAAACGGTTCCACCAAAGATGCAACGGATTTGAAGAATGACAACTTTGCCTCGCTAAGTTAATCTTTTACGAATTCTGACACTTTTCGAAAAATCGTATGATCTTTGTTGAGTGGCATTTTTTACCTTGATCTCCAACGTGCTTAACCCAGATTCGCAAAGGTGACAACATCGCAGCTCCTCTTGAGGAAACCAATATATTTTCCACCCACCTAATATCAAAAAACTTAAGTGGAAATATATCAGACTTCGTGATTTTAGTATAATTTCCTCGCCACGAAGGTACGAGGGTGGATTGATAAGTTTCCGGCCTGACCAAGAGATGGCGCCACTAGGCCTACCTTGAGGTGGCGTTCTATAGTACCATCCTTAGATAGCTTG
>NC_046666.1:104921645-104925763 GCF_010883055.1 Belonocnema kinseyi | reverse complement strand
AGACAAAAAATTTCTTCATTCAACAAAATCGTTTTATTGATTGCATTTGGTTGATTTCAGAAAACATTTTAGTTAGGTCAACAAAATTTGTGTACAGTTTATCAAAATCGTTTTCTTGAAACAATTGAAGTTTTTGGGTCAATCGTTTTGTTGATTTTAAAAAAATTTTTTATTGGTCGAACAAAATGTTTTGGTGGAATTTAGAAAATAATCTAAGACAGAATTTTATTAGGCTCAAGCCAAAGATGTGATTGATCCCAGCAAAAGATTTGGCTGATCCAAGAAAAATGCTTCCGCGCAAGCTAGCATTCACACTTGGTACAATGCACGCTCACGCGCCAATTGTTATTCTGTGATAACGCACGTGTTGAATAACGTAAAATAAAAAAATAAAATATTTAGTACTGCTAAAAATTGACAAAATGCGTTATCCAGATACAAAAGCACTGCTGATGGAATGGGGCTTAAAAGATCACATTCCTCTCATCGAAAGTAAGTACTTTTATCAAATTTTCACCATAACCCAATTTCGCAAGTTTATTTTGTACTTTCTTGGCTTTTCACATTGATTATTATAATAATGCATGAGAATTACAAGAATATTTAACTGATTCATACTATAGATAACATTCGAAGTAGATTACTTAGCAGCTTTTATTGTAGTAATAATATTAGTACATATTAGTACATGCGATCATCAAAGAAAAGGAGACAATGACCTTAGACAATTACGTATACAGTATATTATCATTGAGCTTTGTCTAACTTTAACAGATGAGTATATCCATTTGATATATTTTAGGTAATTTGCTCGGAATCTTTTCCACAGTGTGTCCTTTCCCGTAGAGCGGAACGCGCTCGACTTTTTTTACAAAAATTGAAAAAATATCAAGAGTAACAAGAAGTATTCAAAATGTCTATTTTTATGGGCAGTGAGGAAGAAATTGACAAGTTTATTATTATTTTAAGTTTTTTTTATTATGAATTGCATATACGTACTCAAAATCTTAAAAATATTTTAAATATATTTTATAAATCAAATTCTTAATTTTAAATTGAAACTTTTCTGCACAACTATATGAAATACGGTTTCTTTAAGCTTTATTATAAAATGCTATCGTCAATTTTAGATGACTGAAAAATTCGGAGCATTTAGGCAAAAGTTCCGTAGATCATCTACGTATACTTTCAGAATATCGAAAAGCAACATTAAAAAATAATACGTTCGGATCAAACTGGTAACATTTTAGTCGTATCTATTGATGAAATGCAATTATAGGAAGTTATTGACTCTAGTGAAACTGATACATACAATTTTTTAAGGATCTACATGCTTTTTTGAAGGAAATTAATGCCGATAGGAGTATTATTAATAATTTCTCAGACAAATTTTTTTACAAAAAGATCAGAAAGAAACTGGTTGCCCTTATTATGTCCCAGCTTATGGAAATACCAGTAAATGTCTCAGTTTTAGAAAAAAATTGAACATAAAGTGTGAGTTTGAATTACATTTTCGTGAAAATTAATTACACTAATTTTTTAATGAACTTCAGAAATAAAAATAATACAAAACATCTTGATTACAATTTACTAATATTTTTGTTAAAGGACGATTCTTAAAAACCATCATCGCGATATTTTATCGGATAAAATTGTAGGCATTTTTCCGAAAAAGGATGAAAGCGTATACTATATTCCTTCAAAAAAATAAGGCCCTGAGCAGATAATATCTAAAGGAAAATTACCTGACAGATACCGTAACTGGCTGTATGAGAATGGGAAATTAGTTGACAAAAACGTCGAACGCAGACGAAAAAGGAAGTCAGAAAATCTAATAAATTTATATAATCCTAAAAAAGAATCAGATTATGAAAATCTACTTTGTCTATTAAAATAAATTTTTGAATTTTAACAGCGACATTCTACATTTGATCAAGTATATTTTTCTTGAATTTTATGATTTTTTTTCTTTCTCTTTAAATCTCATAAGTCGAAGAAGCTTTGGTTACAAATCCTGATATTGTTTGGTTAAATAACAATCTGGATGGTACCTGGAATGACATTGTAAGTCGACCAAAAAAATCAGAATGAACTGCGTTGAGAATGCAAGACATCGAGCAGACTACTGGTTCAGTTTCCACGATTCTGGGGAAGTGTCTAGCAATGAAAAGACCTCTTAGAAACGTTATAGTCAGTTTTTATACACTAAACTAATATTCTATTATGTATCTGCATTTAAAATCGGATGTAATAGTAATTGAATTATTTTTTTTTTTACAGATTGAGCACGATTTTGCACAAATGCGACAGGCAAGATGCGCTCTATTCTGCAGGACCGCAATTTTCGGAAAAGTTTCACAAAGAGATGAAAAATGAAAATACTAATAAGGGGTCCAAAGAATGCCTGTAAACTATAGATAATTAAAATTTGCTTCAAGGTATTTTTAAGAAAGTTAATTATTGTGTGTCAGTGTTTTTAAAATGATACAATTACAACTTCAAAGCACTGTTTTATTTTTATTAGCGATTTTAAAAACATTTTTTATTTAAAGGAACAAACGTATGAATTTCTTGATTTGACCTAGAGTCTCAAGTGCTAGATTTTTGTGTGCCTATTATCACGCGCCTATTAAAAATTCGTTGAAACAAAATAACATGCTGTTAATTCTTTAGGACCTTTATTCTCAATAAGTCATGAGTAAAGAAATAGACTAATATTATTTATATTAAACATTTGTACCTCTACAATCACAGACAGTTAAGGGCATGTAATACTTACAGTTTCCGCGGCTTTTTTCCCACAAAAATGAAAATTTGCAAAAACTGAATTCGGAGATGCTATAAAATATCATAACGGACGCCCCCGGACTCTTTTTTTAGGGATAATAAAAAAATGTTTTGCGCTAAATAAAAATGTTATGCATATGCATTATTTTGCGGCTACGTCGTTTTTCATTTCTGCCTTTCCGATAATCTGGAAATTATTTATGAAATAAACTTTTTTGATTGCCTGCAAACAAGGTTAGTACCAGGAGATTAGTTACGATGTTTATTTGTCAATCGAAAGTCTTCGTCTAAAAATATTGTGTAGTTGGGAAGTAACGCTCGGGTGAATTGTAACACACATAACCTAGAAATATACACGCACGTTATTAGCAATATCAAAATTTTTTTGATAAAAAAAAACTAAAAAAGTGTGCGGGTACATCCGTTAGCATGTTAGCTATCATTTCCCAGATTTTGGACGCAAAATATTTCTTATCCTAGGAAAAAAGCCGGGGGAATCTAACACTGAAAAAATCGATACTATTTCCTAAGCGCTATGCAAATTAATCACATTTTGCTAAATTGAAACTTTTTTGAATTAATCCACAAAAAAATGTGTGGGGACGTCCGTTAGCATGTTCGCTATCATTTCCCAAATTTGTAAGACAAAATATTTATTATTCTAGGAAAAAATACGAGGGAACCTAAAACTGGTAAAATCGACAATTTTCTAAGTATCACATGTCCTTAATGCGTTAGGACTTATAGCCTGAATAATTAATCTGTAATTATACAGCCTAATATTATTTAATATTAAACACGCGTTAAACTAAAATCAATGTCGAATAGTACGTATCACAGCTACCGCGCAATGACTGAAAATCTGTAATCATTAACAGACTACCAAAGAAAATTAAAAATATTTCTTTACAGAAGTTTATGTTGATTAAAAATAGTGTAGATTACAAGCAGAAAGCCTAAATTTTCTTTTGCTCAAAGTGCCCTCCATCAACATCAATGCACAACTGAGCCCTGCGCAATAAGTTCCTTCTCACTTTTTTCAACATCCTGTCGTCGATGGTGGCAATTATCGCGTGTATCCCCTGGATGATCTCCATTTCATCCGCAGGTTCAGTTTTGTAAACTTGCTCCTTCAGAGACCTCCAGAAAAAAAGTCCATCGGCGTCAAGTCAGGTGATCTTGGAGGCCCATCGATTCAATTCTTGTGATTACGAGGGTAGTTCAATAAATCCTTAGAGTGACCAACAGATGGCGCGCGAATCGCTCCAAATCATCTGTTTTCAGTCAGCACCACTCCCGACTAGATATATGGTGCAGTCACAGTCCACATC
>NC_046666.1:104885486-104921545 GCF_010883055.1 Belonocnema kinseyi | reverse complement strand
GCCTTGGAGGAGATTATGTTGAGAAATAAAAAAAAAAAAATTCTTAAAAACGTTGTTTTTCTTGGTCAGGCCGGAAACTTATCAATCCACCCTCGTATATTTTTAAATAATCATTATAGACAACTCAAAAAATTATCAATTTCCCATTCCGTTTTCTTCATCCCAGTTTTGAATGAACCGTGTACAGTATGAAGACCACAGCTGCCCAGATCTAGTAGAATAAGATTGTCAGGGTACTTTTCTCTAACATTTTTCTTCAAATCGTTTAGCATGTGGAAGTTAACAGCAGCCTGGGAAATTTTATTCAGGGTTTCATCGAAGCCCACAACTATATGTCCGGATGTTGCTAACAATTCTTGTAAAACTTTTTGAAACTGATGACCTATACCAAATGTAATGGTGTATCCCATTTTATCTTTTTGTAGCTTCATTTAGGCGGCTATTTCGCTATCCAGAAACATGTCAGTGAACATAGTCACAGCTTCGGCAGCACCGCGATCGCTAAAATGCTTTAACACTGTAGTAAGACACCACAAGATTTCAGCTCTCGTGACTTGATCGGTAGTCAAAAAATTCTTTAGCATGCTACCAGAGTCCTTTGAAGCATTATTGAGACCTAAAAATGAACAATCAATTGAAATTAGATATAAAAATACATTATCCTTCACTTTGTCCATAGTTTTTATCCTATCTAAAAAATTAAACATGAGTTTACCTTCGCTTGGTTCTTTTTGAGCAGAAGCAGATACTATTGCTGGTGTTTCTGTAGTCGAATTTTGTGTGAGGAAACGGTCACCTTTTAAGCTTTCCTTTTGCAATTTCAATTTCAAACTATGCTTACTACCTTTTGCATGACTTGTTAGAGCTGTCTTACCCATGGAACTTAAGTCAATGCTTTTTTTACACACATTGCAATAAGCTTTAGTCGTGCATTGTTTATCTTCATTAACCCAGGAGAATTCCGTCTACTGGACCATTAAAAAAAAGTATTAACATTTTTTCTTCACAATTATACATAAATTTGGAAAATAAATCCTTACAACAGGTTATCAAAATTAGAATAAGTATTCAAAATTAATTGAACAAATCTTAGTAAATCTGGGATAGGGTGCCCAATAAAAATTTAAACTTTTAAATGTTGCAAACGTTACCCCTCCCCCCTCCAGGTTTCTTCCGTTGGTGAAAAAATACTGCAATAAATTTTCTTCTCTTTTTTAAAAATTGTTGAGAGTTTCCGCTAGATCGTTTTAGGTCTGCAAGTAAATTTTGTTTTGTTTTCAATTAAAAAACAATACAATGTAAAGGCAAAAAATAAAAAATCTCATGAAAAAAAAAATTGTGTGAAACAATGAACAATTTTTTTCAAGTTACTATCGAACTGAGTATACGAAAATTTGTAATTTCATTACACTTAATGATCTCAAATGGCCCTGAAACATTTTTTTCCCTGGGATAAGATCCCCAGGATTTCTTCTGCAATATAAGAAGAATGTTTTCGCTAACGAAAAAATTTAATTATCTTCAAAGGTAAAGAGAGAAAATTTTGTATTTCGAAACAGACAAAAAAAGACACATTTTTATAACTTAAGATTCCTATAGGCCGAATTTATTTCAAATCAGACAGGGCACCACACTTGAAATAACATAATCTCTCGGGGACAAAATATGTTGTTTTTTAGAGGAAATTAGGCGATACATATTTTTCCAATTTGCAAAAAAAGTTTTTTTTTTACAAAGTTATGCGTTTTTTAATGTTGTACTTTGTTTTTCAAAAGCCCAAACTTTTTTCTTTAAACCTCTGTAGCCTTTGTCCTAATTCAGATATTTATTATTTTCTTTTTGATTCTAATAGCGTTCATCGTCTTTTTTCAAAACTTTCCTGAAAATTGGAAAAATCTTTAAAATTAACAAAATGGCAGCGGGTTTTCTGAAAAAATATAAAATAGATTTTCTCAAAAACCCCACCTTTTACATTTTTTCTAATTTTTTTTAAACTTGTACTTTGACAATGAAGATATCTTGTAAGTTTGATACTTTCTAAATCACTTTTCTAGCCAGAAGAATTAGTCTAAAAAATTTCTATTAAAAATGTTTTTCGTTTTTTTTTCCATATTTTTCATAGTTTACGAGAAAAATTAAAAAATTACATTTTCATTGGGAACGAACTCTCTCGAACTAAAAAATGGTTGAACCCACATGATGCTAATAAGATGCCTTTCGTTTATTACTAGAAACTTCAGAAAATTATTTAGAAAAATAAAAAAGTGGTGTTTTCCGGAAAATCTTTTATATTATTTTCTTCAAATATTCAAAAGATGAAAAAATATAATTGCTGGAAAACCCCACTTTTTTATTTTTCTAAATATTTTTCTCAAGTTTCTACCATTTTTGAGTACGGGAGAATTTTTTCCCGAAAAAGAAAAGACATTTTTCATAAAACTTTCTTAGACGTGCAAACTTTTATCTTAAAATTTTTTCGTATCTACCATTTTTCCAAGAAAAAGTAGAAAATTCGATTGCAGACAAAAATAATTCTCCTGGCTACAAAAGTGAATTAGCAAGTATCAAGCTTACAAGATATCTTAATTGTCAAAGTACAAGTTAAAAAAAAATAGAAAAAATTTAAAAGGTGGGCTTTTTGAGAAAATCAATTTTTTATTTTTTCAGAAATCCCGCTGCCATTTTGTTAATTTTAAACATTCTTCCAATTTTCAGGCGGCGTTTTGAAAAGAAGACGAGGAACGCTAATAGAATCAAAAAGAAAGTGATAAATATCTCAATAAGGACAAAAGGGAAGGAGGTTTAAAGAAAAAAGTTGGGGTTTTTTGGAAAACAAAGCACAACATTCAAATACACGTAACTTTGTAGAAAACACTTTTTTTTGCAAATCGGAAAAATACTTATCACCTAATTTCCTCTAAAAAATAACATATTTTATCCCCAAGAGTTTCTGTGATTTCAAATGTGCTGCCCTGCCTGATTTGAAATGGATGTGGTCTATATTAGTTTCAAATATATTTTTAGCCTGAAAAGGATGGCAGCTAGTTGATAAAGGTCGATTTTGATGCAATTCTGCGTTTTTATCAGTTTCTATAAGTTTTTCTGACCGATTTCATTCAAGTTTTACATAATTTTCAAGTCAATTAAAAAATGTGTTTTTATTTGTTGTGTATTTCGATATTCAAGATTTGTTCGGTCACTTTCCACAAGTACTTTTAATTTTTCACTATGGATAATATTTTATTCCAACTTTAACAGAAGTCATGTATATATTATTGCAGGAGAAAATGTTTGAGGACCATTTCAGACCATTAAACTTCATAGAATTACAAATTTTTGTAATCTAAGCCCGATAGTCTTCAAATATTGTTTTTTGTTTCATAAATCTTAGGGCTTATTTCTCAATAAATAACAAATGCATTATAGGGGTGAAAATATTTTTTAGCCTTTACTTGATATTTAAAAAATCAAAATCTAAGAAAATAAATTGCAAACCTGAAACGGCCTAGCGGAGCTACTAAAAAATTGTTTAAGAAAATAAATAGAATGATGGCAGAATTTTTCACCAATAGGAAGAAATTTAGGGGACAGCCTGTACAGAATTCAAGAATTCGAAATTTTACTGGACATCTTAATGCAGGTAACGTCTCATTATGAATATTTTATAATGATTTTATTGAATTTTGAGGTTACAATTTTCATTCAGCACTTTTAGAGAGAAAGAAAAATTGGGGTTTCTATTCGTAATTTTGATCTAAAACGTTTAAAATAGTATCTTCAACAATAACTTCGATTGATAAAATCCAAATAATACACTTAAGATAGTAAATATACTTCAAATACCTTACAAATAGTAAAACTTTTTGATATGAAAATAAATACATTACTCTTGGATATAGAATTCAAAAACTGAACTTACCTTATTTATTAATATTATGGCCTCACACATCAAAAAATATTTATGCACTTTATTTTATTAATTAATGATCTAATCATTAAAACTTGCACTAAAAATTTAGAACAATCTATTTTCTAACATTTTCTGGACTTATTTAAAAAATTTAAGATTAAATAAAATTTCCAAAAATAAAAGTTCAAATTAAACAAAATATATAAAGTTAAAGTTTTTTGAATGTTTTATAACAGAATTATACAGATAGATTTATTTCTCCATTGTGTGCTTTTTCAAGCTTTTACAATATTTGATGAACCCTCAATTACATATTAAGCTTAAATCTAAATTGCTTTTACGTCGTCCGATTTACATTTTTACTTAAATTTAATTCTTCCTTCTCTCTCGCCTTCTTTTCAAAAATCTTTGTCCATTCACAGAGAATGGGGCTCGGCAATCCCACTAAGCATTCGGCTACATGTTTCTCTAGAGCTATTCCTGTTCTATCCCCAATCCAATCCTTTATATCTCTGGATAAATTTTAGTTTGACTGTCCCTTTAAGCCGGGACATCTTAGAATGTGAGCAAGATTTTCTTCACTTTCCCCGCATAGTCTGCAACTAGTATCAACCCCTTGTTACCCGCTTTCCCAACGTTTCCGCATCGGATCCTTGCCCATTGCTCTTTAAGTGAGAAGCTTAACTTTGACCTATCCCAATATTCTTCTCTTCCTATATTCTTTTTCCAATTTTTGTATTCCTTACAGTAACTTGAGCTATCTAACTTTTCCCAGTCCGACTGTATTTCCTGATCTATTCTCATATTTTTTGCTCCTGCTAGCTCATTTTTCACCTCCCCCTTTCTTATCCCTTTCCAAATCCAATTTAATGATTCCCCATTTCCAACCTGTCTAAACGCTTGCTCAAGTTTTGCTCCCCATTTGGAAGGATTCTTGTTCGAAATCCCCTCTAGTTCCTCTTTTAAGCAAATTTTTGGCCATCTATTTTCCTCCATGTCCATGATTTCTAGTAAATAGTTTCCTGCTCTGTTCCTTGTTTCCATTTCTAAACTGTATCTTCCAGATTTGAACCTCCAGATATAGCCTGGGGTGTTTTTATCTAGTCCCATTGCATTTTTATAAACCCTCCCTGTAGCTTCTTGATTTCTTCTCTTCTTTCCCATCCCCAAATTTTTACTCCGTATAAACTGCCTGCTTTTACCAATGTATCCATCAAATATAACCGTTTCCCTAGTTTACTTATATTTGCCCTTTTCATAACCCCCCATGCAGCATTTGTGGATATTCGCGCTTTTCCTACCATTTTTTGGATGTGCTTAGTATACGTTCCTCCTGTCGAGAACTAAAATCCTAGATATTCATAGCAGTCCACTATTTCAAGTTCTTCTTCAATTCTCCAAGATTCTCCTGCCTTTTTCCTACCCCCCTTCCTAAATATCATTACTTTAGTTTTGTTAATATTTATTTCCAACTTGTTTTCATTAACATATTTTACTAATTCTTTCAGCATTTCATTGAGACCCTCGGCAGTATCTGCTACCGCGGCTACATCATCAGCAAATTTGATTATAAATATTTTCGTTTGTCCTATTACTGCTCCTCCTAAGTTATTTTTTTCCCACTCTTCTTCTAAGTCTTCTGTTCGTCTTCTTCCTTTCGTTTAAGTTTGTTGTTTATAAGTGAATTGACCACAAATATGTGATCTCTAGTTGCTCTTTTTTCCTGAATCCGGCTTGACTTTCCCTATATACACCGTTTCTTTCTATCCATTCTCTAATTCTCACATTCAGAATAGAAGCCAAAATTTTATAACCAACATCTAGTAATGACAAACCTCTATAGTTTTCTTTCGATTCTTCGTCACCGCCTTTATGCAGCGGAAAAATTCTAGCTTTTTCCCAGCCTCTTGCCAGTTTCCCTTCCTTCCAGAAACCATTTAGTACCCGATGCATCTCCTCTGCCCATACCTTTGGCAATCCTCTTGAAAATTCTACTGTAATTCGGTCTTCTCCTGCTGCTCTCCCCTTCTTTAGCCTTTTAACTTCTCTAACTACCTCCTCGAAAGAGATATATCTCTTAACTCATGTTTTCCCCTTTCATTTTTTTCTTCCTTTTTGGTCTAAATTCACCTATAGCTTTCCATAAATCTCCCATATTCCGACTCTCTTCAACTTTTTCCCATTTAGAATCTATTTGTTTCCTAATCTTATTCGCTTTAAGTGTTTTCAAAAGCTTCTTTGCTGCCTTAAGTGCCTTTTTTTTCTTATTCTGTCCCCGTTCCCCTGTTCCCATCCCAACTTTTTTAGTCATCCCGCATTCTTTCGCGGCCTTTCTTATGTTAGAGTTAATTCTTTCCCATTTATCCTGTAAACTTAACTCCTCTTTTGCATCTAGTTTCTCCCATAAAATTTTCATTATGTCTCTAAATTCTTCCTCTTTATTTTCATCCCATAATAACCTTTCTTCTATTATTCGATTCCTAGTACTTTTATTCTTATTCTTTTTCATCCCCAGAGATTCTTTTACTCTAAATTTAAAAGCTATCGGCAAGTGATCCGATTCAGTCCGCGTTAAAATTTCCGACTCTATAATTTCACCAGCCCCCTCTACCGCTTGTTCCATGATATAGTCAATTACCGAGCCTCCATCTTCGCCGATACGCGACCAGTTACCAATGTCGTCGTCTCAGATTCGTCCATTCAAAATTACTCAACCTGTTTCATCACAGAACTTGAGTAAATTTTTACCTTCCGCGTTAACAAGTTTGTCTTCTGACCCTCCTTCTTACCTCCTAATAAATCACTACTTATACAAAGTCCAAATTCCCACTCATTAACATTAATTTTCGCACATATATTGTTTCTGATTCCTATTAACTGTCCCCCCTTCACCCTTCCCTTTTTATTTGTCCTTAACACAGATTTAAAACTCCAATTGAAATTTCTATCTAACTTACTTTTAAAGTCTGCCTCTGCTTCTTTTTCAACCCAAGTCTCGATGATTATCACTATATCGTAGTTTTTACAAAAAACCCATACCTCTCTCAATTTTCTGCCCCCTGCCAAATTCCAGGTAATATCTTTAAGTGTTTCTTCTCCGTTGTCCACGAAAATTATTAGGTACTCCTCTGCCCTCTATCTCGTTCCAGGTGTATTCTTGATTCCCAATTCGCCATTTAATGTACCTTGAGAACGCTGGTAGCCTTTTTCGTCTTGCACTCCTGACTTCATTTCAATCCACGATTGGACTTATTTTTTCTCTAAAAGTGAAATCATCTCCAATTGTGATCTTGGTGCCTCTTAAGTTGTGCTTGTTCTCTATCAGCTTTCTTTTTGTTCACCACGAATCCAATTTAATTAGCGCTCCACCAGCAATTTGAGTCAATTGTTTAATAATGATCCTTTCTCCTGTATATGCAAATAAAGTTTTTTGAATCTCCCTCTTCAAATTTCTGCCTCTTGAGCGAAATCTTCTTACTATTACAGAGTTCTTTCTTGCCTCCCTTTTCTTCATTTCCCATCTGAGTTCTGGTTCGTTGAGGCTATCTGGACATTTTCCTGTCTTTTCATCTCTATCTGCTCCCTTTTCTCTGTTGTCAAGTCTCCCTTCTCCTTCTACGCCCTGTTCCACATTTTCTCTCTGCAAATTTGACGTCCCGGAAATTTCATTTTCTTCTTGCGTTTGCTGTCTCTTTCTAAGGCAAAGATTTTCCCTCAAGTTGGTTTCTAAATCTTGAATTTTTAATTGTAAGCTAAGTATTTCGTTCTCTAGCTTTGCATTTTCTTCTGTTAATGCTAACTCTTTATCCTTTGCATTTGTTAGGATTGAGATTGTCACATCTTCTCTTACCGCCCACACATCCTCATCAGAAGCACAATAGCCTGATCTCTCGAATTTTCCCACTTTTTCTCTAATTTCCTGTAATTGTGGCATTACTTTACTTTCCGACCAATTTTCCCGTACTTTTCTAAACATTTGTTCTAGAGGGGACTCGCTTTCTAGTGTCAAAAAATCGTCTCCTTTTCTAGGATGCAAGATAACCGTATCGTTTGCACTACACTCACTTCGAATTGGAATTCTAACCTCCATCACTTCGTCCCGTACTCGTGATTCTATTTGATTTCTCCCTTGCGTGCCCTGCATCAGATAGTCTTCTATGCTTTTCGAATTTTTGCTCTCCGTCTCTATGAGTTTATCTTTTTTGCTAGGTCTTCGCGGTTTTCTTTTAATTATTTTTGTAGAATGATCAGCTGTTCCCTTATCAGTATTTGCTTGGCTTGCCATCTTTAGTAAACTGTTTGAACTACAGAGCTTGGAATATGGGCCGCTAAACGTCACGAAATGATTTTCGTCACGCGAAATAGCTAACCTCACTTTTCAGTTCACTATTACGTTTTAGCGCTTACTAATTTTCTTAGAAAGGAAAAAACATGAATAACACTCTCACAAATTAAGCCACTTCCCGTATTTCAAACACAATAACACAGCTGACGCTCCGCATGCACTTTAGTATTTTTTAAAACGTTTTTGTCCCCAAGATTGAGCGACACGTATTCTCACCACAACCGATCCCCCATATTCCTTATAACAGAATTATATTTTCATGGTTCTTCTTTTGAAAATGGTCAATTAATTATTAGCTGATTAACATTTTCTGATTATTAAAGTAAATAAAGATTAGAACTTAGTTCCTTGAATTTAAGGGCATGCTCTTCGGTGATCACGTGACCAAACTAGTCCCCGGTTATGAACTTTTTTTTTTGGTGTTCACTGTGTCCACACGGATTGAGATATCGTGTTTAAACTTTGACATATTAAATAAAAGGCACTAAAGAACGTTTGTATACATCAATATATTGGTAATTTTAAAGAAAGTTTATTTATAAATTGATGGGACAGGATATAACCATTCGAGTTTTAGAACTTTGCAGATCATTTTTGGTATGATGCATTTTACATTTTTTTATTCGCTCATATTGAGCACTGACACCAATTTTATACTAAATCGTCAATCCTTGAAAAAATTAATATAAGCAATATAATTTGCACATTCTTGCAAATTAGCAAATAAGTATCTGCACACACGTTACCTATAATTATTTTTTGGGCATTTTTAGCGATTTCTAGATGAGAAAAAAAGAAACTTTGAACGACGATAAGGTCGAGATGAAGTAACTAAGTTCGTTCATGACATTTTTGTGTAAAATGATTTTCATTTTTTTGGTGCTAAAAATAAAAGATAAATTTCAAATTGGAAACCTAGCAACACCAGCAATATGCTAAAATTTACTCATCGGAGTTCTCCAACCAACTTCCATAATTCTTGACGTTGAATCTATCAGCTGAAAGCTATTGTTGAGAGTGAACCAACCAGCGGGACTCAGCGTCGGACTCGCCTTGTCTAACGCCCCCGGGCGAAATTTTATTTTTATTCTTGGAATTGTTTCACACCAGTACAAAAAATCTACAAGAGCATATAACCATTAAAAAATTATAATTATTTTCTGAAGATGCACATTTCTCAAGATGGGGCTTGGACGAATTTTCGAGTATCACATTCTAAGATGTTCCTCGATTTTTTTAAATCGAGGCTTCCGATTTTTTTAAATCGAGGCATCTACCTTATCGACGTTAAAAGTTTATTTCCTATTCCTGCAGTATTTTACTAGAAATCTTTCTTCGTAATTATAAACAATTTGATATATACAAACGTTCCTTAGTGCTTTCTGTTTTTCATTTGTATGGATTTTTTTGTTGGTTTGATGTATTGTCAGAAAAATTTAAAAGCATTTGAAATTAAAGAGAAAAAACTGCGATGCCGCATCGCATCGCCGAGTCTTGCGGCGCTGCAACGAGCTATTTGCAGCGAATGTAGACCAGGCTGAGTCACTGAGTTGAATGGCAGAGTAATAACACTAAAACTTTCGTCTGGGTTAAAGCTCAGGGCTCACTAAAAGTTCTATTAAAAATTTTATATTTCAATGCGTACTTAAAGAGTAAGCTTCAAAAAACTTTACAAAGTTATAAACATAATTTTATTTCAAAATAAAAAAATGTGCACTAATTTGTTTCTATAAGAGAACGATTTTTCATCGACGCCCGTTGAGATTACTCAAATGTGATTTTTTGGGCCACCCTAATATATACATACATATATATCTAATATATATTCCAATTAGAAACGATTTAGTCGGCCCTCACTTTTTACGTTTCGATCCCTCCGAAATCAGTCCAAGGCCATTTGAAGGCAACCCTCGACACTTAATGAATGTGAGAGTTTGGTGTATAAGCAAAAAGATGTCACAATTTTCTAAGGTACAGAAAATTTTTCATGGGAAATTTTTGAAGGTATTTTAATGAAATTTCCAGGATTTCAGAAAATATCAGATTTCACGTACCATAACGGGATTTTATAATATTTCAATATATTTTAAATAATTTATTCATGCGAATTTCGGTAATGTCGTACGATATAAAATTCTAGCAGTTTCAAAGGATTTTACAGGATATTAAATATCTTATGTTATGGTAGTTTAAAAATATTTAAATGAATTCCAGCGATTACCAAGGGTATGAACGATATTAGGGTATTTTTTTAAATTCCAAATGATTTTCAAGAGTTTTAAAAATGGCAAGGCAGAAGGTTGTACACTGGCTATTTTAAAAGATTCCAAGAGATTTGAGCAGATTTATGAGTATTTCAATCATTTTTCAGGATTTCAGGAAATATCGTGAGATTTCATTATATTGTATGGAATTCTATAATATTTTAATGCATTTCAAGAAATTTATACAAAAGAAGTGAGGGGTTTCGTAGGGTTTGAAACAGTTGAAAAGATTTTCAAATATTTTTTCCAATTAACTTAAAATTTACCCTAAATTCTTTTAAATTCTTTGGAATTCTCTTAAATTGTTCCTTTGCTGGGGTTTGCCTCAAATCATCCATACCATTTTTTATACCAATACTATTGAAAATCCGGCTTTGACTACTTGTAGAGTGGGCCGAAAGACGAAGCGTTACAACACTAAAATTGTTGGATCTCTGTGAGTCGCAACGCTCTACAAGTACTGGAATGGAATTTGAAATGGAAGCTTCCAATTTATCCCCTAAGGGCCCATTTTTCTGGTTCTTTCTAACCTATTCCTTTACACACCCTTCATACACTTACTTAGTGGTGAGAGGAGGACCTACAGTTTAAAGTGAGTTCCGACTCTCCGGAGATGAACAGCTCCCTTGCTGGATGGTGTTCACCGCATGGGCCGCTGAGGCTCTTCCAGAGTGCTAGGCGGGAAATGAACCCGCAAGCGGACGGAGTGGGTCCGAAACCTACGCTTTGACCCCTACGACCATCGTCCCACTTGCAAGTACTGAAAACCTATACTATTTTTTGTAATTATTAACATGTTTGATTATGTAAATTATACTTTATATAAATATTAGCATCATAATAATATTATAATATAATAATAATTATTATTATTATTATTGATTAATTTTATATATAAATATACATGAATAAATTAATTATTATTATAATTTTTTAAAACTTTTTTAATGGTGAATCCGGTTTTTCATCATAGTTACGGACTAAGTCAAGTAACTGCTGAGATGAGGCTGTTTTTAGTACGAAATCTTTTGACAAGATGTTTAATTATAAATATTAATACTATTATTATTATATTTCTAACTACTAAAATATTATTAAAATTTAAGAAATTTAAATGAGATTAAAATCAAATTTAAAATCCTGTTTAACGTTCAATAATCAAGTTAATGTGAACAATTGTTGAAAATAAAACCAAGAATATAACGATAAAATTTGGACAACCACCTAACCACCTTGTTGGTTGTCCAAATTTTCTCGGTAGATTCTTGGTTTTATTTTCAGAAATTCTTCACATTAAGAATTATATTATTGATATTATTATATCTAATGATACAATTAAAAGCTTTTACAATAAATTAATGTAGTATTTTTGAATGAGCTCAATAGTATTAATTGTTAGGATTATCTAACTATATGTGATATAATGAAGAAAAACGTAGAACTTTAGGCTTGATGTTAATATGTTCATATGAGAACGAAAAATTAAAAGTCATTAATCAAAGATGACGACATTTATAATACAAATCTGGTAGAAACGGAACATGAATACTGCAACATCACAATATCAACACAGGACATCAAAGGACCCCGTAACACGCCTATGGGAAAAGTTGTTTTCGTTAATTTGGCTGATTTTTGATATGTTACGCGTCTCGGCATCCTGAACAAATATCTTAATGAGCACAAAGCCCGAAACTCAAAGGGCTCCAAGATAAGGCCCGCCGAAGTCAGTGCGATAGGGGTATCGGCTCTACTCGTAAACTAGGCCATTGACTCTTATTGGAAACGTATCCCCAATGAACGGAAACCACTTTTCCACAGGCGTGTTACGGGATCCTTTTAAAAAGCTACGGTGTTCCAACGCGAGCAAATACGTGTTAAATTTGGGATTGGGAGTAAAAGCGAGATTTCATTTCGCTTCTACTCTGACGCTTATTCATTAAGTTTCCGCTCACGTCATTTTTCAAAGTCTTCTTTGCTTTGACACAAAAACTGAAACCGCTTCCATTCTGCAACTCATTCTACACCGCATTTACTCTCGGCACGTCAATTGTGAAGCTACTGTGAAAATTTCAAACCGATCTATGTCCAGATGTTCATGTCATACGTCCTCCTACTTTAAAAAAAGTTGTTTCGAGAAAAACGTGTTTAAAGTTTGACAAGCAATTAAATCCTTGACATTTATTTTTATCTCTAATTTGCGATACCTGTACCATATATAGGCCCAACTGCATATTGTTTTTATGACCCTAAAGTACTGTTTAAGCCAAAACAAAAAATCGAGTTTTCAAAAATCCTAGAGTGGTGTTACCGCTTAGTTTATTCTGAATCTTTTCAATCGTGTCTTAACTATTTTTTGTTAATTCATGCACTTTAATGATTTTGACTTTCACCTCTAGACTCTAGATGAATTACAATCTTCTTTGCTTCCTCATAGGGATCAAATACATTTTTTTTTTGTCATGATGGAGGTTTTTCTCTGGCAATTGAAAAAAATTACCATTGTCAATATTTTTCAAGCTTATATTCATGTGTAAATGACAATTTTGATTTTAGTAAATCATAGAAGCCATCATCATTTAAAAATGGACACTTTCAATATTTTTCAAGCTGTGTTTATATCTGATCGTAAAATCTTATTTTCGGAAAATCAGAGAGGCCGACAGAACAATATTAAATATGTTTTCCTCATATAAACAAGATAATCAATATAGTTTGGAAATTATAAATAGGTATAGTTATATCATAAGAGAATTCGAAAGTTTCTTCAATTGGTCATTCAACGCGTTCCAAAAACGCGAAAAAATATATCAGATATAGTACTGTAGTACCTTTAATATCAATAAAGTTTTTGTCATATTACTTTCCGAGTAATATGAACAAAAATACAGTGAACTTCGACTTATGTCCGCGCTCGCCAATGCCCCGTGCGCCTGGGTCCCCTGCCACTATAAGCACTTATTTCCCCGTGCGCAGTTCCTTCACCTCCCACAACGGTCCCTATGCGGGCTATACGGTCACGCCCGCGAGAGGGGCTGACTAATTAAAAAAAAGAGGCCGACGAGCAGGAGGTTTGAACTAAGTATTTTAATATGATGTCATGGGAATGCAGATTACTTTTTCGAGAAAATATTCGAAACGTAAAAGTAACTCTTAAATGTCAGAATAGTAAAATACTTCAAGTGTAGAATGTATTTTTTGTGTCATGTTCCATTCTTTTGTCGATTTATGACCTTTCAGTGTCCCGCAATACAATCAAATGTCCGAAATTTGAGATGAGAGTACCCGATCAGACACACTTAACCTCAAATTTTGGTTATTTTATTTTGTGACACTGAAAGATCTATAATCGACAAAAGAATGGAACATGACTGAGAAAAAAATTCTGCACTTGAGAAATATTACTCTTCAGGCCTTTATAACTTACCGTTGCGTTTAGAAATTTTCCTCCAAAAAGTCGTGTACAGTTGCAGTCCTGAGCCAAGTAGGAACCGAAGATCATGTAACCTTCCTGTCGGCTGAAATTTCCACCTATCGTAGCATGATACATTTGAAAATTCAGAACTTTATGAATTACAGTGAAACTATTCTATAGTTCCTATTTCGGGGCTGGCGGTTGATGGAAACTAACTCGTTATAGCCCGCTCCGATTTTGTTTGTTCACACCTGACTGCTCGCTTGAGTGACAGTCGCAGTTCCCGCTCACCTCTTTTAGATCTACATGCGATTCAGCGGCAATTCTTGTTTTTGACCGTGAGGTCATGCTGCAATACTCAATATGCCGCGAAGTATTTGAGTCGGTTTTGGATTCTTTTATATTAATTTTTAATTGAAAATTGTACTATTTCAAGAAAATGAAAAATCTACCATGCTAACGGACCGCGACTGATTCAACTGCGCATGTGCCGAAAAGCATCATTGATAGTTTATAATTATTTATTCAAAATAGACCGGCGCTTTTTCGTACATGCTCAGTTGGAAAATTTGCTTGCAGTAGGCGTATCGATACAATGCCGAGGCTGCCAATAAACTATGCTGCACACAAATATCCTGATGATTTGCGGTAGAGGTGGGGGCCTCTCCAGAGGGGGACATTCGTGAGCATACACGTCGTACGGCGGGGGATATAGGTGGAAATTTACTGCATATCAAAAAAGCCAATTAAAAATTTGAGGTAATTACAAAACTACCTTTATGAGGAAAAAAAAACAAAATAAAATTTCCTACTGTTGCTGATCAAAAATGTATTCTGATTGCTTGGAATGCTCTACTCTAGGCTATAAGACCACTAAATCTAAATTATTCTATTGGCCAGATTCAACCGGGTCGTGGACACTAATTGAAGGGTCCGCGGTCTAATACTGCTAAGATCATGCGACGAGTGAATAACGTGACTAGGTTCCTAACTTGTCGAGACTTTTTGCTATTTCCTAACTTTTTTTTACATGAAGCAAATAGTTGAAAATAAGGAATAATAAATAAGAAGAAATAAGAAAGGTGGGTCTGGTCAGGGAATTCAGTAATGATGAAAAAAGTAAAAAAAAAATTATTTTCAAAAAACTTTTTTCATAATTATAAAAATGTAGGACCAGGCCCACCTTTCAGACTGCCTATTATTTATTATCCTAAATTTTGCGTTCAAGGTAGGTTGCAAACCACCGAAGCCCCGGCAGAAGTATATAGAAAAATTTCCGTTGGTACCGGCTCAAGGATTGGGCCACAGACCTCCTGTCTGGAAGTTTGACGCGCTATTGTCTGAGTCGCCGATGCTTCCCCTTGCTATTATTACCTGTATTAAAAAAAATTCATGCCAAAATGTTAATTCTATCAAAAGTTATAGTAAAACATGTAGAAAAAAATAAAGAAAAAATAATAATAAGTCTTCTTTCTGCTGCGCGTATTCAACCAAAAAGGATCCTACAGCTGATTTTTACTTTGTGTTTTAAATACTTCCATGTCATGTACTTACATTCTGCACAAAAATAGCGAGTGTGTAGAAGTTTAGATTGAAATTGGTTGAAACTCGCCAGGTCTAATCATATTTTTCGTTCTGGACATAATTCACAAAGTTACAAGAGATTCTAAATTTTGATAGAATAAAAAAGAAAGTTTCAATTTAAAAAATATATATAAAAAAACAATAAAACAGTTTAATCGAAAGCACTATTCTACAGTCCAGATTAAGTGTCTGAACGGTCGAATATTTCAAACATTTCTAATATGAAATTGTCCGAACATTAAAACTGTATTTTTCCACTCTTTAATTTCCAAATTAACGATACAAAAGATTAGGTGAGCAATTAGGGTGGATCCAAATCACAAAAATGTGTATTTTCGTTTTCAGATCTAAGGGAAAAGTTACCTATTTTTGAAACAACGCGAAACAAGATTTTGAATATTAATTTATCATAAGCTCTAACACTAATACAAGGAAAAGAATATTAAAAATTAAAAATTAACATTTTCTCAAAAACGAAATAAGATACAATAAAATTTTTAGAACAAAATTATTTACCCAAAAAAAGGTCTACATATTTGTTGCTCATTACTTGTTCATCCGACGCGTAGTTTTCGTTTTGATTGAGAAAAATAACCTTAAAAATAAAAATGGTATAATTTCGGAAAAAAACATGATACAAAAAAAATACTCAACACCAAAATTATTCGCCGAAAAAAGGTCCACAAAAAATAGTAACTAGAAATTTCTTAATAATTATTTTGTGATGAGAGGATTAGTTTCGGTTTAAAAAAAAAATTATGCAAAAACTACAAGATAAATAAAATGTTTAAAAGGAAAAATTAGGTAGTAATTATTGTAATAAATACTTAATATAACAGAGTTCCAGATAATATAGGAAATTACGCAATTTCGACGTAATGAGAATGTATTCCTGAAAGCCGAAGGAGCTTTAGCCAACGAGAATTCGGAATCACCAAATTACAGTTGCCAATGATTTGAAATTAAATTAAAAAGGCCTATGCACAAATGTGAGAGAAGTAAAATGACAAAACGTGTAGCGTGAGATTATACGATAGAAGCACCCTAGACAACTTTTCTGTTTGGTGGGAAAATGAAAAGTAATGTCAAAGTAATCACAAATGTTTTTATACTTGAAATCAGAAAAGTATGTCGTCAAAAAAGAAATTTACAGCCGTCTCCCGATTTTTCATATTTCTAATTCGGGTTTAAAATTATTATGTTCGGATTTGAGTGGGGGCGATACTAGGACTTATACTGAATCTGTTGGTACTATACTCGTGTCCATAAAGCAACCAAAGAGGTTATATTTTATGTTCGAAAAAAAAGTATAACACGTTCCAACTTTAAAAAGGCCCCTGCGACTCGTTTTTCAACGCCTTTGCAGGTTGCAGGTAGAGGGTCCCTGCACAAAGGGTTTCTGCTAAACACGGTTACAATAATTCCTAAACAGTTGCGGACAATTGTCCAGGAATGGTCACGAAGGAAAACCTCCAAGCGGAGAAGTAAAAAATAGGTCAAAAGTTGAATGACACATGGGTAAGATGTCTTAAACGGTGACTCTGTGATACCAAGCGACCTTTCAGGGTATGCAGCCTAACCCTTGCATGCGCAGCTCTACAAGGATAGACGAACCCTTTATCTAGCTGCTCGTGGGAACAACAATGACACCACTAAACAACCTAAAAGTTGTAGATGCGGTTCTAATCGATCGAAAGCGCAGGTCATCCGACAATCGATCGACAAACACTGCCGATTATCCTTGCATTCGAGGTGCTGAAAATACTTAAGATGGAAAAATGACGAAGAACTGTCAAAATGCTCACATTGAGTGAACGAATCAAATCAAGGATGACATTCTGGCCTGGCAACATTATCTCTGTTCGTGAAGGCTTTAAACGCGTGTGCACATTCTGCGATGCCACAAGCACCCGCAGCTTCTTCACGTTTTGCGACTATCTATACGAAATCAAGCTGCCTACCTCTCGCGAACTACATATGAACACAGAGCGCTTCCCCGAACGCTACATGAACAAACCGTAGACGAAGAGGAGGAAGCGACATTAAGAACCACGGAAGGCAGGCACCCCCTAAGAGATCTTGAGAATATCTCCTAGGAATTAGATACTTGGACCTTTAATTGTCCCATTTATGGTGGAGCGAGATCTTTCGCTGATTTAAACCGAATGCTAAAACCGACGGTGGATTAAAAGATAGCTGGTAGACTGTTCACGGAAAGGGTCAGAAAGCTCGCCAACCAACTGATGCTCTACCATCGGACGTTGAACAAGTCAAAACTGCTGACATCAAGTACAAGGTGATTTTTTTTTGTTATACCCGAAGTTTTTTTTAATTTAAAAATTGCGCGCCGTCTGCCGCCATTGTAGCAGCGCGGGTTGTAAACGTCAAACCAGTACCATTTTCACCATGAATCGCTATACACCGGAGAGCGAGCCGAAATTGTGATTTTTTATTTTCAAAATCAGTCTCCTGATTTGTCGCCCACGGACTTTTTACCAGGGGGCTACTTCAAAAGTAAGGTTGATATCAATAAACCTGGAACTCTCGAGCAACTCAAGGCCAACATACTCGAAGAAATCGCTGGAATCGGACCGGAAACAATTGAAAAAGTGATGGAAAACGCCGAAAAAAGGGCTGATTTGTGCGTGGCTGCTGGCGATGGTCACATACCAGACATTGTTTTCAAAAAGTGACTTGACAAATTGTGTAACTCCGAATTTTAATTTAAAAAATGAAAAAATACGATTGCTATCTGCAGTATAGAGAAGTATACAGAAGTGGGAGAGGTGGGCCAAGGAAAATCTACGGTTACTCGTTGATCTATCGTACCTCATCAGCGATATTTCTGTTTCTGTCAACATCCACCCAAGCCCTACGAGGTAGAAACTTGTTGAAGAGAGGTATATAGGATCCCGAAAACACTGGAATTGAAGTAAAACACTAAAAATACAATCCGCTTCAAGGAGCTTTGCGATAACTTCATTAGATCTGAGCAGGAATGCCGAAAAATCACTGCCGAAGAGGTGAAAAAAGCACCTAGGGGCACGAAGAACTTTTCCGCTGCAGGACTAGATGGTATCAAGAAGTGGAAGAAGTTTACTTATACGCTCCAACATCTGGGCCGCATCTTCACCTCATATGTAAAGTCGGGAACGCCCATTCCGCAGTAGCTAGTGTTAGGAAGCACTAAACTCCTACTGAAGAAAGGCAATTTGAAGATAGATGTACTAAAAACGTGGCAAGAAAAGGATGTGGGACGCTGCCGAGAGCGTTTGCTATTTGACAGGTGCAATTACTATAATTTTTTATGTGCAAAAATCGTATATAAGGTAAATTGACTTTTCTTTTCATATTATAATTTTCTCTACGACAATGTCAATTTTTTAAATTAGATAATTTTTATAATAATTTTGTATCAAGTATTGCCTGAGGATGACCGACAGATTAGGTCGAAACGTCGCGAGGTGTAGAAGAATTTTTATATTTTGATTAAATTATTGACTCGGATTTACTTGTCTTTTTATTTCAATCTTGATTGTAAGACCGAAGAAAAAATTGAACTAATGTTCATATTTAAGTTGACAGGTGCATCTGAAAAGACGCAGAAACTCACCAGCGCGCCTATCGATGGTCTGGATTGACCAGAGGAAAGCTTTCGATTTAATCTCTCATAGACTTACCATCTGTCGTTGGAAAGCTTGAAGGTTCATCCACACGCAGTGAGACGTAGAAAGAAATTGATGCTCCTATGGAAAAATAGATTTACTATCTCATCTGAAAATTATCGCATATCGACGAACAGCGTCATCTACACAGGGATGTCTTTCAACTAATCTGCGAAATTCGATCAAGAATTGACGAAATCGATGTGAAAATTCTAAAACGATTATCACTTTTTTTACGTGAAAAATTACGAAAATATTACAATTGAAAAAAGATTCTCTGAGCACTCACGAGCTTGTCTGACAGATCTGGGAACTCCTAGGTAAGCTCGCCTCCAGGTGGCCTGCACACACACTCGCCCTAACTTGCGGTGCGTGTATACGCGCGTATGTTGGTTCGAGTTTGTCTGATGAGTGGCTAGAAGTTTTATAAAACCTATATTGTTTGGTCTCGAAAGCTGCGCGTGTTTACGCATTCTTGGTTTATGTTTTAAAACTAATGAATCATTAGTCTTTCGAGGCTTCGAATCCTCAGAGTTGCGAATTTATAAATCAATCTAAATTAAAACGCACAAATAAAATTGTTCGTATTTATATTTAAGCATGGAATTCTTAGGAACTGTTCGTAGGAAATTGGGGCTGTTCGTAAAAAAAATTCGAAATTTATCCATACAATTCTCATAGAAATAACGATTCAATGTTTTATTTCTAAATCTCGTATCCGTGACTTAGCTACAAGCTCGCGACTTTGTTACGAATAAATTTTTTCCGTGTACTCTTTCGCATCATACTTCTGCCACTATCTCTCGCACTATGTAATTCTCCTGAATAACTCTGCGGCGAAAAAGTCATTGCGAGCATATGGTCACTCATTTATATTCTGTGGATGACCTGAACGTTTACGCTTCTAGTTCAAAGAAAATTCAGAGTGCTTTAAATACCGTCTAGGGGTACACAGGAGACTAGCATAGATTTTAGAATGAATAAGTGTGCCTAGATTAATCTGAAGCGAGGATAGATTACTGGAGAGACCTATACATATCTAAGCGAGCGTCAGAGCCACATTCAGGATATAAGAGCAGCGAAGGTGTCCTCAATGGGACACTGCGGTGGTTGTTTAATCTGTTATCGATTTCGTTTTGTAGAGCACTCACCATTTCGTGAAACATCGAGTTCTACGAGATTCTCAAAATTTTGAATATCTGGTGGTAGCCGGTGTATCTCATTGTCACTCAAACCTAGTTTTCTTAAACGCTGAAGACGAAAGAAGTTCTGAAACAACAAGTAGTACACGATAGCATAAATATTTTAAATAGACGTACCGTCAAAAAAGAATGTTTAGGTCATAAACTTATAAATAAAGCTATAAATAAATTTTTGCGAATTCTCTACTAATGCAATTGCTTTTCTTCTTCTATCAGCCATTTTTTTTACCTAAACAGATCTTTTTGATATTTTTTACTGAAATTAAAGTATGTGTGAACACTACAAAAACTTAGTTATACTATCCAAAATATCAAGTTATATATAAACCTATTCTGGCAAATTTGCGTTTTAACCAGAAATTAAGAGGTTAAAATGAAAATTTTTTAAAGTAAAGGAATTTAGAATACAGCATTCTAAACTGAACGTCTTCATACTTATAAATGTTACAAATTTATATTTTTTAACTCAAGAGAATTTAAAATTGAACTCATTCAAAATTGCATAAAATAACGTGATATGAAGTCGGTGACATTTGAAAGAAACATTTAATTTGATTGGAAAGATTTTTCAAATGAAAACGATTTACACAGGGTGTCTAGAGAAATAGTGTCTAGTGGTATAATGTATCTCAATTTCGCACCTCATTATTAGTTAAAAAACGTACTAAAAGATACTAGAAAGATTGAAAAAAGTAATATTCTTTTATCACGATCGACATGATTTTACCAACAAGACCGTTTTAGGATAAGTTTTGAAGAAAATACCTTGAAATGAAAAATGAAAGCATTATGTGTATCAGAAAAGTTTAAAGGCATGTATGTCATAAAAATGGTGCTGATTTTTCTTTGAATTCTGCCAAGGTCTGAACTTGGAAGAATCAAGTTTTTGACATTCGAAAATGTATTATACTTGATCAATGCAGTCATTAAGTACTTTTCTATTTAAAATTGTTGCTACTTTTGTTGGTAAATCGATGATTATATTCGATGGAATATAAGCCTAACAAAATTTTATTATTTAGGTACCTAGTATTATATGCTTAAGGTAGTTGTCGTGTCAAAAGTCAGATATCTGCAAAAAATAGTTTTCTATGATTTGAAGTATCAAAATATTATAACTGATGTCATTAAAAAAAAAGATATTTTTATGATAAATGTTAAAATTTACTTTTTTCTGACCATCGCTTCTTACCAATTTTAGAAAAATGATTGCATTTTAATCAATGATTATTTGTGGTCTTCTTTGTGGTAAGAAAACTATTTTTGTAAAATATATGAAACATATAATCACATAGTTTTTATGAAAGTTTCTCAAAATATGTATTTATTCAATCTTTATTTTTATTTCCCGACAGATAACATTTTTTCAAATTCTTCATGAGATGCCGGAACTGCATGCGCAGAATGTGTGTCGACAATCGTGTACCTGTATGCATTGAATGCGAGCGTTTTGCCAAGAACTATCTATTTCCTTGTATTTTTTATGCCTTGACATAATTTTTATAAAAGATAAATGGTTTTATGGTATTTTCTTGTTATTTAATATATTAAATCTTACTTGTCTACTCTGAAAGCACGAAATTCCCTCTTTGGAAATATAGTAACTTTGGGGGCATGGGAAAAATACTTAGTATAATTTTATTACTTTTATATTTTTTTTTTCTTAAACAACAATGTTTTAGCTAATAAATCGCGTCGGTTTTGTTGAATTTGATTAAAATGCAAAATAATACGATTTTTTAAAAGAAAAAATCATTTTTTCCAAAACATACTTTGTTTATAACGGAAAATTTCACACCAAACACACATATCTTTCGATATGTTTTGAACATTTCTTAATCTTCAAATCAGCTGCTGAAATCGCGAAATCCCAATTCGCACCTGTGTACGATGCATGGGTGCTGTAATAAAGTGTATGGTAAGGGGGTTAAAATTGTAGAAACTTTTTTGTTCAGATATCTGAATTATGGTACAACTACTTTAAAACAGAAATGTTATATCTTTTACACTCCACTCAACAATAAAATGTTTAATTTATAATCAAAATCAGATGATTTTTTCTTGAACTTGTAAAAAAAATGGTTAATATAAAAAATTGTCTGATTAAATTATAATGATCACCCAAAACAAAACATACAAAAAGTATAAGAAAATTTCAAAAAAATATGCCAGCAGCGCGGGCACATTCTCATTGCGCGTAGCGCCTCACGACATGTCTAAGCACGCCTACGGCGTTTGGGCACACCCTCACACTCATTTTTGTATGTGACGTGCGCCGAAGAAAGGGGGCTTACTCTACAAAAATCGAAACCGAGGTTTATAGACCTTTCGATAGTTTTTGAGCTGCTCTTATTAATGAAATCATCGAAAACAATTTTCGGGCGTTATTATTGCTAATAATTAAGTTATTAGGTACCCAAGAAATCAGATTTTCGTTCGCGAGCTCAAGATCCTTTGGAACACCTCCCACCAATCACCACACATCTCCGCGTCTCATCTATTGGGCGTCCGTAAAACGCGACAGAGGCACCACTATATGCATGAGAATGTAGTGGTAGGTGGAGAGGGAAGATTTTGTGAGTTTTCCCTCTTTCCTAAAAGTCGCGTCTAGCGGGTCGAATTCGACCGCTCTCCCTGAAAAATCCCACTTTTCAGAGTAAGCTTCGTTTCTTTGGCACACGTCACATATGTTTAATGCATACATTATGTGCTTTAAAAATAACCCAATATAGGTAATGCACTAGATTATTAATTATCCAAAACATTTTTAATGTGCGCCCAAACAAAAAGTGTCATTGAGATAATTTGTCCATCTTGTTTAAATCTACTAAGAATCTACGATCTCTTTACAAAAATTGGATAATTTTGAAAATTATATAACTTTTTGAATTTTGGACTCTTCGCAAAATTTCATCGGGATAGTTTCCAAGTATATATTATATCTAGTGAAAATTTGGACTGAAATTTTATAATCTACCAGAAAAATAGTTTTTTTTTCTCTATCTTTTGTGAAAATTGTTGAAAAGCATATCACTTTTTTAATTTTCATCGAATTTAAAAATTCCATTAGGATACTATGCAAGTCTCGCTGTCATATACAAAAAACGTCGGCAAAAATATCTATAACTTAAAAAAAATGGTTTCAAATTTTTTAAATGCTGTACATTATTTAATTTAGGTCGGAAATATCTGGTTAACGAACTTGAGCTTCATTTTAGGAGCCTAAAAAAGTCCACTAATAAAGGCTAATTCCATTGGTCCAATTCTTCCAAATTTGATGTGGTTATAACCTTGATGCAACTCATCCTTATCCTTGTAGGGGCAGATGGAAAAAATATATGTAGAAAAGTCCCATAAAGTTTTTGGGTCCGATACATATTTCGGGACTTACACAGCTTTGAAACTGTATCTACATGAGCCGCTTTTGTGACAGTCTGCATTTAAATTAGTGATCGTCAGCACAACTTCCCCTCCAGCGCCAAGTTTACGATGTTCGAGATGTACAAAAAAGCGAAATCTAAGCTCACTTGACAAGTTCAAACTTTTTCAATTGATTAATGAAATTAATCAATTAATTAATTTGTATGCAACTGATATTTTTATCAACTTAATGCTCTCGAAGCTTAGATTTAGCTTTTTTGTACACCTCGAACATCGTGAACTTGGCGCCAGTAGTCCGAGACCCCACTGCGTTTTTTGACACACGATTAACAAACGGCACCTTTGCCAGGTGCAGAGTCGCTGAAAGGTGCGACAAAATCTTATTATTAGAAGTCGATTTATTGAATAATCACCTGTGGTGCAGGAACGCATTGAATTATTTACAACTTTGTATGTTGTAATTAGTGCTTTCGGGAAATTTAGTATTGCCACCCTCCAATCGCTCAAGAACCCCCGGCAAAGAGGCCTAAAAGGCATGATTGCAGTTAACTTAATGCGTATGTTGAGTAACGCGATAAGATAAAAACTAAAGCAAAGCCGAAAGCCCTCTGTAAACGGAACACTCCTTTTTCCAATGTTCAAGATAACAGAAATATGAGACAAAGGTATTTCTTTGCGGGATTTATTTGCTTTCGCTGCAATATTTCAGACGTGAGGCTACTAGACCGTGGGCTCACAACGTAAATGGGGACGTGATACGGATAAGGCCAATTTTCACATGAGATGTTCGTCTGATGATGAGGAACGTAAAAATGGGTGCCTGGCAGATGTTAGTGGATGCGTTTAGCTGTGGCGACCTGTCAAAGGTTCGAATTTTTGGCAGTTAACTAACGTGACTCGTATAAGGTTGAAAATTAGTGTACATGTAGGGGCTCACATTAGAAATAGCACCTGCGCATTTGCCAGGCACTTACCTGGATGCAAAAGTGTTGCCAGGCGGCTTCTAAATCGCCGGACATTCAGGTGAAATTTCTTGAAATTGATTTTACAGGAAAAAGTTTGAAACAAAAGTTGGCCCACTCCCAGAGATGCATATTTTCATTGGTATATCATTTTCTGATAAAATTGATATATTTGGAGAAAACATCCATTAAAGAAATATCATAACAATGAAAAGCCCTTTTTATTGACAAGTGATTTTTTCGAAAATTATTAAAAGACAAAAGGTACTCTATTACAGGTATACTCCAAGACGAATAAGAAGTATTTGATCAAAATGTTAATATTTAACTAGTTATTCGCGTTTTCCCATTTTTTTCTATCACCTGCTGTATCTTTAGCAATTTAAAAGAAAGTGTGCTCAAAATTAGTACACAAATAAAGTAAGTCTTGCGTAAAGAATTGGCGTCAGCCACTTTTAGTTAAAACTATCACTTATTCTGCTATAAATAATCATAATCAGTGTCACGTTCTCAGCTTCTGATTATCGTAGAAAGTTGTAATAAAGGTGAATATGATCATAGAAAATTAAACAACAAAATCGCTTTACTTTAAAATATCCATTATTTATTATAGTTAAAGTTTATGTTTTGTCGTTGAGATACGTTCAATCTTTATTACCGTGACGAATGTCAAGTTTCCCAGACCCAGCGTGGGACGTTGGCGTAGGCATTACAAATTCTTCGTGGTGCATTCATTATGCATCTCTGGGAGTGGGCCAACTTTTGTTTCAAACTTTTTCCTGTAAAATCAATTTCAAGAAATTTCACCTGAATGTCCGGCGACTTCGAAGTCGCCTGGCAACACTTTTGCATCCAGGTAAGTGCCTGGCAATGCGCAGGTGCTATTTCTAATGTCAGCCCCTACATGTACACCAATTTTCAACCTTATGCGAGTCACGTTAGTTAACTGCCAAAAATTCGCACCTTTGACGGGTCGCCACAGGTAAACGCATTCACTCCCACCTGCCAGACACCCATTTTTACGTTCCTCATCATCAGACGAACATCTCATGTGAAAATTGCTCTTATCCGTATCACGTTCCCATTTACGTTATGAGCCCACGGTTTATACCTAAGAAGGAGCTTCATCTTCGCATGTGGCGAGGGCTGCTGCATGTGCGCCGTGCGGCGGGGAAGGTTTCTGCGGATTTCAGTTTACGGTGTTTAGTTACGATGTTTAGTCTAATCTTGTCTACTTGTATATTTTCCACCTATAACACTAATTTTGTGTCAAAAAGGATAAATTTCCATCAATATACATAACTTTGAGACCAAAAACTTTACTTTTCAACGTAAACGACAAATTGTCAACCAAATGATATTATACCAAAATTTAAATTGAATTTCCATCGATATAGTTTTTTTTTTTTAATCAAACAGATGAATTTCCAGCTAAAATGATGATAATTTTCTTTCAAGCCCTGAAAAAGTATGCAAACTCTTCCCAAAAATTGTTTTTTTTTGCACAGAGGTTCTCATAACGTGGAGTTTTGATGAAAAAAATACCTTCTCATTAGATGGAGAACTAGAAAATTTCAATTGTACACCTTCGACAGTTGGAAGTCGTCGTCTTTTCATTTGTACAATTGAATAATTTTCAATTTTAGATGCATGGTATTTTTTACAAATCGACAGTTCAATTTCTTAGAAAATTCACAGGTTGAATGTTGTATAAAACTGGTAGCTGGAATATTTAACTATTGAATTATCAGCACATCAATTTTCAATGAAAAATATGAATTTTCAATTATTTAAGGAGGAAAAAGTTATAAAAAATAATGATTTATTTCAACAATTAATTTACTTAAATTACAGTATTTATTGTCACACAATAAATGAATAGTTAAAAATAGTTTGAAAATTGGATACTACAAAATACTAAAATTTTAAGTAAATTAATTATTGAAAGAAGTCATTATTGTTTATAAGTTTTTCTTCTGAAGTAATGCTACATAATTTTAATGCAAACAGTTTATAGTACATGACGGATAACTATTTATTCATAATTACAGGTGTAAGTACATAGTTTGAAACATTTCTTATTCTTGATGACAATTGTCTTCTGAACTGAAGGTTGACTACTGTAATGCATCTACTTTCTAATACGTGAGGTATAAAGGGTATAGCCGAATAAGCATATAAAAACTGCCCCTGGCCCAAATTCAGCTTAAGATGTGCCACATGGTACCCTGTGACCAAAAACTAGTCTATGTCCCTTACAAGCTCCTAATCTCATTTAAAAGATTTTTTTATCTAAGAAATTGCAGTACTGTCCTGATTTTGTTTACGTAAAGCATTCGCAGGTCGATAAGATATATTTTCGTCATAATTTCTAGAGATGTGTAAGGTAGTTAAGAAAATTGAAAACCAAAATTTATCTTTTTATATTAGAGTTTTCCCCCCAAACCGCATGGAAATGGGTTTGATACATTTGGTTTAAAATAATTGACGCAATTAACATTATGTATTGTAGCAACATTTGTACAACATTTCTAAAACATTGACAATATGGTTTTGCAATATTATAGCAATGTTGCTGTAATTTTACGTAGACGAAGTGACGTTCAATGAAAGACTGCCTAGAGGGTCATGTGATTCGCATTCACGCGCTCTTTTCCAGACAAATAGTCTCATTGGCTGTTAATGGCTGTTAATAATCATTGTAAAATTAATGAAATTAAGTCTCAAACCATAACATAGTCTTTAAGTGTCTATTTGTGCTTTTAATTTTAATTTGTACTTAAAACCTTCTTTTTATTATTTTGCATAGTTTAAAATGATTAATGGATAAAAACAATTACAATTGACCGGAAACTAAGTGTTACATGTGGAATTTTTATCGTATACAGTGAAAAAACTCGTTCGATGTTCAAACTGTTTGTCAAAATATAATTATTTTAGTACGTTATATATGTTTTAACACATTATAAGCTTCAATTGACTTATCTCGACAGAAGAATGTACTTAAAATAATTTTTATTCATTTATACATAAAATATTTACTATCTAAAAAAGTATAATCTAAAATTTAAGTTAGAATTCCTGTTTCACTTCTGGTCGTCTATAATTCATATTTTTGCGTATTTTCAAACAAATATTATGTTATATGCATTGAGTAAAGTTCATTTTAGTTTATGGTGTATTGAAACTCATATGACATAGTAAAATAATACAGTTTAAGGCGGGTTCCGAAAGACAAAGAGTAACCGCTTTAAGTACTTAGAGAACGTTTTTCTCTAGAGGTACTGGTCCCACAACTCGCTGGAGATGAAAAACTCTCTTGCTGGACTAGTGTTGACCGCACGTGCCCCCGAGGTTCTTCTAGAGTGCGAGGCGGGACTCGAACCCAAAAGCCGACAGAGTGGGTCCAAAGCGTACGCTTTAGCCCCCAAGACCATCGTCCCACTTTTAAAAACAATGGAAAAATTGTTTTTCAACCCATTATAAAATGCAACTTGAAAATTCTACCTGTTTTCACGATTTTGCGACTCTAGCGCACACTAATCCTAAAACGTTTTAAACACTTGATTTTCGTATTTTATCATTTCAAAAAAACGTACCATTAACAGGCTATGATACTGTCGATGCGAGGCATGCGCAGTGCAGTTGGGGAGCCAAGTTGGGAGCACTGAAGAGAGAAATTCTTCCCCTTTACCCCCACTATTTGTCTGAAAGAGAGCGCGCTAACGCGGACGAAAAGTCGGCGAGCGATGTCTTATGAGAGATGGCGTTTTTGAGCTCTTTACTGAGTTATATCTAAGTAACCACCATTAAGATATTATTGATAATTTTTTAAATTAAAAACAAGTATTTCAAAATTGTGATGAAAAAATAATATTAACCATTTGGTTCCTGCATATACATGAAAAAAAAAATTAGTCACGAAACTTGCGCTTCTGAACGTTGACTATCGCAATCTGGCAACATCGCGAGGCGCGATCAATGTAGATCTCAGTCAGCCGTTGATTCATGTCGCCGGCGACATGGTCACAATGTTGCCAGATTTCAACTCAGAAATTAATACGAGTGTAGGTATTATGACTGCGTAGTCGACTGATCTCGGCAGTACTGATGGTTCCTCCTTAACGCTAATGAAAAGTAGCACCACTCGACGAGCGATGACGAAGCTTAGCACAACTAATACATCGCTGACAAAGAGTAGCATTACTTAAACAGCTTTGGCGAAACTTAGCATAACTTACAAAGGGTAAAATGAGTATACGAACATTTTTGATGGTTCCAAAAGTTGTAAAAGGGTTGGATAGGTCTTTGGGCTTCACCAGTGCTTTGCGAGTGGTGTTAGTCTTCGCCAGCACTCTACGGGGCGTGCTTTTCTTCGTGAGCACTGAATAAACCGTCTACGAATGGTGCGACTTTTCGTTGGAGTTTTGAGAGTCGTGCTAATCTTCGCGAGTCCTCGAGGAGTGGTGCTCATCTCTTTTAATGAATTTTGAACCGTGCTACACTTCGCTAGGAGCGTCGAGCGGTGCTTGTGTTCGTCAAGCGCTGAACGGTGCTAGTCTTCGTGCGGACCATCAATATATTGTTAATTGCGTCAATAATTTAAAAACAAATGTATCAAAACCATTTCCATGTGGTTTGGCCGAAAAATTCAAATATAAACAAAATCAATTTTGGTTTTCAATTTTTTTTAACTACCTTCCACATCTCTGAAAATTACGACGAAAATATATGTTATCGGCCTCCGAAGGCTCTGCTAAAAAAATCAGAACAGTACTGCATTTTCTTCAATAAAAAAAAATCGACTTTAAAATTTGTTTTTCGCATTAAAAACTTAAATTTTGCGCCAAAACATCTCAATAAAATTGTAATCTACAGAGCGACAGGCGGAAGAAAAAATTTTCTATTTTTCCTCGCATGCCTTTAAATTGAGATTTAGGACCCTGTAATTTGGCATCGACTAACTTTCGGTCAGAAGATACCATTTGGCAGGACAAGCTGAATTTTAGCCGAATTATTTTTGTTGTAGAATACACATTGAAATAAAACTTTTAAACAATTTATTATACTTTATACCAATTTTGTCCGACAATATATTTACAAAAATTAGTCAAAGTAGACACATATGTATTTAAGACGTTACTTTAAAACTGAACAGAATCTTAAAACAAGACATTGCTTAATTTCATAAGAAAAATTGTTTGAAAATCGTTGGCTTCACAAGTTTTAATGGAAAAACGAAAATTGCATTAAATTTTTTTTCAGTTATTGGGAAACAAATTGTTTTCTTTTACATTTTTGTTTTAAAGTTGAAATAAAATTTGTTGAAAATACTTTTTAAAATAAAGTTAGAAAATGATTTTGTTAGATTTGTTTTAAAAACTGTTTTGAAACAAAATTGTTGAACAGTTAAAAATTTTGGAACAATAAAATTAAAACCAAAGAATTGTTCCACATGAAAATTGGTTGAAAAGAAATTTTGTACATTTTTTAATTTTCTTTTAAGGGTAAAAAAAAATTAATTTTTCATAGACAAATACTTGGACGGGCACCTGAATGAAACTAAGAGTTTCAATTCGGGGCTGGGAAACCCTAAAAACGGGCTGAAAAAATTCCTTAAAAAATAGAAAGCGCTTGTTTTTTCTTGGATAAGAAATTAAAACGAAAGAAATAACAATTAGAAACTGAAAATAATTGAATAACTTCAATGTCAAAGCTGTCAATACTAACAGTACCTGTAAATACGGAATACTGAAAATTGTATACTTTCAAATAATTGCAAGCTGAAAATTTATCAATTTTTCAACTTAATACTGTACTACACTAAGAAAAAAGTACTTTTGAATCAAAAGTGACGGTACTTTTGAATACCGCATTATTAATACAATAGTTTATGTCAATAGTGGAATAAATTTTGCTTTGCGTGGAACAATTCGAATTTTTAAATAAAGAATACAGTAATATAGATTAAAATATTGACGATTATATGAAGCTCAAGAATATAAAGTTAAGAAAAATAAATGCAAATTTATTTCAGGACAATTTTTTATTTAAGCGTTAAACATACTTTTGAACTAATAAAGTTTCTTTTTTAACTTCTAGAGAAAATTATTTCCGCGAAACAAAGATACTATCGATTTGATAGTAACTTCTGTAGTAACAATGAATGGAGCTTTCGAATACGCTCAAAAGCATACATTATCACATCTACAGCATCTGCGGTAATAACGAGTTTGCCTTTGCTTGCGACTTTGCCTTAGGCTTCCATTTCCTCTTACCATTATCAATTTTAAATTTCGAATCTAGTTCGCAATACTACTTCTTAACTCTCCTTCTTCCGGAGTCATTTTTTTTCTACTATCCTGTGCAACCAGCTCTCTCTCTCTCTCTGTCTCTCTCAGATCTTCTACCCTCTATATCCATTGCTCCCCCTGACCATTATCATTCAGAATCCATTTAATTCTCTCTTCCCCTTCACCCCTCTTCACCTTTTTAACACATGCAACCATGTTTTCTGCTCATACCTACATACTCTACAAACATTCTCTTCTTCATTCATCCAATACATGCATGATCTTATACCCAATCCCATTCTGAATACCTTGAATTGCATGAGGTATAATTAAGGAAAGAGTGGTGTACCCAAAGGGGCATTCTCGGCGTTAACGGGTTAAGCGCACCTAATACATTTTAAAATCATAAATTACCGACCGTCCTATGTTATTTTTTCCCGCCAGTTTCAAAATGGTGAAATTGAAATATCGTGCTAATTTTTTAAAAATGATAGTTGATATAATGGATAAGGTCTGTCTGGTCAAATAAAGTTGCTATATCAACGCTAAATATATATTTTCAATATTTATAATGCTCACCTCAAAGCCTTCTATTTCAAATTATTTGATTATGGCAGATGATCACATGGCATTTTCATTCGCCAATTAGAAGTGTCTGGTGCATTTTTACTTGACCAAAAAAGAAGAAATTAGCAATGCAATACTTATATATTACATACAAATTAACAAAACATGATTTCCTATTGAAATAAAGTAGATATACAGGGGCGTTTCTGGACCATTTAGTGTTAGTGAGTGTCTCTGTGTGTGTATCCGTGGGGGCAGACTTCTCAAATGTTCTGACGACGTAACAAGCTTCGATAACATTCTGATGACGTCACGATTGCGCAATTGTGCGAAGGTCAAATATGTGAAAAAAAGTCTCAAGGTTATCACGTGCATGCGTCACGGTTAAACGAGAAAAACAAGGACGATTTATTGCTTCCTTCGAGATAAGACATCCGTTAAATATGCAAAAGATGCAGGTGAAATTTGATATGTGGATTTGTGCCAGGCATCCTGTTTTCATTATTAATTTGTTTAATGCGTTTAAGCTTATAGGAAATTCTAGGAAGATCTGATGACGTCATAGTCTATAGAAAATCCAGGATGATTCAATTCAGCGTTAAAATTTTGTACTATTATGATGAATCTTCTAGAACAAATGACGTCATCATCAAATTGTAATACGCATTTTCTGAAAAAAATTATTTGTAAACAACTTCAAGGTTATTGTAAATGACGCATTTAGAACCTTGTATAATATTTTGACAAAGAGGGGGTATAATAATAGATAAGGATGGTAAATAATATGCAGCATGTACACTTTAGGAGGAAAGAGAGATGGAGAGCTATGTATTAAAAAAATGTCTTTAATCAAAAATAATTTTGTAAGATTGCAGAAGGCTTTTCGATTGAGCGACTTGAAAAATACCAACAGATTCTTAAGAGGTCCCAGTATATACATTTGATCACTGTAACATTTAGAATTTTATGTTGATATAGCTAGGATGTCAAATCAGCCATTTGAGATGAAGAAAATACAATTTGTAAACGCTTGCTAGAATCTACTTACTTCAAACATTAAAATAAAGCATCATAAATAACAAAAATAAATTCAACAGTATTAAAATGTAATGCAAGGCAACTGTGAATTAAACATAGGAAAAAATGATACAGTGGTCACGTGAACGTCTACTTTCTGGAACTTTTAAATCCAAATTTAGTCAAATAGAAATTAAAAAATAATAAAATTAATACAGTTTATAGAAATCGAGGATGATATATTGCTTTCTAGCTAGCTAATTTAATTTAGAGATCATAAAAGCCAGTCCATAGAAACCTACCTTACTGATATTCTACAGATGTAGTGGTTCATGCTACGTTTTCAGAATCTTCTAAAACTAATGAAATCATCATCAAATTTTACCATGCAATTTTTCGTCAACAACCACAAGGTTATTGTAAATGACACATTGCATTTTGCGATGTTAAAAAATTGTATCCGGACGTATCGATTATAACTTTGAACCTTCTAGAACAATTAGACGAAGAGGGAGATATGTTATTAGATAAGGATGGTAAATGATATGCAGCATGTATAGTTCAAGGAGAAAGAGAGAGAGGCAGAGAGAGAGGGAGCTATGTATTAAAAAGGGTTTCCACTCAAAAATAATTTTCTATAATTTACAAGACGATAGAAGAATTTGCGATTGAGCGACTCGAAACCAGTTACAAATCTCACATCATGCCTCATAAAAATAAATTACATCATATAAGCATTTTTTGCACGAATCTTGAAGAATGCCAACAGATTCTTAAGAGATCCTTTTAAAAATAGTGGATTACTGTAACAGATTTAGAATTAATACCAGATAGCCTCGTAGTATTGAATCAACTATTTTAAGATGAATGCATAATTTGAAAGCTCTTGTTAGAATGTACTTACTTGCAATAAAGTAGCATGAATGATAAGAATACATTCAGCAGTATTAAGATTTAGTGTAAGGAAACTGTGAAACTCTTAAGTAAAAATTTAGCGATATAAAAAATACAAAAATTAATACAGTTTATAGAAATCGAGGATGATATATTGCTTTCTAGCTAGCTGATTTAATTTAGAGACCATAGAAATCTACCTTACAGATATATTCTATAGATGTAGTGGTTTATGGTATGTTTCCAGAATATTCTCAATGACGTCATCGAATTCCTACTACGCAATTTTCTTCGAAAACAACTTCAAGGTTATTTTTAATGTCGCATTACTTTTTTGCGTTTTCCAATATTATATATCGCACGTGACGATTATAACTTAGAACCTTCTAAATAATTGCAACAAAGAGATGATATAAATAGATAAAGATGGTAAATCATATGCAGCAGGTATAGTTTAGGGAGAAAAGGAGATGGAAAGAGAGAGAGATCGAGAGAGATAGAGAGAGCTATGTATTAAAAAATGTTTTAATTCGACAGTGGATCACTGTAACAGATTTAGAATTTTATATTGATATAGCTAGGATGTCAATTCAGCCATTTGAGATGAAGATAATACAATTTGAAAATAAAATACATCAGCTCCATAAATATTAGAGTTGACTAAGAAACGTTGAAATCATCTTTCACATAATAGAGTGATCTGTGAACAAAGATTATATTAACTTACTTCAAACATTAAAATAAAGCATAATAAATTTAAAAAAAAATTCAGGAGTATTAAAATTGAATAAAAGGAAACTGTGAATCAAACATTGAAAGTGAAGTATTGAACACGTATAGTAAAATGCACTATTATGTATAACAACTAAAAATCTTGGTTTTTCTTAGAACCAACAGTTTGTTCAACAATTTCAAATTAGCAAATGCAACTTTCTTTCACTAAAACGAGATCCTGGATCAACAAAGATTACTATAGAGTGCGCCACAGTCAGATACGCTGATTTTGCCTCTAGTTGTAAATAGAGGATGGCGATGAGAAGGAGGAGGAGGCTGCGATAATATTACAGTTCAGCAGTTACTGAAAATATTGGATTTAGATGTAAAAATAAAGGAACACGTTGTCTTCCAAACAACACCAAAAAGTAAAGGAACTGGAAGTAGTAATGCCTTGTTTCTAACTACTAGGTGTATCTACACTCTCGATGCTGCATTCTGCGCTGAGCTGGATAAATCACCATCCTCATATATCGACTACATTTAAGTCTTAAATCAATATTTAATTTAATAAAGCTGTTCGTGAAGTATCATTGATATTAAAGTATGCTGTTATATAACAGTTGCAAATAATTATTTTTTTCTTAGTGCCAACATTTAATTTTGGTTAAATAAATCCAGTCAAACAGCTAATGATTTCTGATTACTAAAATCATGAACATACTATAAATTCAACTATATCAACTTCGTAAATGAAAACTTAGTTAGATTAAGAAGAGGTCTTAGGTTAATGAAGATGACGATGCAGTACACCACTAACAGGTACGCTGCTTTTCATATATATATACCGTGGGCTGACAACGTAAATGGGAGCGTGATACTGATAAGGCCAATTTTCACATGAGATGTTCGTCTGATGATGAGGAACGTAAAAATGGGTGCCTGGCAGGTGTGAGTGGATGCGTTCACCTGTGGCGACCTGTCAAAGGTGCGAATTTTTGGCAGTTAACTTACGTGACGCGGATAAGGTTGAAAATTGGTGTACATGTAGGGGCTTACATTAGAAATAGCACCTGCGCATTTCCAGGCACTTACCTGGATGCAAAAGTGTTGCCAGGCGGCTTCGAAGTCGCCGGAAACTCAGGTGAAATTTCTTGAAATTGATTTTACAGGAAAAAGTTTGAAACAAAAGTTGGTTCTCTCCCGGAGATGCATATTTTCATTAATATATAATTTTATGATAAAACTGATATATTTGGAGAAAACATCGATTAAAGAAATACCATAACAATAAAAAGCCTTTTTTATTGACAACAAGTGATTTTTTCGAAAATTATTAAGAGACAAAAGGTACTCTATTACAGGTATACTCCAAGAGGAATAAGAAGTATTTGTTCAAAATGTTAATATTTACCAAGTTATTTGCATTTTTCCTTCTTTTTCCCATTTTTTTAATCACCTGCTGTATCTTTAGCAATTTAAAAGAAGGCGTGCTCAAAATTAGTACACGAATAAAGTAAGTCTTGTGCAATGAATTGGCGTCAGCCACTTTCAATTAAAACAATAACTTATTCTGCTATAAATAATCATAATCCGATACACGTTCTCAGCTTCTGATTATCGTAGAAAGTTGTAATAAAGATGAATATGATTATAAAAATTAAACAACAAAGTCGCTTTACTTTAAAATACCCATTATTTATTATTGTTAAAGTTTATGTTTTGTCGTCGAGATACGTTCGAACTTTATTACCGTGACGAATGTCAAGTTTCCCAGACCCAGTGTGGGTCATTGGCGTAGGCATTACAAATTCTTAGTGGTGCATTTTTAATGCAGTTCTATACT
>NC_046666.1:104883102-104885386 GCF_010883055.1 Belonocnema kinseyi | reverse complement strand
GAGGAATTGTTTAATAAATAGTCGTACTTCACACTGGATTAGGCCTAAAATGTTCAACTTTATACGCTATTTTCAACAGTCTTATATCAAATGTACATTACATGTATTTCTTGAAGTCGGCCTGGAATTACCTATTCAGATATTGTAAACAACAATTTTATTTATCTGATCATTTTAATATGTGTTTCTTATTTTGCATCAAATGTTATTATTGGGTACGCTGAAACATGCATTATTTCAATACATTTCTTCCATCCATTTAGTTTCAAAATTATTCATAGCAAATTTTTGGATACTTTTTGGGTGGATATGTTTTATCTCTTAATCGTCTGTTCATAACTTGTATCGTTTACCAAAAAATCTAATTTTGATATTTATAATTCTAATTGTTACGACTAAATCAAAGACGACAGTCCCATAACAGGAAATCATGACATATTTTTAGCTCCGTTTTGGATGAAACACTTTTTTATTTCAACATATTTCATATTTCGTGTCGTGTGTCCAAAAATTATATTTTAAACATTGTTAATGCTGTTTTTTATTTTTTTTAAACCACGCATCCTAGCACAAACCAATTTGTAACCAATTTATAGCTTTTCTTTAGTTGAAAATCTTCTGTCTGATTTTTTTTTTTTGAAGGTTGTACCGTTTGCCCGAAAAAGTCATTTATTTTTTTGTTACTTATGTGGCAGGATTTAATAAGGAGGAATCTGTTTGGGATACCCACTCGTCACATGACCGTAAGCAATTATTTATTGTCTGCTTTCGAAATTTCTACAAATGGAACCTGATATCAACTTTCTTTTCAAAACAGTATCCTATGCCTACCTTTTTTCGATTAATTACACTGTAAAAAAAGATTTGTGTAAAATTACAAAGTTTCGGAAAATTACATATTATATCATTGTAAACATCACACACTTCACTGTGTGATTTTACAGAAGTATGTGAAATTACTTTGCCACTCCTCAAAATCATTAAATATTAGGTTTAATTAAAAAAATACTATTTTAAAACTTTTTGGGAAAGTAATTATTTAAACAAATTATATATGTTTAAACAATTAAAAAGTTGTTGGTTTATTTTTTTCATACATTATACAGCGAAAAAAATTATTGTATGTGTTCTATTTTATTTAATTTTTTTAGTTATCGGAAAAAACTACGTGAGCAAATAAAGATTGTTTAAACAAATAGAAATTTATAAAAATTTAAAAGATAAGTATCAAAATTGTGTCATTATGCAACAAAACGTAGCATAGGATATTAATTTGAAAAGAAAGTTGATGTCTGGCTCAATTTTTAGAAATGTTGAAAAAAGACATAACATAATTGTTTTCTTTGGTACATCATTTTTTTAGAAAAATGTATTACTTAAAACAATGAAGAAATACTGCATTTAAATGACAAAATACGATTTTTTAAGATTTGTAGGCATAAATAAATGTTTTAATAATTTACATTTGTTTAAACAACTTAAAATTTTTTATGAAGTCATGTTCAATATTCGAATTGTCCGTTAGTAATTATTTTTTTACAAAAGACGACCAAAATTGCTAAAGAGTAACAATAATACGTAAAAATGTATTTCTTTATTTTTTGGTCATGTTTGGGGCGCTGCGGGGAGGGTGACGGTGGTTTGGAAATAAAAGTTATTGATATGATTTTATTTCGTAGATACTCATCTCCAATCCCTAGAAAGCCTGAAACGTTCACATGAAGTCCTAGAACATGAGTTCGATTTTTCGAAAATTCAATATTTCACCATGTTCATCAAATAGGATTTTTAAGTGCCCGGCGGCACGCGTTAATATTTAAATTTCGAAAAAAAAGACATTATGGATGTTCTTTCTGCAGAAACGGAAACTGGGGGGGGGGATGCTTTATAGCTCGAAAGGCGTTTTTTGGACCACACACACACCACAGACACATATATATATACGCTTATATTTATTAATAATTTTTTAATTATATTATTATTGTCTTTAATTGTTGTAATTTATTGCTCTTATTGTTATGAAGCTCAACAATTTGTATTTTAAAATAGCATAATAGTGTCTCCGAGTATAGAACTGCATTAAAAATGCACCACCAAGTATTTGTAATGCCCACGCCAATAACCCACGCTGGGTCTGGGAAACTTGACATTTGTCACGGTAATAAAGATCGAACGTATCTCGTCGACAAAACATAAACTTTAACAATAATAAATAATGGGTATTTTAAAGTAAAGCGATTTTGTTGTTTAATTTTTATAATCATATTCATCTTTATTACAACTT
>NC_046666.1:104855522-104883002 GCF_010883055.1 Belonocnema kinseyi | reverse complement strand
GCACCCATTTTTACGTTCCTCATCATCAGACGAACATCTCATGTGAAAATTGGCCTTATCCGTATCACGCTCCCATTTACGTTGTCAGCCCACGGTCTAATAGTTGTAACCGTGCTTCACATGTTAAATCTTGATTTCTCCTAAATCAAGGCAAGTAAACTATCAAAAATGTATGCGGAAGAACGAGAAAGAATAGAGGAGGAGGAGGAGGAGGAGGAGGAGGAGGAGGAGGAGGAAGAGGAGGAGCAGAATTCAGTAATGATGTAGTTAAGAGAAGTAGGTACTGAAAATGTTGGATTTAATGATTATATCATTTGAATTGTGTGTTGTGTGACATTTGGATGTGCAAATAAAAGAAGTGCAACATCTTTAAAATAACAAAAAAGTTAAATAGATAAGGATTTCTTATTAAGAGAATCGTGACGATACTTTTGTCTCAACTATGTCAACTTAGTAAACGAAAATTAAGTTTAATTAACGAGAGACCTTTTGAAAATTAAATTTAACTTATTTCGTTACAATAAACGTATAAAAATTGTGTATAGAATTTTAAAACTTATTGCTTACTTTGTACAGTGTTGGTTCCGTTCCATCAATGTTAAAAAAATATTAATGACAAGGAATCTTGAATAAATAATCTGAAAATGTCAATTACATTTTACTAGTTTCTAAACTAAAAGAATTATTCAATAATACCAGCCGCCTGCATTTCATTTACAATTGAAATAATTTCGTGTACATTATTTACGTTTCCAGCTAGTTGATCTAGTAAAAGAAAGCGCAATCGATCCCCAAACTTATTGGAATCTTCCCAGTCATCTAACATTTTAGATTTTGCTTTTGCTTTTATTTTATATTCTAAGGAACGGTCACCTTCAGCATCATCTTCCTCTTCATCATCATCATTATCCTCATCATCATGCTCATTAACATCCTCATCATCAGCATCGTTTTTTATTACGGATGAAGAACTGTCATATTGATCAAATTCTTCTTCTGGCTCTATTTTTTGCTTCTTCACAAGTGGTTCCACTTCATCTTTAGACTTATGAGTAATGCATGATAGATTCCTCAGTGGAGAGAATTGTGGTTTCCATGCTTTCTGCATAGCTTTTTTCTGGTCCAGTTTGAAAATCTTATGCTTTCGAGGAATTGCTTTCCTCTCCTTATCAGTCCGACTGTCAGATTCTTGCATTGGTCTTAAACTTCGAATTACCTTTGACATTTGGTGAAAATCTCTTTCATCATGCTTATGATTCTTGGCTGAGCAAGAGTATTTCTCATGTCTTTTTAAATTATTAACTCTATCTCTCTCTTTCTTCTTAAACTATACATGCTGCATATCATTTACCATCCTTATCTAATAACATATCTCCCTCTTTGTCTAATTGTTCTAGAAGGTTCTAAGTTATAATCGATACGTCCGGATACAATTTTTTAACATCGAAAAATGCAATGCGTCATTCACAATAACCTTGTAGTTGTTCACGAAAAATTGCATGGTAAAATTTAATGATGATGTCATTAGTTTTAGAAGATTCTGAAAACGTAGCATGAACCACTACATCTGTAGAATATCGGTAAGGTAGGTTTCTATGGACTGGCTTTTATGATCTCTAAATTAAATTAGCTAGCTAGAAAGCAATATATCATCCTCGATTTCTATAAACTGTATTAATTTTATTATTTTTTAATTTCTATTTGACTAAATTTGGATTTAAGAGTTCCAGAAAGTAGATGTTCACGTGACCACTGTATCATTTTTTGCCAATGTTGTACTGCTGAATTTATTTTTGTTATTTATGATGCTTTATTTTAATGTTTGAAGTAAGTAAATTCTAGCAAGCGTTTTCAAATTGTATTTTCTTCACCTCAAATGGCTGACATGACATCCTAGCTATATCAACATAAAATTCTAAATGTTACAATGATCAACTGTATGTACTGGGACCTCTTAAAAATCTGTTGGTATTTTTCAAGTCGCTCAATCGAAAAGCCTTCTGCAATCTTACAAAATTATTTTTGATTAAAGATATTTTTTTAATACATAGCTCTCCATCTCTCTTTCCTCCTAAACTATACATGCTGCATATTATTTACCATCCTTATCTATTATTATATCCCCTCTTTGTCAAAATTTTACACAAGGTTGTATATGCGTCATTTACAATAACCTTGAAGTTGTTAACAAATATTTTTTTTCAGAAAATGCGTATTACAATTTGATGATGACGTCATTTGTTCTAGAAGATTAATCATATTAGAACAAAATTTTAACGTTGCATTGAATCATCCTGGATTTTCTACAGACTATTATATAGTAGCCTTAGTGGATGATTGAAAAAATTCTAATATTTTATGATATTAATTTTATGTATTTTAAAAGTTTTAGTTTAAATCTTTAACATTTATAAGGTAAAAAACTGACCTTTCTGGATGAGAGCTGAAAAGCGAGCATATATCTGAGTATAAAAAACCATGCGACCTCAGCTCGAATATCTTTGCATTACATAAGGAGCGATAAGCGCCGGGCAGTATACTCTTGGTATTTATTAAACGTTCATGAAAGGTCTCGAATTAAATTCATGCTGTCTATAATCTCTGTCTCGAGTCTCGAAATTCTTTTCAGTATCTTGTTACACATACCTCGTCCAGAGGTTGACGAACCTAGCATATGGAAAAGAATGAATGCGAAAGCGAACGATTGCGAGCTGTAAAAAGAAGTGATCTCTCTACAGAACGATAGCATAGGATAATGAAATGTGTGCAGCCTCAGACTACTGATGTATGAATGCTTCTGCGAGATTAAACGCGTGTAGCTGTTATCTCTAGTCCTCGATCGCTACTTGATACCAGAATAAAGCAACAAGGATCCCAGAACATCTAACTCACCATGAGGAATGATTTTAGATACCTTTCTTACCTTCGATTAACTTTCGCAAATTCTGCCTTCACACAATTGCGTAATATTATTCGATGACGTCATCAGCTCTTTCTAGAATTTTCTATAAGCTAATACGCATTAAATAAATTAATAATGAAAACAGGATGCCTGGCACAAATCCACATATCAAATTTCACCTGCATCTTTTGCACATTTAACGGATGTCTTATCTCGAAGGAAGCAATAAAGCATCCTTGTTTTTCTCGTCTAACCTTGATACATGCACGTGATAACCTTGAAACTTGTTTTCACATATTTGACCTTCGCCCAATTGCGTAATCGTGACGTCATCAGAATGTTATCGAAGCTTGTGACGTCATCAGAACATTCGAGAAGCCTTCCCCCCCTCTCTCTATCACACACACACACACACACACACACACACACACACACACACACACACACACACACACACACACACTAATTGGTCTAGAAGCGCCCCTGTATATCTACTTAATGCAATAATTAAAATGCAGTGAAGGAACGAGGTGACGAGATAGCAGAAATGTTTGTCTCCTAGCGGAAAAAGCCTTCGTGGAAATGGATGAAAGTGCCAAGTTACAGAAGATTAGTGACCAGTCTCTAGAAACTGCGTAACAGTAACATCCCGAATAACTATTGGATAATAATTAAATTATTTATGCTAATAAACTGTTCACAGTTTATAAATTCAAATAGTTAAATTGCAAATGATATTTTAAAATTAAACCAAATAAATGCATCATTAAGTTGTTGGCCACGCTGGTTTGGAAATAAATATTTGTAATAAAATATATTGAAACTATTTTTTATAAATTATCCTATAGAAATGTTAGAAATATATTTTAAAACGTCATGTCAAGTATTATAAACCTTAGTGGGATTTAAGGTAACATTCAATATCATATTAATCGAAAATTCCTTGGTGTATGTATAATACAATGGGGCTAAGTTGTATAATGACTAAAACTTCGATTTCTTACATTCTCTTACTTTTATAATTTTTTTCTGATAAGAAAGGGTTAAAAGGAATTTTTTTAGGAGATTTCAAAAGTTATAATTATCCCTTTTTTTACATTTGTCCATGTAGTTTGATTCATTTCATTCGAAATTTGAATTTTCTATTTTTCCACAATATTTTCGATCAATTAAACTAAAATGACAAGCCTTACCAAAAAATTGATAAAATAACATTTTCTGGACTTTTAAAAAGTTATAATTCCTTTTTGAGATTTTTCCCTTTATTTTGATTGATTTCGCTCGAAGTTTAAATTTTATATTTTTCTACGCATAAAATTTTATATCACTTTTTAAAAGTTATAATTCCTTTTTGAGATTTTTCCACGTATCTTGAATCCTATGGATCGAAATTTGAATTTTCTATTTTCCTATTGTATTTTCGTCAAATTAAACTAAATTATGAAGTCCTATAAAAATGGTTAAAATAAAATTTGGTAGGACATTTGAAAAGCTATAATTCCTTTTGGAACATTAAACTAAATTAACAAGTCTTGCCAAAAATTTCTAAAACAAAATAGTTTAGGACTTTTAAAAGTTACAATTCATTTCTGAAATTTTTCCACGTATTTTGAATGGTTTCGATCAAAATTAAAATTTTCTATTTTTCCACCGTATTTTTGCGAAGTTAAACTAAATTGTCAAGTCTTATAAAAAAATTGTTGAAATAATTTTGTTAGGACCTTTCATAATTTATGATTCCTTTTTGAGATTTTTTAATGTATTTTGACGCGTTATATTGAAATTTGAATTTTCTATTTTTTGGCTGTACTTTCGTAAAATCAAACTAAATTGCCAAGTCCTATTGAAAAACTGTTAAAATAAAATTTGGTAGAACTTTTCAAAATTGATAGTTTTTGAGATTTTTGCACATGTTTTTGAATGGTTTGAATGGAATTTTCAATTTTCTTTTTTTTTCACCGTATGCTTTTAAAAGTAAACTAAATGTTCATGTCCTATACAAAAGAGGTTAAAATACAATTTTTTATGACTTTTTTTTACAATTTATGATTTTTTAGAGATTTTTTCCTGTATTTTAAGTACGAAACTTGACATTGCGTAATATACGAAAAAGGATAAAGGTGGATGAGCGGAGGATTCGTCTAGATACGTAGAACGACTAGGATTCAAAAGTATAGGGCTATCTTTGTAACAGAAATGGTCCCACGGAATAGAGCTCGACACGGCCCTGCACGGAAGGGTTGCTAGGCCGCATCCGAGATAAGTCGCAACCGCCCCAAGGGTCCCGAAGTTATGGGCGACGGAATGTCCCGTCGTCAGTCTCTGTTCGTTGGCTCGGTCGTTAACCGTTTTCCAGTTATTGCTAGTGAGTGCTCTCGCCTTCCCGCTCTGGTGTTGATCCCGAAGGAAGATCTCTGGCCTCTTAACGTTCTTCCGAGACCACCTCCGCATCCACGTAACACCATGCATTTTACGACTGCAATAAAGGTTTTTCTTTTAATCGGTTTGTTTTATTGTGTCTTTAACTTACTCTCGGCATTCCATTTCCGTATTTCTCTCCTCGGAATTACCCCCGTAATACTTGGGTAGAGTGGGTACACTGGCGATTGGCAATGGTCACTTATTCATTAACACTCGAACACTTAGCGTAAGACAACACCCGACTGAACTACTAGCCGGCCGGCTACTCGGCGGCAAGTACGACGTTCCGCGCTTCGAGGCACCTCGGGGGTTTCGCCTTGACTCGGATGCAGTCAGGCAAGCCTTTCGTGCAGGGCCGCGCCGAGTCCATATTTATGGTGACAATTCTGTTACATCTTATATTTCAGAAAAGATAGAAAAGGAATAAATTAGATAGGAAAATTAGGATTAAAAAATATAGACGTAATTTTAGATTGTCTACCGGATTAGAAAGGATAGACGTGTGAAGCGGGGAAGAGTGTACGGCTCCTGTGCACAATTCCTGGATCAGCGCCTTCTCTCTATGAATAACGTAGTGCAATTTTCTGCAAATTTGGACTCCCCTTTTCCTAAATTCCTGTATTTCGTATGTGTCACTCGGAATTTTCCAAAAAGAAATTGAACATTTTTTTCCCATTCTAATGGGCAAGCCACTTTGATCGAAAGTTGCCCTATTTTTTATTGATAATTAGCGTCTTCGTAATAAAACCACATCAATAACTTAAATGTTTAACCCCACTTACACCCCCGTCTCTAACCCTCCAAATATGACCCAAAATAAAAATGAAAAAATACATTTTTGCGTATTATTGATAATTTTTAGCATTTTCTACCATCTTTTTTAATACAAGTAATAACTCAAGACCAATTTGAAAAGCCTCCTTAACGAAATTTTTGAAATCCCTTAAAATTATTTAAAACCTTGGAAATATTTTTAAATTGTTTAAATCTTTTGATAATGCCTGCTAATTTTTTTATAATCCAAAATACTTCGAAGGCTTTGAAACCCCTTCAAACTTTTGAAATAAATAAAAAATGTATGGGTATTAGGCATTTTCACTTCAATCACCAGCTGACTTCACTTCGTAGATTGCTGAGGAGAAAACAAGAGACTCAATGCATGGGATTCAGTTCATTTTTGCCCTATTTTGCTAATATTTTCGTAAAAGCTCATTTTTTCTATAAAAGTGTATTTAAAAAATAGTTCTTATTTTTTAATTGCTATTTAATGAAATAATAAAATGATAATTATTATTAATTACAAATATATTGCAGAAACAAAGTTTTGTTCTATGCATTTGGTCCACTGTTTTCAACTAAGCTTTTAACGAAGTGAAGTTAGCTGATGGTTGAAGTGAAAATACCTAATTGTTTAAAATTTGTTTAAATATTTAAATTCCTTTCAGATCTTTTATAATCCGTTAAAAGATTTTAGAGCTATTGAAAATTCCTAGGCGTCCTTTACAACACCCCGAATATTTCAAATAGTTTGAAATTTCAACAAATGATTTATAGCAATGACAAATTTCTTTGTAAAATTTTAAAATAACATACAATATTTCAAATCTTCCAGAACCGTTCGAAATTTTGCAAAGCTTTTGAAAATATCGGGGAATTTGAAATAATTATTAGATCACTTTATCAATCGACCCTGAGGATCAATTAATTAATTAATTGAAAAATGCAACTGAATTCTTGGAAAATGTATAAAAATCCATACAAATCTTTGAACATATCTTACAACCCTATAACTCCTGTAAAATCGTTCCATGTCTCCCGGTATTTTAGAAAATGCATACTAAAACATTCCAAAGGCTTTGAAATCCCTTCGAATTATTGAAATTAGTTAATAATTTCTTGGAATATATCAAAATTCTTTAAAATATTTCCATTCAAAAGCTCTTTAAAATGTCTTAGATGTTTTAAAATGATCATAAAATCTTAAATATCCCTTCAAATTATTTAAATCTATTGAAAATTTCTTGGAATTTTTAAAAATACCTAAAAAAAAAATATTCAAAAGAATTCAAGACAATTCTGAAATAGGTGTAGACTGGAATTGAAATATTTATTGAAAGAAAAGCGTTTACTGTGATCTTTTCATGTTAAAAACTGACAAAGAAGTGACTGTTTGGCAGCCTTGATTATATGCTACATTTATTTCAATCTAGTTCCAAGAGGAAAAAAATGTATTTGCAGTCCTGAGCCCCGGGGCTCTAAAGTACTTTCTATCGAAGTGACACGAGTGATCGAAATTAGGAGGTCAGAAGTGTTTATATTTGGTAGTATTGTTTATGATAAGTGACGTCATTTTTTATTCGGTTACTGCTCATTTATCCTGACTTGTGATAGGGAATTTTAGAAAATAGTTATTGCTTTTATTTTAGGACTTGGATCAACGAATTTTTGACATATATCAGCTTCAAAATCTCGATTTAGGCATTTTTAGGGTCGCCGATTCCAAATCTTAAGTCAGAATTTCCAAATTTTTAATTCAAGATGGCGATTTCAAAATTTTGGTAAAAAAAGATATGTGAGCTTGAAAATCTCTGCTTGGGAGGTTTTGAGGTCAGTGATTACGAATCTGAAGTCAAAATTTTCGATGCAAGATGGTGGATTCAAAATGGCGATTTAAAAATTTTGAAAAAAGAGATATATAAGCTGGAAAATCTCTACTCGAGGGTTTTTGGGGTCGCTGATTACGATTTTGATGTCAGAATTTCGAACTTTTCAAATTCAAGGTAGCGGACTCACGATGGTGGTTTCAAAATTTTGAAGAAAAAAATATATATGAGCTTTAAAATCTATACGACGGCGGATATAAATGCGGTTCCAGTGTAAATATGAAATCAATTTAGTTATAAGTTGTAAAAAAATTATTATACGCATGTTCGCCTTTTACAAAAAAAAAGTATGAAGCAAAACACGAAAATGTGTAAACACTATTTTAACTAATTGTTTTCAATTGTATGAGTTTGATATTAAATTCATTATAAAAAAATCGCGAAATTCCATACATGCTTACATTATTGAAATCAAAGTATTCAAAATCTCATCTACTATTTCGAAGATTTACGTATCAATGTAAACTAAATATGATCGACTAATTTTAATTTTAATTTAGTAACTTCAAATTCGTAATCAGCGTGTCCAAAAACCCTGAGTATAGATTTTCAAGAACGTATATCTCTTTTTTCAAAATTTTCGAACCGCCATATTGAATCCGCCATCTTGGATTTAAATATTTCCAAATTCTGACTTCAGATTCGTAATTAGCGACCCCAAACCCCCCCGAATATAGATTTTTAAACTCGATATCTCTCTTTTCAAAATTTTGGAACCCTCATCTTGAATCCACTATCTTAAATTTGAATATTTCCAAATTCTGAATTCAGATTCGTAATCAGCGATCCCAAAAACCCCGATTAGGGGTTTTTAGTTTATTATGTTGAATAGATTATTCAAAAATGAATTCTTTCGAAAAAAAGGCATTTTTTTAAGTTTGCTTACTTATATAACAATTATTATAAACAATTATGTCAAAAAAGCAACTGAGGGTTAAAAGAAATATAATTTGAATTTAGAAGAAAGGAAATTAAAGAATACCTGTTTCAAATCAGAATTCGCCACGATTTAAAGGTTCCCTTTAAGGAATCTTCTGTGTTGAAAATTCATCTTCTTGGTCAAAAGTTCAATTATTCTATTTAAAAATTAATCGCTTTAGTTGCAAATTTATCTTCCTATTTTTAAATTTCTCTATTTCGAAGATTAAGATTACAAATTTTAGTTAAAAATTCATCAATTTGTTTGAAAATGTAATTCTTTTCTAAACTAAAAGTTTAACTATTAAATTTTTTATTTTGAATTGATGTTTTTAGTGGGAAATTAAAGTATCTGTTTCAAAATTCATTTATTTTTCAATTGTTTGCTCTGTTGTGTATGTTTTCTCTGATTTTTATAATGAACTTCATCAATTAAAATAAATATTTTGCGTTTAGCGACAAATATAAAAATGTTACTTTTAGTTGACCGGGAATTATACTTTGCATTTTGGAACTGGATGCATTTTATTTGATCTTTCTTTTCTGAAACCTAGAAGACAAATTTTTAATTTTCTAATTCAGAATTTTTATGTTCCAGTTCTATTTTGAATCAAGAATTGTTAAATTTGAGTGTATTGCATTTTTTTATCTGATTTTTTCTACATCTGCACAGCATATGAGTGATAATAATTGTCATTTTTGTTTCAGGAGGAAGTTTCATCAAAGAAATATAATTTAAAACTGTGATTTAGAAGAAAGGACTTAAAATCGCTGTTCCAAGTTAAAATTCATCACAATTTAAAATTTCCTTCTTCCAAATTTGAGACAAAGAAAGTGCTTTAAGTAGTTTTTAGAGTAGAAGTAGGATTTTGAAAAGAAAATATTTTTGAATTTTAAGACATTTGGTTTGAATTTTTCATGATGAATTTACCTTTTTTTCTTAAAAATTCATCCAGATGCGGTTAAAGGCTGAAAACTTGTATTAAAAATTAATTTTTGTTGGCAGATTCATCATTTTAATTTAAAATTTATCTCTTATTTAGATATCTCAACTTTGTTAAAAATTAATTTTTCAACTAAAATTTTAACTATCTAGTAGAAAATTTAACTATTTTTCTGAAAATCAGTTTTTTTGTTGTTAAGAATTGCTTTCCTTAAATCACCCGGATTGAAGTCTAGCACGGAGGGTTTCATTTTGGCATGTCAAGACGGTGTCATTTCCACCTTATAATACGCCATGCACACCCCGAGCATTTAGTACACATACTATCTAGTTGTCGAACTCATGCGGGAACGACCTACATCTAAAGGCACAATGCTTTAGATGATTTAGATAACAAAGAGTGCTTTATTACAATCTCTGTCACTCTTACGGCATTAACCTTAATATCGCTCCTCTAAATGCTCCTACGGAAATAGAGTTAATTGTCGAGAATGAGAAGTGCCGCATTTACTGGAACTTTATATTCTCGAAAATTGTTTCTGTTGCGCACTCGAGGCCTGACATGATTCTTCTTGACTTCGAGAAGCGAACACATTTTTCTGTCCTATTTTGCATGCGAAACTTACTTTATTTTGCAGAAACATAATAAAATTCAGTTAAGAGTGGTTACCCCTTATAAATTAATTTCTTATGAAAATGCAAAACACGTACAATTTATTTTATTATCGCGTGCAATATATATATTTTCCATATTTTTTGTTTTGAAATCATGCCCGTTTGTAAAGTTTTTGTATAATTAAAAATTATTATGGGGTAGTTTAGCCCCCAACATTTTATTGGCTCACATTGACAAAATCACATTTATCACGTCTTATTGTAAGGACATTGTTTGAGTTAGTTTGATTGCGAAAGATTCTGTTATTATATGTGAAACAACTAAATGAGTGTTTGATACCACACTATTCGGGGGTAGTTTTAAACCCCCTAGAAACCATTTTGGGCACGTAAGAAAAAATACTTGTCGCTTAGTTTTTCAAGTACGACAACATATGTGGGTACAAAGCAAATCAGAAGGGGATACCTACCTAGGTTCCTTGTAAGTTGTCCATTTTCGGCAGGAGTACTGTGCGCCATTCTACCAACCACTCCGGAATCGGCTATTGATACCATCTGGTCCCAGAGCGGAGTAGTTCTTCATACCTCTTAATACTTTTTTCACCTCCTTGGTAGTGATGGGTGGCCATTCTCCCTCAGGTGTTATGAGGGTTCATAGAGCTCCTTGATACTATTTATGTTCTCTGAGTTTTCATCCAGTCTATGCTGCACTTCGTAGACTTCTGTCCGAAATACTTCGACCTCCTCTGGTTTCGGCGGGTTGTCGACAGTAACTGGAGGATCTTGGAAGAGTCGAGATGGGTCAAAGAGAAACTGTTAGTTTTCTCTGATCCAACTCTGTCTCCGCTCAAGACCTCTCTTAACGTCAGATAGTATCCGTATTCTCTCACGTCAGATAGTATCCGCATTGTCTCAAAATATACTGCCTAATGGTCAGAAGCTTTGTCTTGTTAAGTATGTGATAAAGGATCCGGAGTTCGTGCGCGAATTTTCGAACCTTTGCGGTAAAATTCCTGTCAGATGTAATGTAGTCAAACACACACTGAATGCGGAGGCGTACTGTCTTGTCCAGCTTGTCTTTATAGGGAGTTGATGCATTCGTCTTTTGGTCTTATGATCAACCGTTGGTTTTATTTTACGGTTCGCATCGGCCAAAGCTCTCGTTGCATTATACACACAACAACTGATAGTCCAGAGGTCGGATTCTTCGGGAAAATTTCCACGATGCACGTCATCCATTTCAGCCAAATCTTTAGGCCTGAGAGAAACCTGGATGCTGATGTTTCTCTGGGTCATAAGGCATCGCCGTTCCTCTATCGGATGCCTGCCCGCGTTTGGTCTTAGTATCGCCTTTCTTGCTCTGTTGCCGGCTTGTTCTGGCTGTGGTAGAGTAGGCGCTCCGCTTACATATATTGAGTATTCTAACATTACGTTTGACTAAAATTAATTTTTGTAGACTAAAGTAAGTGAAAAATCGTGATATGGCTTTGCTTCTCAGAGAGAAAAGCCATTTCTTTAATTATTGTTAGCAATTGGGGAAGTGTGCGATTTGGACAATCCATCAAGAAAAAATATAATGTGCCGTGATTGAGGTTAGGTTGCATTGTTGGGATAGTTAGCGGTCAAAATTTTTGAATTTGGTAGTTCGTTAAAGTGTGTTTTTTAAAGATGTCAAGAGATTATTTTTGCACTTTGAGAAAACAAAAATGATCAAAAACTGTGATCCTTCTTAGAAATCCTATAAGACTTCTGAAAAATCCTGAAACTTCCCCGGATTTTTTTTAAATCCCTTCAAATTCGTTGCAATAATTTCAAATCTTTCGAAGTATCTCGAAATTGACTAAAATTAATTTTATCACTTAAAATCTTTAAAATATTCTTAAATTCCTTTAAATCCCTTGACATTCATAAAAGTCTTTGAATTTTTGCAAATAACTTAAAATATTTTCAAATAACTTTAATTAATTGCTTAACATTCTTTAAAGTCACTAAAACTTATGGAAATATTTTTAATCCTTAAAAAATAAACTTTAAAATCCCGTCAAGTCCCTAGTTATTCCTTAAAATCACTTAAACTCTTAGAAATCCTGTATGATTTCTTGATAATCCTTAAACTCTTCCAAAATTTTTTTGAAATCCCTTTAACTTCTTAACAATCATTTAAAATCTTTCGAAGTTTCTCAAAATTGACTTAAATTATTTTAAATCTCTTAAAATCCTTTAAATTTTCTTAAATTCCTTTAAATGTCTTTAAATTCTGAAAATCTTTGAATTTTTTCAAATTCATTAAAATCTTTTTAAATAACTTTTCAAAAACTCGCTTGAAATTCTTTAAGACCACTAAAATTGTCTTAAAATCTTACAAAATAACTTGTAAATCCTTGAACCTTTTTGAATTATTTCTGAATTAGTTTTAAATCCTTTAAAAAGAAACTTTAAGATTCCGCCAGGTCCCTAGTAATTCCTTGAAATCACTTGAATTTTCAGAAATTCTTCAAGTTTTTTTTTTGAAAATCCTTTAACTCCTCCAATTTTTTTTGAAATTCCTTCAACTTCTTTAAAATAATTTTAAATTTTTGAAATTGAGTACAGCTAATTAAAATCTTTTGAATTTTCTTAAAGTCTTTGAAATATTAAAAAATTACATCCCTTGAAATCTCTTCAAATTCATTAAAATCTTTTTAAATAACTCGCTTCGTTTATTATCGAAAAGTATTATGACATAGGTCGCCAGACATTGATGTTATAACCATAATTACGGCAAATTATAATTTTTTCGTGATGAATTGCCTAATCGCACATTTTCCAAATTGCCAACAATAATTAAATAAATGGTTTTTCTTTCTTAAAAGCAAAGCTAAAACACGATTTTTTACTTAATTTCGCCTAAATTAATTAAACCCTTTGTTGGCAGAGAGAATTCGACAAAAAGTTCCCCAAAATGGCAGAAATATTTGATATCCTGAAAATTTGCATCCTGGGGTTTTGGGGGTCGCTGAATCCGAGTCTGAAACCAAAATTCAGAAATTTAAAATTTTCGGATCCAATATGGTGGACGAAAGTACAAAAAAGGCTCAATTTGGATAAATATTGGCACTTACGGGTTTTTGGGATCGCTGAATCCGAATCTGAAGTCAAAAATTTAAATTTTAAAATGGCGGATCCTACTAGTCCGTTTACTAAATTCTACGAAGCCAACAGTAGGATCTGCTTTGTATGGTTTAGTCTGTCCATTTTGAATTTTCCAATTCTTATGTACCAAGCTTTATCCAAATCGATCCGTTTTTGTATTTTCGTCCGCCATTTTAAATTTTCAAGTTTTGACTTCAGATTCGGATTCAGCAACCCCAAAAAACCGTACATACCGAGATTTATCCAAATCGAGCCGGTTTTCGTATTTTCGTCCGCAATATTGTATCTGCCATTTTGAATTTTTGAATTTTGACTTCAGATTCGGATTCAGCGACCCCAAAAACTCCAGAGCAAGAATTGAATGCAAAATAGGAGTAAGTTAAATAGGAAAAAAGAAGATTGGCGCATTTTGCGTCCAAGTCACGCAGGGCACAGAAAATTTTGACGCATTTTGCGTCAATGCCAACGAAGGGATTAATTTTGCAAACAAACGAAATGGGCACCAAATAGTCAAAATTTAAATACAACTTTGTAGACTGACCACCCCAAATAAATTTATCACCTTACGTAAACTTACTATGACCCACGCCGATCGAATAATTTCCATCATCGAACTTAGTAATTTTACAGTCAACTGCAAATAGAACAACCTTCGTTTTATTTTCACAATGTTTCCTGAATTGAAAGTACAGTAGATTGTAAATAAGTTCTGTAGTAGCGTAAACTAAACAAACTATATATATTGTACTTTGCAAATACTATGCACGTATAATTAATAGCTGATTGTAAATATCACCAAAGCCTTTTTACATTCTCACCAGAGAAGATATTATATTTGTGTAAAATTTGATCCCCCCACCCGCCGGTTTTGGTCAAATTTCGACGTTTTGAGACCCCTTGAATAAAAAAAACAGGTTTTTACGAATGTGTCTGTCTGTATGTCTGTCGGTATGTATGTCTGCCTGTGAACTTGATAACTTTTGAAAAAATTAATCTATTAGATTGGCCTTTGGCACACCCGTTTAGTGTCCTAAACTAAAGGTCAACTTTGTTAGCCAGCCAATTTGGATAAAAATTCAAAAAGTGGGCACATTTTGAATATTTTGGAGAATACTTTTTTCCAAATTCAAAAATTCTATGTACGGTTATTCATAGTATTCAAAAAGTCGAACAATTTATCCTAATGACTTTTTTTATAAAATCGAAAATCACCATAATTATAGCATTTACAAAATTTAAAACACACACACACGGGCGCGAAAATGAACATTTTAAGCCAAATAACGCATAATATGAAAAAAGTCAAGAGAACAAAAATGTTGCTTTTTGAATGCCCTGCAAGGTTATCATAACAACTTTTTGAATTTTCTTGAGAAATCCAAAATTCAAATTTTGACAGCATACAAAATAATGAAAAATCAAAAAATTACATTTTTCGGCAAAACTATGCAAAATACAGTAAATGATGAATAAACAAAATTGTGCATTTGAAAAAGATCTACCCATTTGTTATCACCCACTTTTTGATAGGATGTGTAGTTTTGACTTTAATCGTGAAAAACATCATTAACAACAACAAAAATGTGCCCGCTGCGTGGGCAATTCTTATCACAACTTTTGTCTTTTAATTTCTTTTTCGCCTCGTGTGTGGGGTTTCAAAAAATGTAACGTTTTATGTTTTTGATGCTATTTTTTTAAGATTAAAACTAAGAACAGAACTTTCTAAACATTATCCATGACATACAAATCATTTTTACATTCTCATCAGAGAAGGTATTAGATTTGTGTAAAATTTGATCCCCCTAGTTTTTGTCAAAAGGTCCACGTTTTGAGACCCTCTGAATCCGAAAACAGTTTTTACGTATGTGTCTGTATGTATGTCTGTTTGTCTGTGTTTATGTCTTAAACTAAATGCCAAGTTCGTTAGTCAGACATTTTGGACAAAAATACTAAAAGTGAGCCCATTATGAAAAATTTGAGTAAGCATTTTTACATGATTTAAAAATTCTCTGTACAGTTGTCCATTGCACTTGAAAAGAAAAACGTTACCAAAAAAATACAAAATTAAATTTTACAAATTAAATCAAATATTTTTGAGACCAATTTTCTCAAAATTCAAGAATTCTCTGTACGGTTATTCATAGTATTTAAAAAGTCGAACAATTTATCTCGATGACTTTTTTCATAAAATAAAAAATTATTAGAGTTATAGCATTTTGAAAATTTCCAAATTACTGTTGTCGATGCTTTCACCCTTAGTTTTAAAAAGTTTATGCACAAAGACCGAACGCGAGGTAAATATATTATCGAGTTTCCGTTGTCACATGTTATACACCCTCCCTGTGTTATATTTTGACATCTGAATGCGTACCGATGGTTCGTACGAAGACTAGCAACTTTCAGCGCTTGACGAACACAAACACCATTCGACGCTCCTAGCGAAGTGTAACACGGTTCAAAATTCCTTCAAGAAGAGTAGCACCACTCCTTGAGCACTCGCGAAGCTAAGCACTACTCGCGGGTGCTTGCGATAATTAACACGACTCTCAAACGCCAACGATAAGTAGCACCGTTCGTAGACATTTTATTCAGTGCTCACGGAGAAAAGTACGCCCCGTAGAGCGCTGGCGAAAACTAACACCACTCGCAAAGCACTGGTGAAGCGTAGCACCACTCGCAAAAACCTGACAAAAAGTAGTACGGCAAGTCAAGCGCTGATGAAAAGTAGCATGACTCGTTGTTGCATATCAAATTTATTAATTCAAATTCATGTAATAAAGTATTTTCAAAGTCTAGTATCAATACCAATAATTTCAAATAACAGTCCGTACGTTATTTAAAAACTTTGTTAATTTTACGAGTATTTTATTTTAATAACAAAACATTAGAAGGTATTGATAAAAACAGATATTTCGGGTTTCACTCGTGTAAACAAATACGAATTGTTTGCCGACGTTTCGTGAACATTGCAGTTCACATATTCAGGACTGACCTGAAACTGAAGTATCAGGTCATGTTGTTCTTAGGTATACTATCTACGATGCTTGTGATTGGCCAGAGCGCCCCACCGTGGGGAACTGGTTGAACTTGATTGGCCAATCAAGTCTTTTTTTAAAAATCCGGGAGAACGGAAAGCCAAATCGGATTGGTATTATATCCATTGTCCCTATTGATGTTATTAGGGTGTTTTAAGATTTCGACTGCTTCTCTATTTTTTCTCAGAAATTTGTTGTGCGTTTTTGCAATGACTGTTGTGTCATCAAATAAAATGTTATGTCCTGTTTCGATATGATGTTCAGCTAGTGCTGATTGCGTGAAATGTTTTAGTCTGACTTTACTCTCATGTTCCAAAATACGCTGGCTCACCGCTCTCCCGGTTTCTCCAATATAGACTTTGTCACAAGAACAAGGGATGTTATATACTCCTGGATCACTGAGGGGTGTCTTTTTATCTTTAGGGTTATTTAGTAGTTGTCCTATTTTCGCAGGTGGTTTAAATATGGTTTGGATGTTGTGTTTGTTGAGAATTCTTCCTATTTGTTCTGTGACATCTTGGATGTAGGGTAGGGTGGTGGTCGATTTTCTCTCTCTTTCTTTCGTAGGTTGTGTTGACTTGCTTTTTTGAGTGTGTTTTCTTATTGCTTTATCAATTTGTTTGTTTGTGTTAATCGTTCTATATTAGGATTCGTTCAACGTTTTGTAATTCGTTTTGTAAGTTTTCTTTATCTGTTATGGAGACAGCTCTGTATACAAGGGAGTTGATGACCGATTGTTTTTGAGATGGGTGATGGTGGGAGGAGGCTTGTAGGTTAAACAGTTAACTTACAAAGGATCCCACAAAAACAATAGTCAGTAAAACAAAAACTCTTCTCAAAGACTCTAAACTTGACAGCCAAACAATATCAAACTTAATACCTGCTAATCCCATCTCTCCAAGACTTTACGGGCTCCCAAAAATCCACAAAGGGAACATTCCACTTAGACCGATCATCGGCGCAATAATCTCACCAACTTATAACCTAGCATGCTTCCTCGCTGCAAAACTGAATCCTTTTACAGGAAACTCCATCACTCACGTCCAAAACTCATTTGACTTTATTAAAAAGATACAACAGATTCACATTCAACCCCAAGACATCATAGTGAGTTTGGACATAGTATCTCTTTTTATAAAAGTACCAATCTCGGATACAATTGATATTATTAAATCTTTCACAAATTTCCCTTCCGTGGTCGTATCTTTGATAGAACACTGTCTCAATAATACTTACTTCTCGTTCAATAACCAATTCTACGAACAAACCTCAGGGGCAGCAATGGGATCCCCAATCTCACCAATAATAGCCAATGTCTTTATGGAACATCTAGAAACTAAAATCTTCAACCAAGCCAAACTTAAACCAGAATTCTGGTTCCGTTACGTTGGTGACACATTTGTCATCTGGCGACATGGAGGAGATGAACTAAATAAGTTTTTCGATTTTATCAATCAATTACATCCTAATATCCAGTTCACCATGGAAATAGAACAAAACGGAAAATTGCCTTTCTTGGACGTATTAGTTTATAAAAAATCTGATAACACATTAGGACATGAAATTTACAGAAAACCCACGCATACAAACAGATACCTAAATGCCTCCTCCCACCATCACCCATCTCAAAAACAATCGGTCATCAACTCCCTTGTATCCAGAGCTGTCACCATAACAGATAAAGATTACTTTAAAAAGGAATTACAAAACGTTAAACAAATCCTAACACAAAACGATTACACAAACAAACAAATTGATAAAGCAATTAGAAGACACACTCAAAAAAGCAAGTCAACACAACCTACGAAAGAAAGAGAGAGAAAAATGACCACCACCCTACACTACATCCAAGGTGTCACAGAACAAATAGGGAGAATTCTCAACAAACATAACATCCAAACCATATTTAAACCACCTGCGAAAATAGGACAACTACTAAATAACCCTAAAGATAAAAAGGCACCCCTCAGTGATCCAGGAGTATATAAAATCCCTTGTTCTTGTGGCAAAGTCTATATTGGAGAAACCGGGAGAGCGGTGAGCCAACGTATGAGGAAACATAAAAGTAAAGTCAGGCTAAAACATTTCACGCAATCAGCACTAGCTGAACATCATATCGAAACAGGACATAACATTTTATTTGATGAAACAACAGTCATTGCAAAAACGCACAACAAATTTCCAAGAAAACATAGTGAAGAAATCGAAATCTTAAAACACCCTAATAACATCAATAGGGATAATGGATATAATACCAATCCTATTTGGCTTTCCGTTCTCCCGGATTTAAAAAAAAAACTTGATTGGCCAATCAAGTTCAAACAGTTCCCCACAGTGGGGCGCTCTGGCCAATCACAGGCTATGTAGAGAGTATACCTAAGAACAACATGACCTGATACCTCAGTTTCAGGTCAGCCCTGAAGATGTGAACTGATTCATATGGTTTTATTTTGGTTGGCCCTTATTGATGGCTCAATTAAGGTTTTTTCTTTTTTCACCTCGTGTGATCGGAAACGATCACGCGAGGAGAAAACTACCTTCTCGCACAGCATGTCGAAATGCACTATTCAGATGATGCGTTAGGAGTGACCGACGGCAAGAGGTGGTTTTCCACCTCGCCTCAGGTCGGAATTTCAGAAAAGGTACCAAAACACCTTTCCAATCCTTTTATAACTTTTAAACCCATCAAAAATGTTCGTATACTCATATTACCCTTTGTGAGTTATGCTAAGTTTCGCCAGCGCTGTTTAAGTAATGTTACTCTTCGTCAGCGATCTATTACTAGTCCTAGGCTTCGTCATCGCTCGCCGAGTGGTGTTACTTTTCGTATGTGTTAGCGACTTGTGCTACGCTTCGTTACCGCTCGGCGAGTTGTGCTATTTTTCGTCAGCCATCGGCGAATACTGCTATTTTTCGCTAGGCTTTATAAACGCTGCTGGTTTTCGTTAGCAGCTTGAGCCGTGTTAGACTTCGTAACTATTTTTGAACGGTGCTAGTCTTCTTATGGACCATCGATATGTACTATCGGCGAGAAAATTCGAGTCCTCTGGCTTTGACGTTATAAAAAATGAAAAAAAAGATAGCTTAATGAAAGAGAGGTCATTTTACAGGTGCAAATGTTGTACGTTTATGAGCTGAGAAGTAATATCCTAAACCATTTTTTGTAGCTTACAGATCTGAAAAACTGATAAAAAGTAAAGAAATTTGACAGTTTTTAAGGACAGTGAAATTTTGAGCCGTTGAAAAATTTACAAAATATAAATAGTTCGTTTTTTGTAAATAAATATGAAACTAAACTATCTTCGGTTCTAATTAAGATAATGAAGTGATTTAAATTGGAGGTGGTTAGTTGAATTATCTGTAATAATTTATGATTTAAAAGAAGTATGTGCTTTTTGTTGTCTTTGTGAAAATTACGATATTTGAAGTCAGTTTTTATATTAGAAAGCAAGTGTCATAAACCAGTGTGGTGCCGTTTTTTAGGGGATCGTCCTCGGTTTTCCTCAGCATGAACTACCCAACTTTTGCCTCCGAACCTCACTCTGGCCTTCGAACTTATGCCCTGTAGTGAGGAAAACCGAGGAGGATCCCCTGAAAAAACAGCCTCACGCTGGTTTATGGCACTTGCTTGCCCATATCAAAAACTGCCTTCAAATATCGCAATTTTCATTAAGACAACAAGAAGCACATACTTCTTTCAAATTGTAAATTATTACAGATAGTTGAACGAACTACCTCCAATGGTCTTCCGTTTCCGGCGTGAAAGTGTTTGGTAGCGACGATTGTGTGTTGCTGAATTCGGTAAATCGCAGTGAGATTTGAGGTGAGTTAATGGGCCGAGTATGAAGGAAGTTTATTTGAGTGAGTCAGTGTGATAAAAATAATAGAATTAAAAAGTGTGAGATATTTTGAGTGTTTACAGTCAGTTTGTGGATTGCCTGGGAGGTTAGTTTGTTTGACGTGTGAAGCAGGGTAGGGAAAACGGTGCAGATAAATAGCAGCGATAGGGCAGGTTAGGCAGAGAGAAGCACGGAAGAAGATCAGATAGCAGGGTGGGGTAGAACAGTTGCGAAAGAGTTTACGCAAGTTACATCTATTTGATGGCTAACGGGAACTCAGACGAGGGATAAGGTTAAGGAAAAGGGATAGGGAAGAGATGGGAAGTATTGAGGAGAAAAAAGCAACAGGATCCACCCTTAAAAGTCCTAAAATGTATAGAACGCCACCGGAAGAGGAAAAAATTGGAGCGGAGGGGGGGGGGGGAGAAGAGGGAGAAGACAAAGAAAAAGTTGATTGTAGAGGGAAAATAGAAAATGAAAATTTGCAGTTGTGTAACATTTGAAAAATGATGGTGGAAGTTATGGGGATATATGAGGAAAAGCAGGAGAAACGAGGAGAGGAAACAAAGAAAGAAATAAGGCGGGAAATGGCCGAGCTAAAGAGAGAAATTAGGAAATGAGAAGAAGTAAGGGAAAAACTAGAAAAATGATGCAGTCACTCGAGCAAAGATTAGAAAAGCAGGAAAAGCCTAATAAAAAGTTAGAGGAACTAGAAGTTAGATTGAAAAAGAATGAAAGCTCGAATCAGGCGTTTGGAGGTGAGGAGAGTGGGGATAGGGAGAAGGAAAGGCTGAGAAAAATAGAACAAAGAATAGAAAAGAAAGAGAGGGAAGAAAGAAAAAGAAACATGGTGATAAAGGGTAAAAGATTAGAAGGGAAGGAGCTGAAGAAAGGGGTGGACGAAGTATTAAAAGAATTGATGGTAAGGTAGAGATAGAGGAAATGCGAAATGTAGGGTAGAAAGGAAGACGCAATATAAATTAAGAAAAATAGCGGAAGAGGAAAGAAAAAAGGGAAAAAGAACTTGGCTTAAGTATGGGAGAATGCAGATAGACGAAATATGGTGGGATTGGGATGAAGAAAGGGAAGAGATAGTAAGAAATGAAGTGTCGGGAAACTAGGTGAGGAAGGAACGGGAGATAGTAAAATCAGAAATAGTAAGAAGCAAAAAGAGACGAGGAACAAAAGTAGGGCAGAATGGAAGATATTTAACTGGAATATTGCAGGATTAGAGAGAAAGAATAGGGAGTTTATGAGAAATTTGACACAGTGGGATATAGTAATAATGATGGAGACTTGGATAGATGAAAAGGGATGGAAAAGAGTAAGGGGAAGGTTTACAAAAGGTTACAAATGGCAAGTTCAAAATGCAAGAAGGAAGAATAAAAACGGCAGAGCAATGGAAGGAATGGTCATGGGAGTAAGAAATGAACGTATAATAGGGAAAGATAAGAAAGAGAGGAAAGAACCAATAGAAGGATTAATAGTATAAGAGGAAAAGATAGGAGAAGAAAAGTGGAAGGTAGTGGAGGTTTATCTAAATGGTGTTATGCAGGAGAAAGCAGAGGAGATGAAAGAAATTATTGAAGAAAATAAAGAAGAGATTAGGCTGATAATAGGTGGGGATTTCAATGCGAGAACAGGAGACAGAAAGGGAAGGGAACGGGGAGACAACAGAGGAAGAAAATCCAAAGATAAGGTACTAAATGGGGAGGACAAAAAGTTGTTGAAGAGCTTGTAGGAGTTGGGATGGTTTATCTTAAACGGAAATATAGAGGGAGATGAGAAAGGAGAATATACACGCTCAGGAGGTGAAAGGGGAACAGTAATCGATTATGTGATGGTGGATGATGAGGTGAGAGAGAAGGTCAAGAAACTAGAGGTAGGTGATTATATCAATTCGGATCACTTTCCCTTAATTGTGACATTAGAGGGACAAAAAAGCAATAGAAATATGAATAAAAGGGGAGCAAATTTAAAAAGTGTAGGAAAAGGGGATTGGTCAAGGGAAGGAAAAGAAAAGTTTAGAGAAAAGATCAGAAATAGAAAAATGAGAGAGGGAAATATGGAGGAGATGGAAAAAATGATAGGAGAAATAAAAAGAGGATTAGAGTGAATAAACAAAAATGAAGTTAGAAAAGGGGGGATAGAAAAGGATGGTATGAGGACTGTAAAGAGAAAAAAAGGAGGTCAGAAAGGAATTAAGAAAGTGGAGAAAAGAAAAAAGTAATGGGGAAGAATATAGGGAAAAAAGAAAGCGTATACTGAGTTGTGTGGTCAAAAGAAAGAGAAAGAGAATAAAAGATTTGAGGAAGAGGCGGAGAAGGCTAGGACGGAAGAAGAGGTATGGAAGGTAGTAAATAGAGAAAGAAAAAGAGTACACCAAGATATTGAAATGGTAGAATGGAAGAAATATTTCTTGGATTTGTTAGGAAGAGTAGAGAGAAAAGTTAGAAAGGGAGGAAAATATGGTAGAGAAAGAGATGAGGAAGAGGACATAACAAGGGAAGAAATAGTTAAGGTTTTAGGAATAATGAAGGATGGAAAGGCACCTGGTATAGATGAGATTCCAAATGAACTAGTATATATCTAGTAAATAAGAGAATTAAAAGGGAAAAAGGGGCAATGATAGCAATGTTTGTGGACTTAAAGGCGGCGTTTGACTCATTAGACCAAGGCGAAATATAAAAAGTTATGATGAAAAAGGGGATAAGGGTGGGATTAATAAAGAGAGTATCGGAAATTTTTAGAGATATATTAATATCTGACTTAGAAGAAGAAATGAGGAGAAAAGGTAGGGGTGGAGTTAGGATAGGGAAGGAGAAGATATATACCCTAGCATACGCAGACGACATAGTGTTGATGGCAGAGGATAAAGAAGGGGTAATGAAACAGATATGGGGAATAGAAAAAAGAAGGTTAAAAAAATTGGAGAAAAGGAATGTGGGTATTTGATACGCTGGTATGGCCGGTATTAGGTTATGGAGCAGAGATATGCGATTGGAAAGAAAAGGAAAGATATTGAGAGTGTACAAGGAAGATATATAAGGTGGACACTAGGAGCAGACTGGAGGACGCCAGGGTATATGGTGAGAGAAGAAGAGCAAAGGGATAAGTTAAGTATTAGAGCAGGAAAGAGAGCATGGAAATTTGAGACGCCGCTGAGACAGGGAAAGGGAGAATAGAAGACGGGACTGGAGTAAACTATGAAGAGTTGGAAAAAAAGGAGAGGGAAAGACAATTGATAGAAAGATGGGGGATGATTGAGGATTCAAATACAATAAATGGTATAAGATGATAAAAAAGGAAGGAGTACCAAAGTATTTTGAAAAGGGATGGGCAGAGAAAAGGTGGACAAGTATAGCAAGATTTAGATTGAGAAACGAGGTAAGGGAGGGAATGTATTGGGAAAAAGAAGAGAATAGAAAGTCTAGAATATGTAAATGGCAGGAGGAAACATGGGAGCATGTATGGGAAGGATGTAGAAGGGAAATGGAAGATAAAGGAAGCCAGAGAATATGATTAGGATTCTAGGGCAGGGTGGATTAGGAGAGGAATGGATGAAGGAGTTGGAGGGTGCTAGAGGAAAGAATGAGAGAGAATGAGAGAGAATGAAAGAATGCACGTTAAAATAATGACAAATTGGAGGTATAAAAAAGTTGAAAAAAAGGAAACGGAAGTCGCTTAGATTAGAAGCGTAAAGATTGTAAGTAATGTTTATGTAATAGTATAAGTAGACTAAGTTGCGTTTGCGTTCTCATTCTCCCTCTCTCTCTCTCTCTCTCTCTCGCTTGCACTCTCGCTTTCGTTCCCTCGATCACTCGTTTGCTAATAAGTCCTACATTGCGCTATCACAGGAAATAGGGATAAAGAACTAGATATAAGACTGTATGTAAATAGTTGTAAATAATTGTATATAGTAAGGATAAGATTTAAAAATATATATGTAAGCTACTGTAAGAAATGGAGATCATGTAAACCCTTAGGGGACCCATTATGAATAAAGAAGAACTACCTCCAATTAAAATCACTTCATTATTTTCATTAGAACTGAAGATAGTTCAATTGCATATTTATTTACAAAAACGAACAATAGGATTGTTTCCAAAGTTTGATATAATTTTTCCCGTTAATGGATCTTGTAGTATATACAATTATCATTTCAAAAACGCCCATATAATATTTTTTACATATTGTTTACTATTTTTAATTTAATCTTGAAATATGAATTTTTTACCACGATGTCGATTGGAGGGCACCTTTGACGCCAAAGGGGTCGGATTTTCCACCAATCACAGCTTACGTGTCAGTGATTCTCCAATTTCTTTTTCTGTGCTGGTGTTTTGTTTTGGTTATGTGCACATCGAACATAAAAGTCACAAAATATTGTTTAAAAACAGTATAAAAACATATTAAACAACAACTTTTGTATAAAGAATTAATTGAAAAAGTACTTAAATGTAGTCGTGTGTACTGAACAATTCGTAAATATGTACGAATTAAAAATTTGTTAATAATTGTACTTACAGTTTTCCTTAAACGCACTACTGACTTTTAATCCAAACAGTACAACAGGAGAACTTTTTTAAATTCTCATCATTTATGATTGAGAAACTATTAGAATTGTCCGAAATTTTACACCACAGTTTTTCAACGGATCTCCACATTTCGAGATCCCGTGAATCCGAAAATCTGTTTTTTACGATGGCGTCTGTCTGTCTGTCTGTCCGGCCGTCCGTAAACACGATGACTCTCGAAAAAATGAACGAATCAAATCCATCTTTGGCACACTTTTTTTAGGTCCTAAAAGAAAGGACGAGTTCGTTAACCAGCCAATTTTGATAAAAATTCAAAAAGTGAGTGCATTTTGAAAATGTTTGAGTTATAGCATTTTCGAAATTTTTTAAATCAACCGAAATTCTAAATTTTAAGCCAAACAACGCACGAAATGAAAAAAGTCAAGAAAAGCAAAACATTGCTTTTTGAAATTCATACAAGACTGTCAATTAACAAAAATTGTTATTCCAAAAAGATGTACAATTTCGTTACAAATCACTTCGTGATAGGACGCATGCAATTTATTTTATTCGTGAAAAAGAACATTGAGGTGTAATCGCGTCCAAGCGCGAAGCGCAAGATTCAACAGCCTGGCGCCCTAGGCGCGCTCAAACTTGCAGGCGAAGCGAGCCGCGCGCGTAAATATAAACTTCCAAGTGGTAGTACCAAAAAGTCTGACAGACAGCGCCACCTCTGCCTCTACACAGTTCAACACTGTCCCTTATTAGAGAATAAGAGAATAGTAATATTTATTATTAAAAATATTTTATATTGCAAATAATTAAATGTCATTTCAAAAAAATTGATTATTATCTTTTAGCGGAAGTTTTCGCGAACTGAAAATGGTTGGACACAGGTGCATCGTACTGAATTGTGATTCCGGGGAGGATGCCCGAGGAAAGAGTACATTTTAAAGCCAGGAATTCTAGTATCTGAAGTACATTTTTACATGAGGATATAGTTTGGAAACGTGAAGTGAAGGATCCTGCTGGCAATGTTATGGTATCGGTATGTACATTGTTTACCTTGTTACATTTAAAAAACGTGAATCAAATTTACAGCGTGAAATAAATATTCAGTCTATATTAAGGAGAAGAAATTAATCAAAAAACAAAAACCAAAATTAATTAAATTAAATTTTTTCTTACGAGCAAATGGTCAGTCTAACCTGAAAGGAATGTCAAGACATTGATTGATCATAATTGAATTTTAATAGAATTATTTGCACCAGAAGTTAATTTTTCAAACAAAATTCGACAAGAAAACCTGGCTTAATATGAAAAAAAATAATTATTAATTTTTCACCAATTTTTTTGTTGACAAAATACAATGTTTGGAACAAAAATCCAACTCGAACTAAAATGCCTGTCCACATATACTTCGAGCTGTAATAATAAATTTTGAGTGATTGCAATGCAGAACTATATATTTGCATTATTTAAAAATGAAATACATATTGTGGAAAAAGGATTTTTTAAAACTATCATTTGTTATGCAATAATTCTTTTTAACTGTATTACAAATTTTAGTTAAAATTTAGTTACAATCGCAACGAAGCAATATTTTTTTTCAAACTTTCAACATGCATATTTCTAGAAATTTTTATCAATTTCAGGGTGGCCGCTGGATCGAAAGAAACCGGGAAATGACAGTGAATTTACTTTTGGACAGAGAATTCGAAAATTTTTTAGGAAAAAAATCCGGCAGACTTTGATTTCAATAGTTTTTAACATAATTAGGTGAATTGTTATATTTTTCCATTCTAACATCATTCAGTTTACAATGCACAATTCAAAAATCTTTCACTTTAAAAATGTTCCACCTTAAATGTAATTTTTAAACGTACATTTTTCATTTAAAAAATTTTTAAATGCAGTTTCAAAAACTTAAAAAGTTACAAATTGAATAATTGATTGAACATGACGATTTGAAATCAGTTCGATATTCAGGAATTTGTATATTTTAACTTTATAAATTAAACTGTTTCAATTCAGAAGTCTTCATAGTTAAACAAATGTAAACAACCGATTGAAACTTTATAAACTATCTTCAATTTTTTTAAGTTCAAAATAGTTTATTCATAATCTATGTTACAATCATAATTGTTCTATTCAAAGAATTTTAATGTTTAAGCAAAATTGTTGAATTTCGACGTTTTAATAAATATGTATCGATAAATAAATATATATATATATATATATATATATAATTAAAAATTTGTCATAAGGACAACCGTAGGATTTCGCCGGGAGCGGGTGCTAATCTGAAAAATTGCACCCGCTTCTAGCGAAATAGCGGTAAAATTTCAGGAATAACCACGTCTCACAACCGTGAGATAGGTGGTTACAGTCTATAAAGGAATCAATACGACGATCCAGCAAAAGCCTCGTGCACCCTAAGAACACGGAGTGATCCAAGGACAACCGCCTTCTGCATTTTTCCCGCAAGTGTTCTA